>NC_059336.1:106942498-107247165 GCF_018350155.1 Leopardus geoffroyi
TTTTTGAACCACTTGGTGTTTAGGTATTTGGTAATGTTCCCTACCTTCTGCAGATCCACTGTTATCTTAGGAAAATGACATGAAACCACCATCTAAAATAAGATATATTCAGAACCACTGAATCTTGAAAAGAAAATCAAATTTGTAAGAAATGGCAAGAATTTTAACATCTCAATATTGATTTTATTACATATATACGTACATATATATGTATACACACACACACACACACATATATATATATGTATATATTTTTTTGAGAGAGAGAGAGTGCAAACAGAGGAGAGGAGCAGAGGGAGAAGGAAAGAGAATCTCAAGCGTGGAGCCCGATGAGGGGCTCTATCCCACAACCTGAGCCAAAATCAAGAGTCGGATGCTTAACTGACTGAGCCACCCAGGCTCCCCTAAATATTGATTTCAGTTAGATAAGTATTATTATTTACACGTCTATAATTTATTAGACAAGAAGGCAATGTGATTTCACAAATTTACTGAATCATTATTCAGACAATTTTAAAAAAAGCTTTTCGGAGCAGGGAGCAGAGAACAACCACATACATCTATTATATTATTATAGCCACTTTTTAAAAGTATACTATTGATTGAGAAGAGAATACAAGGAAAACAGTGGCAAGGATTGCAGTAAGAGTGAGCATATTTTATGCAATTCATTTTTAAAAATTTTCAGATTAATATAGAAAATTTGCCTGTATAACACTGGAAGAACTTGTGTTCTTTATGTTAATACTTACAAGTGAACCTTTGCTTTCATTTATCTGAAATGATTCCTGGAAAATATAGTTATGGATATAGACATAGATATTTTTCCATTTGTAAAAAATATTGTAATTTAAAAATCCTTTGGATATTTGTATACTTATAAATTAAACATCCATGGAAACAAGAAGGAAAATTTTATTCAGTTGACCATAGCATTGATAAATTCATTTATGCTCAACATTTTACATTTTGATCTTCTAAATTTTAGATCCTAGGTATATGTCTTCTCTAATCATAAAACAATCGGTAGAAAACCAATAGTGAATTCCTATAAAAGCCTACTCAAAGACCATCCTAAAGAGTTGGTAGTCTTCTAAGATCACTCAAACTGGTTTATTATTATCATTGCTATTGTCTTTGAGATTCATAATCTATGAGTGGAAGACAACAGAAATACAAAAGGAAGTTATCTCTTGTTCTGAGCTCCCACCGAGTGTATGTATTATTTTCTTCTGGGGAAAAAATTTTTGGTGTGTGTGTTTTTTTTAAATGATGAGAAAAATAAAGGTGAGCCTTCAAATAAGATCATCCCAGAAATAATGAGTTTAGGTTTTAACATATGGAGAATTTTTGTATCTCTTTCAGTATAATGCACTGAAGTATTAACAATTCAAATAAGACCATGCAAGGAAAAAATTTCATGAAAATATTTTGTTTAGTCAGATTCTTGGCTATACCTATATATATATATATACTTATGTAGAAAGGGCTGTTACATAGGTATTAATATTTCCATGTGTATTTTCTTTTAGACAAGAAAGGGGAGAAATAATTAAAATTGTTAAAAATAAAAGAGAATCAGCTGTCAGAGGAGGATATAGGATAACTGGCTATGGGGAGAAACTAGTAAATTCCTTTAGAGCAGAATTTGAAAGCAAATACAGAAGGAAGACCACTGTCTGAAGGATATCAGGATTTACCAAATGCCTTCTTTTCTAGTTGGATTTCCTATCCGTGTTGAGTTGGAAATAGAGATGTTTTCTTCAGTCTTCTAATATTCATGTGAAGCGAGGTAAGTGAATTAAAGCCTAATTTTTGTTTATATTTATTTGAATTACTCTATTCAACATAATTTAAAAATGATATAATGTTTAAATTATATGTACTTGTGTATATGAATACTGAAAATTATGACAAAGAAAAAGACAAAAGTCTGGAAACATAGTATAGGATTATACTAATTAATTTTCATCATTTTCCAATGAAACTACATTTAGTTTTAGTTTTTTGGCCATATTTACCACAGAATACTTCCTGTATAGTATTTTCACTGAGGGAATAATTAGGCCTTAGCAAACGAATAAGGTTTTTTGAATGTCAAAATGTGAGTTTTCCTGAGCCTTTTTTATTTCCATACAACCGAATTATTTTCTTCCTTTTTCAAATTTTCTTTCTTAATTTTCTTTAAAAAATTTTTTTTCCAACGTTTATTTTTGAGAGAGAGGGAGAGAGAGCGCGTGTGCGCGAGTGAGCAGAGGAGGGGCAGAGAGAGAGGAAGACACAGGCCAAAGCAGGCTCCAGGCTCCAGGCTGTCAGCACAGAGCCCAACATGGGGCTCAGACCCATGAACCCTGAGATCATGCTCCGAGCTGAAGTCAGATGTTTAACCGACTGAGCCACCCAGGCGCCCCTAAATTTTCTTTTCTTAAAAAAATCATCTGAATGAAAGGTCTGAATTTGAATAACCTGTGATTCTATTAAAGAGCATAAATTACCTCTGAGACTATTTATAATATATATTATTTGTTATTTATATAACATAAACAACAATATAGAAATATTCAAATAACTGTTTGAAAAATGTCTTCTCTGATCCTTCCATATGCTCTATGTCACTCGTCCAACCTTTAGCATGACCTTGGTTGCTGGGTTAATTATTTTATCCTTAACCAAGCGTAATTTTTATTATGTCATATATTTATAATATATATCATATTTATTGATATCTCTCCATAAAACACTTCTGGAAAATAAAGGGAATGAAAGGCTTTGTGGTGAGTGTAATCAAGGAGATGTAAAAATATTGAGGTCATGAAGAGAAATGTGAAATGCTACATTGATCCATTTTTGAGCATGTCTGGGCCAACCAAAGAACAGTCTACTCCCAAGATGACCATACAATGATGCCTCTGCCAGGAGTCAGACAGGTGAAACTAATTATAGTGGGTGATATCATTAGGAAACACAATTACAACTATAAAATTAACCTCAATAGTGCATCTTAAAGTTTCTGGTTTTGTAATACAAGTACACGTGCAGAAAGATTGAGCTCCCTGAAAGGGAATTGCATGTTTCACTTAGTTTTTAATTTCTTGAAGCCTGATAAGTTGTTTATCATCTGTCAGATGTTGACTAAATATTTATGGTACAATAGGTTGATGTTTTATCAGAAGAACTATAGGAGTCCATTATGAAATATTCCACAACCAAGAGGGAAATCAACCAAATTGACTTTAAATATTTGGCTGAAAGTTACATCTGAAATATTGTTTTGGAAAATTACATACTGAGACAAATATAGGCACAGTGACTGGTTCTCATTATTCTGTACTAACTGTCCTCTCTCTACATATCAAATGTTGGATGATTTCAATTTTTAATTCACACCAAAAAAATATAATCCAACCAAAATAACATTGTCTCTTCCTTTAAAATGCTGTGTTTTATCTTTAAGCTTCTGACACGGTTTCTCTTCCCATTTAATATGAATTTGAAAAGAAAAAGGGCAGCTTTTATATGTTCAATGTAAGAGATGGAAAACTAAAATACAAGACTTCAGGACTGTAGTGTATGGAAAGGAAAAAATGATTATTACTATAAGTGGCTGTGCCTTCCTCCTCTGATTTTTTTGTAAATGATGCAAAGCATTATCTTTTAGTTCTACTTTATAATAACAAAAGAATATTGGGTTAAATGGGGTGAATGTTGCTTCTCAATGGAAAAAAAAAAAACACGTTTCACTGCAGTCTGTACACAATGCATTTTTTTAAGTGTTCGTGTTATGTTCCTAAGGGGATTTAGAATGACCAATATGAAGTAATTATTTGAAACGGAGCACGCTTGCCTGAGAATCCATCTCACAGAAATAAGAAGATATTTTTAACATAACTTCTACTATTTTTAACAGATTGTCACATTCAGGTCACAAAAATAATTATAGCATATGGTGCTTTATAGAAAGCTAAAAAGTCTCTTCAAGTATTGGAAGAGGCTTTCTAATACTTCTTCAGTTGTTTCTAACCATCTCTATTTTTATAGGAAAAGCCTAGAACTTTGAGGGTAGCCATATTTCTTACGTTTTAAGAGTGAATGTTTTATAAGTGATCAGAGTAATGAAACTTCAACTTATAGATTCTTGGGGAGATTTTACGTGAAACAGAAATGTAAAACGTTTTATAATAATCATAATATCTAGTATAAATTGAATGTCATGTGTGAGGAACACTTTCATATCACTTCTTTTTAATTCCATGGGCTAGACACACCTACATTTTACAGATGAAAAGATTAGGGCATTGACAGGTAAGTAGCTGTCCGTGGTCTCGCAGATACTAAATGGTGAAGTTAGAATTTAGATTTATTGTTTGGGGTTGCATGCAGAGTTCACATGCTTACTGATTATACTCTATCACCTCACCCAACTCAACGTTTGAAACACAGAAGGATACTTTAGAGCCCGCCCCCAACCTGTCCCCCAGAGATTTTTAAGCTTTGTTACTGTGGAAGCATAAAAGATTTCCTGAGAGCAAGAAAAGGAAACTTGGATTTATAGCGAAGACTTCCAAAATTACAAATACCAGCCTGAAGTCAAGGTACATCTTTAAAGGTTAAAAGTAGCGAAAGTTTGGGGCCCCTGGGTGGCTCAGTTGGTCGAGGGTCCGACTTCAGCCCAGGTCATGATCCCGCGCTGCATGGGTTCGGGCTCTGTGCTGACAGCTCAGAGCCTGGAGCCTGCTTCGGATTCTGTGTCTCCCTCTCTCTACCCCTCCCCTGCTTGCACTCTGTCTCTCTATTTCCCCAAAATAAATAAACATCAAAAATTTTTTTAAAAAAAGTAGCAAAAGGTTAAGAAGAGTAGGAGCCAAATAGGCTCTGCGGCATTTGAAAATAGAATATAAAGCAAAAGACATTGGTACAACTGGGACTGTCCTGATTAAGGGCAGTTTTCTTCTGGTCACTTTATGTACCACTTTAAGTCAAGGATTGCTAAGATAAAAAATGTGCATATATGAAAAGTAGAAATGGTTAGAATCTGGTTTTAAATACATTTAAATGAAATAATACTGAGGGTTTTATCTTCTGTCTTCGTTATATTTTCCATTTTAAGCACAATTAAATGAAGAGAAGGGGCTGTTTCTCATAGGCAGAAATTGGCACATACATTCTATTATTTAAAAAAGAATTCTATATTCTGAGGGCTAGAATTTAAATACCAGCATGTAGAGAATTGGAAGTCAATTTCATAAAGACTTTTGCAACCTCATATGCAGTGAAGTTAGAACTGATTATAATTTTAAAAAGTAAGGCTTGGGGTGCAGGGGTGGCTCAGTGGGTTGAGCATCTGACTTTGGTTCAGGTCATGATCTTGTGGTTCATGAGTTCAAGCCCCACATCGGGCTTGCTGTTGTCACCCTGTCAGCGCATAGCCCCCTTCTGATCCTCTGTCTCCCTCTCTCTCAAAAATAAATTAAACATTTTTTTTAAAAAAGGTAAGGTTTAATGTTTGTTGCCTTCTAATTACAGAAGTAGAATTTTTCATTCAAAACATTTCATCATGGATTTTTGCTCCCTAGAGGGTCCGAAATTGGTAGAATATATAATTTCTAAATTTTGGAAAGAGGTTTGTCATGGTTTTTAGTGAGTTCCTCCATTTTTCTGCCCTTGAGGACCATCAAGTATAAACTCTCATAATAAAGTGGTATAAACCTGGCATGAAGATGAGACCTCCAGATAGACTCAGATATAGAATTAAAAGTAGAAACTTTCATATGAACATTCAGTCAGAAGTATGAGTTCCTGTTTTGCCCTGGGGTTTTCTGCTTTACCCATTCATCACCCTCAAGTTTTACAGAGTTCTGTGTTTTGAAGGAAGGAAGGAAGGAAGGAAGGAAGGAAGGAAGGAAGGAAGGAAGGAAGGAAGAAGGGAGGAGAGGAGAAGAGAAGGGAGGGGTGTGGAGAAGGAAGGAGAGAAGGGGAGAGGGAAGGAGAGGAGAGAAGAGGAAAGGAGAGGAGAGGAGAGGAGAAAATCAATGCTTTCTTAAAACTGTCTACCCAAAGGGGGCATTTTTATTTGTAGGGAATTTAGAGATTATTTCCACTCAAGATGGAAGTTTTGGATATTTATTAACCTCTTTGTTATTCTTGTCAAATGAAGAATTGTGGGATTAAATTAAATTAGTATGACGTCCATGTTCCCATCTGATACAGTAAGAAACAAAGCGAGGGATTATTTTGGAAAATTCTTTCATCTATATAAATGTTAAAAAAACCTCGAATTAGTGGAAATTGCTTATTAGATCATTTCATGTCTATGGTTCCATACCTGGTAAATAATAAAAAATACGATGATTTAAATTACTCTTTTTGCAAAAATTAGGAGAAAAATAGATTTATACTGAGCTGAAAATTTGAATTCAACCAATATTTTTTAAAAAGCAAATGTGTTATCGCTTCTCGGCCTTTTGGCTAAGATCAAGTGTAAAAAGCAAATGTGGTTGTTTTTTGACCACTCTCTACATGCCAGCACTCACCTCTTCACTGATTTCATGGAACCTAAGGCGTCACAATTTTTCTGTGACTATTCCCAGGTGGAGAAACAAAAACTGCACTGCAGAAGCATGGCTACAAGCCTGGCTGTGAATTAAATTAATTGCAAAGTAAGTGTTCTGTTCTGTGTTCCAATATGTTGCTTATTTTATTAAACTGCAGTTAAGGAGTGTTTACTTAAATCTATATAGGACAACCTCAATTTTATATTCTCTCAAATATCATATATACCGAGAATATATTGAAGAGCACTTATTTGATCTTGAAGTAGAAAAATGCAAGTTAACTTGATCAACATTTATTTACCTTGATATAGAGTGGACATATATTTTAAATGAGAAAACTGTCCAAAGCTGAATTGTTTACCAAACACAGAGAGAATCCAAGTCCTAGTTTTGACTATAATTATAGGAAAATTTTAATGCACAGATTCACACACAGACACACACAGAGGCTGTTTTGAACAGTTCCAGCGTGCATGAGTTTCAGTTATGGCGACTTAGTTAAATAACACCACCCCCCAGAAACACAGTTCAAATTTTAATTACAGTTTATTAACTGTGAATAATTGCATAAAGTACCAGTGATACTACTAGTTCATTGGCCCACAAATCACTGCATAAATAACAGAAGTGCATCATGATCGACGACCAGTCCTCTCATTTGTTTCAAAGTCTGCCCATGAGTAGTCACTGCTCACCTGTTAGTTCATAACCCGGTAGCAGGTCCCAGAGTAAGGGATGCCAGTAAAATATTCCACGTTAAAGGAACTCTCAAAGATATTTCAGACATTGAAAGCACAAAAACTAAAATGTTGGAAGGTAATCTAAATTTAGAAAGAAGTATGATAGTTTGCTAAGGCATAGAAAAGGTCTCTGCTTCATATAAATTATAGAACAAGAACAGTAAGGTAAGCACCATTCAAATGTCCCTTGGTAAGTTTTTTACAAAAGAAATAAAATATTTTAATTTCTCAGTGGTTCTAGTATTACAAATTGCAGTGTACTAAATAAATATTAATTTTACTGTCTTTCATCCTTTGATACATTTATAATAGACAGTAAGAGGGCTTTGAATGCCTTGACAAAAACTTTAAAGATCATGGAACAATCAACATTTTCTTATCAATTATTAATATTACACAGGTTCAGGCTTCACAGTCATTTATACATAACTGCACTACCATACAATGTAAGAACTACGTATATGATGAGATTAAAGGGTTTTTTTTTTTGTTTTTTTTTTTTACATTTTTATTTATTTTTGAGAGACAGAGAGACAGAGCACAAGTGGGAGAGGGGCAGAGAGAGAATGAGACGCAGAATCCGAAGCAGGCACCAGGCTCTGAGCTGTCAGCACAGAGCCTGACGCGGGGCTCGAACTCATGAACTGTGAGATCATGACCGGAGTGGAAGTTGGTCGCTCAACCGACTGAGCCACTCAGGTGCCCTGATGAGATTAAAGTTTTAACCTCCAATTTGAAATAGATGTGTATGTCTTCCTCTGGGAGTAATTTCGTTATTAGAGGCCTTAACTGATCAGTAATAAAGAGAAAAATATTTCTGGTGAGAGCTTATTTTTTCTTCCTCAGTTGATCCTGTCTGAATTCTGAGTAAGAAAGCTGTCTACAGTAACAGGAGGAAAGTGCTTTATCAAAGACAGTATTGAGAAGGGAATAATCTTCCCTGCTAGCTAATGACTCAGCAAGATTAAAATGACAGGTTTCTGTAGACCCCTCTCTGTTAACACAGCAGGTACTGGTCCTTTTGTTTTTCTTCTTGACAATTGTTTAAACCTTCATTAATAGGTGCTTGGCATGTGTGCTGACTTTTTTTGAAAAAATCAAGTTGTAAACTTTGATTACAAATTCAAAATGATGTTCTTAAAAATCTCAACTTGACCAAATGTGAAACAATTTAAAAACCTTAAAAAAATTTTTCTTTTTACACTTATTTATTTTTGAGACACAGAGAGAGACAGAGCACAAGTGGGGGAGGGGCAGAGAGAGAAGGAGACACAGAAACAGAAGCAGGTTCCAGTCTCTGAGCTGACAGCACAGAGCCCGACACGGGGCTCGAACTCACAAGCCATGAGATCATGACCTGAGCCGAAGTCAGACACTTAACCGACTGAGCCACCCAGGTGCCCCTAAAAACCTTGAAAAGGCCTATTAAGAAAAACCAGGCTTAAAGAAGCAAAACAAGACAAAAACAAACAAACATGTTTGTTATTACCAAAAAGGGGCGTCTTTAGGTAAAAATTATAAAAGCCCCTTGCTACATAGATAATGCAGATAATCCTGTTTATCTGGTCCATGAGCAAAAGGCAAGCACTTAAGATCATCTGCTCCAATCTCTTGTTCATTTCTTCTTGCTGGAATTTCATATTAATTTCTTCATGTTGGGTGACTAAATCAGACGATGGTAGAGTTGGTAAGCTGGCATTTACTCAGCCCCACCCTGCTCAGCCTGGGAGCTGACTGATGAATTCTCAGCTGGTCTCTTCCTCAGCTTGTGCCTTAGGGTTTTCCCGGCATCTGTGTTGGGGATTGAAGTAGCCACAGTACCCATGTTGAGGTGGCTGCTTGACATTGGGTCTCATCTCCTTGATTTTCCATATCTTCTGCATTGATTCTCCCTAGCCTGTGGTTGGCTCCGAGAATCCCTCTGGAACTGTGCTCTGTACCCCCAATATACTGTCTCACTGGCCTACCTTGTTCTTCTGCACTCTGGTTATCCACTCCCTCCATTACCTCTCCCTGTGCTGGAGGGTCAGAAGGCTGTGGCTGACTCCCAGTGGGCCTCTGCAAGCGGGTAGGTGGGAACGGTGGCCTGCCGGAGGGCGGCGCTGTGGGGCCTGGCCTTCTGGAACATGCTCTGATCCCTCCTTTGCCCAACTCTCGCTATTTGGGTAATTTTGCTGGGAATTGCATGGAGGACCCCTGTCACGTCCAGGGCATCTCTCAAGGTCACGGTCAGCTGCATATTTACTGCTTTGCCCTGGAGCTCCGCCAGGGCCTGCCACATTTGCTGCCTCCACACCCTTTTCTCCTTCAACATCAAACTCCACCATCCCTGGTCACCTACCCTGCCACGATCCTTCCGGGGTTGTAATGTACAATTACATCTTCCTTGGTGTCATTCCTGTTGATGAAACCATATCTGTTTCGTACACTGAACCACTTTTGTGTTCTTAAAACCTTCCTTGTGTTGACCTCTTTGTTCCCTGGGGACAAGCACTACCGATATGAGGCCACCGGGCTGCAGCTCCCTGCACTCCTGCCTGTCGAGGTGCCGCCCTTGATGTCGCAACGCTGAGGGTGCGGGCGGTGGGCAGCTGCTGGTCTTGGCCTTGCCGCTCTCCTGGCGGGGCGGGGACAGAGGCAGGCTGCTGGTTGCGGCACCTCCTGCGTGGGTGTGACGGTGGGGCCCGAAATCCGCTACCGGTTGAACTCCTTATTGTTCCTTTTTCACAACTTCAGAAACACATGTCTCTAGGTCATCTGCCAGTGAACCACTCGCCAAACGTAGAGATTCTCAAGCTCTACTGTTATTAGACCTACAGCAAAGGGTTAAACGGGTCCAACTTCGGCTCAGGTCATGACCTCCAGGTTTGTGAGTTCAGCCCACATCAGGCTCTGCGCTGACAGCTCAGAGCCTCGTGTTACAGCAAATACTCGGCTCCCTGGAAGGGACAGGCAACACGCACTCAGGCAATCCGAAAAGACTGTTTATTTCGCACTGGTGCCTGTCCAGTGGAGTCATCTCCAAAGGCTGAGCACCTAGCTTAGGTTTTACTGGCCTTTTATACATATGTGCTTCCTGCTTGGGCGGGGCTAGTACAGTCAAGCTTCTGGTTCCTGGCTGCAGGCTTATACAAGCAGCAAGCAAGACTTCAGAAGCCAAAAGCATGCAAGGGGGAGTATCCGGCCTCTGACATCAGGCTGCCCCTCTTTATCTGCTTTTTACAACCTTTCTTTCCCCTGGAACCTGCTTCAGATTCTGTGTCTCCTTCTCACTGTCCCTCCCCCGCTCACACTTTGTCTCTCCCCAAAATAAACAAACATTTAAAGAAATTTTTAGTGGCGCCTGGGTGGCTCAGTCGGTTGGGTGCCTGACTTCAGCTCAGGTCATGATCTCACGGGTTTGTGGGTTTGAGCCCTGTGTAGGGCTCTGTGCTGACAGCTCGGAGCCTGGAGCCTGCTTCAGATTCTGTGTCTCCCTCTCTGTCTACCTTTTCCCCACTCATACTCTATCTCTCTCTCTCAAAAATAAACATTAAGTAAACAATAATTTTAAAATGTTTAAGGATATACAGCAGAGATAAAATCACAGAGATTCAAACTCTACAGCAAAGAGAAAGGAACGAACCGATAATGCCCACAAGATAGATGAAACTCAAAGTCATTATTCTTAGTGAAGGAAATCAGACACAAAATAGTACATATCCAATAAAAACTCTGAAATGCAAACCGATGCGTAGTGATAGAATATCACAGTAGCTAGCCAGCACACGGACTGCAGAGGGACAGAAGCACGCTTCTATAGCTGATAGAAACAGCATTTGTATCTTGTGGTGGTGGGTTCTCAGCATATACATCTCTCAAAACTGATGGACGTGTGCTCCTCGAATGGAGGAGTCGTATATACATTTTGTCACACTAAAGTTATTTAAAAATCATAGACATTCAAGATTCCAGCAAGGTTAGGCTAGAGTGTGGTAAACCCAAGAGGCACCAAAATGTATTCTTTCTACAATAGAAATCTTCCACAAAGATTTCTACAATAATTTTTTAATTCTGTGTTCTCCATCACAAAACTTAAAAAGACAAACGTCACAGGTGACAGCTTCTTTACTCTGAACTGATAGGTGTTATTCAAGTAGGTGTTCATTTGTGTGTATACTGGCATACCTCATTTTATTGTTCTTTGCTTCATTGCACTTCCCAGATCCTGCATTTTTTACAAATTGAAAGTTTGTGGCAACCCTGCCTAGAGCAAGTCTGTTGGTGCCATTTTTTCCAACAGCATTTGCTTACTTCCTGTCTCCGTGTTTGGTAATTCTCATAGTATTTCGAACTTTTTAAGTATTATTATATTGGTTATGGTGATCTGTGATCAGTGACTACGACTCACTGAAAGCTCAGATGATGGTTATTAGCATTTTATAGCAATAAAGTATTTTTAATTAAGATATGTACAATGGTTTTTTTGACATAATGCTGTTGCACACTTAATAGACTATAGTGTAGTGTGCATATAACTTCTGTATGCCCTCGAAAACCAAAAATCCCTTTGACTTGCTTTATTTCAACATTTGCTTTATTGCAGTGGTCTGGAACTAAATCCACAATATCTCTGAGGTATGCCAATGATTCTTTGGTGCTACATAGCGGTGCCATGGTATTCTAATCATTATTGCTATGATCAGAAAAGAAGTGGTATAGATTTTCTATATGAATTATTCCTTCCCATTAAGTGAATATTAATTTGTGCTGATCAAGTAAAGATTTGCAGAGCTCAGAAAAGGGAAACATGTATCATTAAATCTCTGCAAAGTGGGTATGTTGTTAGCATCTCAACTCAAAAGTGCTTGCCATGTTTAAATAGTGAGAGGAAAAAAATCCCTTCTAATGCTTTAATTTTACTTGTATTATAGTTTTTTTTTTTTATTATTTTTTTTTTAATTTTTTTTTTCAACGTTTATTTATTTTTGGGACAGAGAGAGACAGAGCATGAACGGGGGAGGGGCAGAGAGAGAGGGAGACACAGAATCTGAAACAGGCTCCAGGCTCTGAGCCATCAGCCCAGAGCCCGATGCGGGGCTCGAACTCACGGACCGCGAGATCGTGACCTGGCTGAAGTCAGACGCTTAACCGACTGCGCCACCCAGGCGCCCCTATTATAGTTTTTTTAAATAGATGTATAAGATGTATAAGAACCTTGTCGTGTATACGTTATTTATACCCATACAGGTTAAATGTTATTATAAGAATAGCTCAAAGTCATTTTTCTTTAAAAGGAATTTTAAAATTATTCAAATTTGAGAAATGGCTAACAAGATCACTTTGAAAATGTTGCTAATTTTGTTGTAACTTCATATCTGGTAATCTATGTCTATCAAAAGTAGTATGTCATTAAAATTCAATATGGAAGCATTATTTGTTTGAAGTCATAATATTTGCTCTGGTTGTTCATTGTATATATACAATATTTTAGTGATATTATCATTTAAACAAGGGTTATTAGCTCGCCTTGATATGTGACTATGATTTTATTCAGGCACTATGAAAACTCATTTCTGTTTATAAATTGCAATTATCAAATGTGTTAGAACATAAGCAGTTCACACTTGGGATCACTGGTATGTATGGCATGATTTTTAATGAACTGGCTGCATCAAAAGACATTTTTTGAAAGCTGCATTTTTAAAAGATATTTCTGATAATTTCTCTGTTGGATATGTTAAAAACAAACATGTTTTCCTTAGCAACCAGGATACGTAATGAGAAAACTGGAGACAGAAAATTCTGTGAGTCCATTTGTTCCAGCTAATGCTAAACCAGTATAAAGGCATTTCCTGATGATTTTTTTTTCATGTTCTCCATTTCAATAAACCTGAAAATCATAGCTCAAGCCTCCAGTGGAAGCAAGGAAGCCAGCTGGAATTTGCTCAACCTTGAGAAGCAGGAAAAACAACAACAAAACAAGAATACCAATTAGAGAAAGCCAAAAATTGTAATGGAAAAAAAAATTCATAACAATTAGAATCTCTCCTTGCCCTCGCTTCCCTTTTGTTCCTATCCAGCAACCGACTGGACAGTGGGCCTTGGACATTGGAATAGCTCTGTTTCATAGTCAACACAAAGATAGCATTCCTTTGTTTTTAAAAGAGAAGGTTTTCCAAAATGAATCCATACAATGATGGGTTTAGGGAAGAGTAGATTATTTTTATGAGGAAGCTAATCAAAGCTATGAGGACTTAAACTGGAAATATTCAATGATACCTTTAGTCTGGCCAGTTATTTTTACACATTGAAATCCACCTAATTTTTACCAATTTTGCAGAAAGAGGACAGGGACAAAGGGCTCACGTGTCACATATCACTTGAGCTTCATTCTGTGACTTAACTGCTTTAATAGTGTGCAAGACAACACTATTCAAGATAAGGCAGCTAAATGATTCAGTAGATCAGACTCACATCTTATATCCACTGGCCCGTGTGTTGACTTCTGCAAGTTACTTCCCCTTTACAAATCCATTTTATGGCTTTAAATGAAGTGAATAGACTAGCTCTGACATTTTCAATCAAAGCTTCCATGAGTGTATACCTTCCGTGAGTATACCTCAGAGGCACCTAGGGATCAGAATAGAGAGTGACCGAGCAAATGTCCGTCCACCTGTCCCTCACCCCCATCCTTACCCCCATTCAACAGAAAACACCACTATTATGTATTTATAGAATGCACTTGGGTGGACTTTTTTTTTTTTTTTTTTTTTTTTTTTTAGAGAAAAGGGACCTACAATAGTGCTTATAACTATTAAAATAAATTATCTCTATGGTGCTTTCTAAGATCTGGAATTAAACCTAGCAATGGAAAGTGACATTTAGAACTTGTTAATGCTGTAAATGATGACACCAGCATGTCACTAAAAGATAGGCATGTTTAATATAATAAGTTCCCCCACTTAAAACCAGGTTGTGAGGCATATATTTGTTCATAAGTTGGCTGTTTGGGAGATGGAAAGCCTTTTTTCATTGAAACAGTTTTTAAGGTGAAGTGGGGAAAAAAAGAAAAAAAACCACTAATTTAACTGCCAAAGTAAAAATGGTCCATTTTCAATAAAGAAGAGTGGGAGCTATGCTCACACAAAAGCAGCAATTAAAATTCAGGTAGGAAAACAGTAGCATAGATGGACTTTTAAACCTCTTTGTTTGTAATATTTGAAGACAAATGACTTTAGAGTTATTTAATCTATTTCACTATGTTCTTTGATTTTGAAAGTTACCCAGAGACATGAGTTGAGAGATAGCTCTTTTCTGGTGTTGGCATGGTGACTGGGAAATAAAACAATTAAAAAATTTAAAAAACCAATGGTCATTGAACTTTATTCAGAATGAGAGATATGTTCAACTCCATACCCCTCAAACATTAAAAATGTGTGTTAAAAGTGGGGGCGGGGGGCGGGAAGTAGCAACAATAGCTTTTACTGTGTAAGTATCCCTACCTTAGTTCAAATATATTGATTTCTAATCAGAAGAATTCAGGTTCTTCTGAGTTCTGCCAATAACTCAGGTAGTGGCTCTATTAAGACTGCTACAATGCTCATATGCTTTGAAAATCTTCCCTGAGGCAAGAAAGTTTGTTTAAAAGATTAATAACTGAAGGGGCGCCGGCCCTCAGTCGGTTGGGCAGCCGGCTCTTGATTTCAGCTCAGGTCGTGATCTCATGGTTTGTGGGCTCAAGCCCCACATTGGGCTCTGGACTAATGGTGCTGAGCCTACTTGGGACTCTCTCTCTCTTCTGTCTCTGTGCCCACTCTCTCTCTCTCTCAAAATAAATAAATAAAATAAAATAAATTTTAAAAAAAGATTAATAAGTGAAGATCTATGAAAAGCAAACATAAGCAAATCTGTCTATGCAATTTAGTCAATAGAAATACCAATAATCTACTTTTTTTACATACTGTTAATTCCACTTAATTAAAAATATCATATTTGGAAATGTTTCCAATAACTTATAGGAAAGTCTGTTTCATTTATGCTGGAATATTTTCAGGCTACGTAGTGTAACGGGAGAAGATGATTTAGAATCCATAGCTTATGAATACATTGCTCAACATTCTGAATAAATGGGACAAACTTCAAAAGGTATTATAATAACTTCTATAAAATTCTACACTGGTGAACATAGAATTTTATAATTCTTGGTTGTTTATATATTTTGGAAGCATCAGTGCCCTCTTGACCTTCCAGCAGTGGAATAATTGGGCATCCCACAAAAATTCTAGTTTCCATGAGCCTGATTGTGGAAAATAGAAATCCCATATTATTATATCCCACGATTATACTTATCATTGAAGAGAATTCAATGGTCATTCATTCTAAAAGCTAATACACCTTAGGCACTTTGCATATATTCTGACACCCTGCAATAATGAAGGAAAATTGCTAATAATTCACCTATAACTACTGTACTGAGGTTCGTCTTTATTGTTTCATCATTAAAATAAGAATTCTTCCATATTTTTATTTTTTAAGCACCATGACAGGACCTCTTTCTTTGCCCAGTCACAAGTACACAAAATTCCTCTCCTGACTTTGATGATAGGCATGCATTAGTGCATTCTCTCACACAACACACACACACACACACACACACACACAATTATCTTTCCAATTCCCCACTTCCCTTATTATAGCACAAATCTCCCTGCGCAAGAAATTTGAAGGTTGAGTATATTCCTACAAGGTTTTAAACATTAGAAGCAATGTGCTTCTTAGGTAATTATTTTTAGGAAGATAGTATGTACTTTTCCAGGCAGAGGTTTCATTTAAATATGAGCATGAGTGATACATCACACATAGTAGTTCTGTGTCATTTGGGGGAGAAAGGTATCACTGAAAACACACACATGCATCATGTGGTATTAGGAAAATTACGGCTTCATTAGATTTCTGTTTAATTCCAGGAATCACTATTGTTTCTTGGAAACATACATTTCAGAAAGAAAAAAATGTATTTCCCTTTTCTGAGAAAGCAAAACCCAGGGGCCAAGTATGACTTTTCTTTATGAAATATTTGCATGGTCTTCCAACAACGTCAACATATTGGTGGATGTTGTTTTTCTTCTATATTTTCTTTCTCCTACTATGGGAGATAAAAATGACTGGATGGGAGAGAAAGATGTTCTCTAGATTATAGAGTTCTTTGGCAACATTTTGAATTTCTTTGCTATCCTGACTCATTAATCTGCATCCCACACGATTGAAGAATTACATATGCCTAACCAAAAATTTTGTTTACTATAAAATAAACATTTAAATACAATATTCTACAAATTTTACTTCTGTAACAAAAATGTTTCTATTAATTTCTTGCCAAATGTTATTACGTAAGATATACTATGTAGTGTTTCTTAATTTGAAATCAGGATTTTTTCCCAATCATGAAAAAAGACAGTGGTTTTTAGAAACTCAAAGGTAACAGTTTTTGTATCCTATCATAATTAATCTTGTGTGTAAATAAAGGGCTTTATAAGATTCTGCTTCTAAACCCTGTTTCTGAAGTCTTAACCCAGAATCTTCATAAAATTTATTACAAGTACACTAATTTAGAATTCTAGTTAAATGCAAATTAATATATACCTCTTTAAGAAAAGTTATTTAAATTGAGTTAAAAAATAGTTAAAGGTGGCTTAAATTACAAGTGGAATAAAAATTAGATACAATAGTTGGGATATAAGAGAGGCACCATAAATAAATAAGATTTAAAATGTTTTAGGTGGGGGCACCTGAGTGGCTCAGTCGGTTAAGCGTCTGACCCTTGATCTCACCTGGGATGGAACCTTGTATCAGCAGGGAGCCCACTTGGGATTCTTTTTCTGCCCTCCCCCTCCTCATATTCTCTCTCTCTCTCTCTCTCTCTGTCTCTCTGTCTCTCTCAAATAAATAAATAAATAAATAAATAAATAAATAAATAAATATTTTAAAAAAATGTCTTAGGTGGTAGGTTAGCTGAGTTGTTAGAATAGTTTAAAAACAAAAGAAAAACATGCAATTAATGCAGATTTATATTTAATTGCCTGTGTTAATAATGTTGCCTTTTAAATGGTTTAAGTATAATGTGGTAAACTGCAGTTCTAGGAGCTTCTACGTGTATATATGCACTCAGGTAACCAGCGGCCAGATTAAGATACATGATGTTTCAGAAGTGCTCATCATGCCCCTTTTCAGTGAATACCCTGCACACTCAGGGTAACCAGCATTCTCTGTAACCTATCACAATAGGTTAATTTTGCCACTTCGTGGAATTCATATAGAAAAAAAATCATACACTGTGTATTCTGTGTGACCATCTCCTTTTTCTCATCTTTACATCTGTGATATTTATCTATACCGTTGAGTGTAACAGTAGTTCATCTCTTATTTCTAAGTAGTGTGCCACAGAATTTACACCACAGATTATTTGTACGCACATGCTACTAGTAAGGAGCAGGCCACGCCTCTGTGCTCAGTACACAGTTTATTCAAACATGCCCATCATAGTCTCTTTTGCCACCTCTCATCTCCAAAGGGGAAGGACCGGCAATGGAACCCAAAGCGGGAAGATCCCCATCTTTGATGCAGTAGGATGATATGTTATTTATTTTTGTTGCTGTTCTCTGCATTTCCATTATCATGGAGAAATAAACCTCTAAACTCAGAATTCAAAACCCAAAGAGAGCCACTCCCTTCCATTCTTAAGAGAATGGCAGGACTCAATGACTGATAATTTTATGAATCTTCCCTGAAGGCTGTAGGCAGAGTGTAGGAAGAGGACAGGGATTTGATGTTAACAGAAATAGTCATTCTTCTGGTGGACAGGACACACGTGCTTGAAAGCAGGCAGGCGGTAACGTATTGATGGATGTGATGTGAGAAGGATGTTAGTATCATTTGAGCGGATGCATGCAAGAACTCAACAATTTCAGGTTCGAAAGTTCCTTTGGCTCAATAGATCTTTACATATCATTTGATCTAAAAACATGCCCTCAGCTTTCTCAAACTTTCAAATCATTTTTCCAGTTTTTCAGATAACTTCCCCAGCTATAAATACGTGAGGTAAATTGCATATAATTAAATTATCATGATTTAGGGGCGCCTGGTGGCTCAGTTGCTTAAGTGTCACTTTGGCTCAGGTCATGATCTCGCGGTTCATGAGTTCGAGCCCCATGTGGGGCTCTGTGCTGACAGGTCAGAGCCTGGAGCCTGCTTCGGAATCTGTGTCTCCCTTTCTCTCTGCCCCTCCCCCACTCATGCTCTCTCTCCGTCTCTCAAAAAATAAATGTTAAAAACGAAAATTAAAAAAAATTATCATGATTTATTTCCTGTTACCTTAGCACTTCTAGCCCTCACCTTTTTTGGGAACCTGGATGACAGCCCTTTTATTCTGAAGTATGGTTTGTATCTCAACAAATAAAATTAGATATTATATAGGACCAAGGTTATTCTTGAAGTAGTTCCTGTTTTTTTTCTGCAACAATTAAATGTGTTTTAATTAAACATGTTTTATAAAGTTTACAAACTGATAGAAAACATATTAAAATTTATTTTATTTTATTCTTAAAATTTTTGTGTGTGTGCGTTTCTATTTCTAAAATGTGGAAAAAAAAATTTCGGTGCAACATATTGATTTTTAAGTAAACAACAGGCATTTGCAATTATATGTTTCATGCTTCATATTTTTTCTTATTAATTAAATTATTTATTTACTCTTATTTCACTTGCACCACAGCCCAACATTCAAACTGTACTCTTAACTTATTTTTAGTTCTAGAGAATTATTGACATTTGTAGATAAATCCATTGTTCACAGAATAAATCAATGTCACATTTTATGTACTATTAAAATTAATAAGGCATCTAATTTATATATAATTCTTGAAGTTTTAGAAATATTATTTTTCACCACCTGTGATGTAAAATACATTAAAATATTTGATATGGTCAGCAATTCATAAGTATTTATTTTTTCTACATCATTATTTCTTCCAGTCATGCACCATTCAATAAAGGAAAAAATGTTCATTTTTAAGAAAATCTCACAAAACCCATGGTGTTCAGTTTTGCATAAATAATTCAACATCATGTGTTGGAGTATTTTTGTCTTATTTTGCTTTGTTTTATTGAAATATAGCTGACATACAATGTTATATTCGTTTCAGGTGCACACCATAGTATTTTGACAATTCCATATATTATGCTGTAGTCACCATGATATGTGTTGCAGTGTTTATTATAAAGAATCATCACTTTGCCATTGGAAGAATGACAGTAAGCTCATTATACCAAGGTGGGTCAGTTTTATGATTGTTCTTAAAATGCTTGTTTCTATATCATAGAGAAAATTGGTTGCTTTAAAAACCAATTTCTGAAGGTAATCCATTTTAAAAGGTAAAAGTCAACCTTAGACTACTCTAAAATGCTCACTTTTATGCAAACAGTTATTATGGATTAATGTATTGTTAGACATGATGATCTTTCAGTGATTATTTCAAATTGATGATGTTCTGGAATTACCAACTAAAAATTTGAAAAGGAAAAGTCAGTAACTGGATGTCAACTGATGATACCACGTTCAGTAAGGTTTTGTCCGAACTAACCTGATTTTCTGTGGTGACAGGATTAGCAAATTGCATGTTGTGGATAGAATAAGCCCTTAATTTTATTTAGACATTATTAAAATCTTTCATAGTGTATTTTCTAAAACACTGGGAAAATATTTATTGAAAGCAATATACTCCATTGATAAACTCCCAAAGAGTGTGGCTCTTAATGGATTCATAGCAGTGTCTTTTATGGACTGATACAGAGCTGTCAACAGTTTTATCAACAACTTGGAAGATGAGCGAGAAGACATGGTTATCAAATTTATAAATGACTAGAAACCAGAAAGGTTAATTAACGTAAGAAATACGATGCAAGAAAGTGTCTATGACTATGAACAGCCAAGTCAACATGATGAATTTTAAATGTAGAATATGCATTTCACATTAAAAGATATATTAAAATAGCAGGGGAAATCAACTTGAAAATGATTATATATAGTTTTGGGTGTGCAAGTGTGTGTGTGTGTGTGTGTGTGTGTGTGTGTGTGTGTCCATGTGTATGCTGGTAAGAGAGTTAGTAGTTTTATTTACAAATAAAACTAATGTTAACTAAGAATATCAAATGGCACTTAGAGGTGACTGGAAGCTTGAGTTACATTAATAGAAAAATAGCAATTTGACAAGAGAAATACCAACTCTTCTGTGCTCTCTCTGGTTGTACTGTAGCATTATGCACAAGTTTGGGAACCACATTTTAAGGTCAACAATGACAAACTGAATAACTTGTCCATAAGTGATTCCTTATCTTTAGGAGATCACAGATAATATTTCATTAGGAATCTAAAAGAAGTTATAGATATCTCCCCAGAAAAAAATATGCATACACAGAATTTTATATA
The DNA here is from genome assembly GCF_018350155.1 of Leopardus geoffroyi. Classification (NCBI taxonomy): domain Eukaryota; kingdom Metazoa; phylum Chordata; class Mammalia; order Carnivora; family Felidae; genus Leopardus; species Leopardus geoffroyi. The sequence continues at coordinate 106,963,255 of NC_059336.1, forward strand.
TAATTTCGGAAGATTTACAGTATTCCTTGAAACCCATTTATGAATTTCCTAGGTGTTCATGGACTTTAAGAATCTCTGATTTAAGACCAAGTGGTGAGGCAGTAAGGATTGCGAATTCCCTAAAATATGAAAACACTGAAAGGAATTGAAGGTGTTTTGTTTGGTCTAAAGAACACAAAAGGGTAGGAACAAATTAGCTGCCATCAAACATTTTAAGAATTTTCATGTTCAAGAGTTATTATATTTATTTTATGTATCTCCAATGAGAAGGATGGAAACACCAGAGAGACATATTTTGTGTAAGTAGAAATAGAATGAATGGGAGGCATTTAATTCAATTTAACATTCAATCAGTGCTTTCCACATGGTATGCTAGACTAGGAGGGCGAATGTAAATATCAAATGAATAAAACATAGTCTTTCCTTGGGATGTTTGGAGAAAAAAGTTCTAACTCAAAAAACAAAGTCCCTTTAAAGAGGAATTTAAAAAATATGCCAGCCCTTCTATGACTATATAGTATAGATTTATCAACCTGGAGTAGATTTTTATTGCTAGGAAAATAACGAGTTGAATGGTTACACTTAGTAATGCAAATGGATAGTATTTTAATAGGGCTCATTGCCCTGTGAAAAAGAACAGGACTTTTGAGGCTACCCACAGCTCTTATTCTGAAATTTCCCTGGTATACAGAGGTGATAGCTGGATCGTAGGTAAAAATATATGCGGGGCCAAGGAGAGTCTTGAGAAAAAGGAATACAGATTTCTTCCTCTTTTAGGATCCACCTTATTAGAGCTTCTGTCATAGATTGAGATGTTCCAGATGGATATTTCCTTGCAGGAAAAGAACTTCAAACTAAAATTTATCCTGAAAGGCAACCGCAGGCCCTATAAGTTCTTGAATGAGAGCTCATTCTAGCAGAGTATGCTCTCTGGGCTTGGAAGCCCTACCTGACCCAACCACATGGACAGAGAAGTTCCATTTTAAGTGAAATGTTTGATCATGTCAATGTAATCCAGAAGAATTGCAATCTTCAGAGTACAGAGTACTGTGCCATTCTTCTGTCCTCTTTACTAGTACCTGGGCTAGCAAAGTCATCTGTGAGGCACAAGCATACAAATGCGTTGGACAGGGTTGCTTCAGTTTTCAACAGTGACAATTTTTGTGTTGCAGCAAAAAACAAACAAACAAACAAACAAACAAACAAACATGGCATCCGGAAAGTGGTCACAGTAGCTCTCCAACCCTTGTCCTTCCTGGTGAATGGATAAAATACTACTCATTTAATGTGAATAAATTCAGGGTATCTGGGTGGCTCAGTTGGTTAAGTGTCCGACTTCAGCTCAGGTCACGATCTCACAGTTCGTGAGTTCAAGCCATGCATACAGCTTGGAGCCTGGAGCCTGCTTCACATTCAGTGTTTCCCTCTCTCTCTGCCCCTCCCCCACTCACACTCTATCTTTTGAAAATAAATAAGCATTAAAAAAATTTAAGTGAATAAATTCTGAGGAACGTTAAAAACTGTGGGCTATGGGTATAGAAAATCAGGAGGGAGATGCTGGTCTTCCAGGAATTATGAATTGCATTTATTAATAAAATGGAAAGAAAAGAACATTTGCTCAATAGGTCATTGAATCTTGAAGGGAATACACCTGGATTTGTAGGTTTGAATTTTCCTTTCCAGTCTTGTCTATTATAAGTTAGAGTAGTGATGGGAACTGAAAAGAAGAAGATAATGCCCTAGTTTATTTCCTCAAATTAAAGTTCAAAAATTATGGTAGAAGGAATATCTCCTCCTCAAAGTCTAAAAATTGTGCTAGAAGGAAACAAGATCAATTGACCAGTGTAATGTACTGTTCACTGCAAAGGGTCTATTCATCTTGAATAGTATTTCTGTGATCAACACATTGAATATGAAAACTCTAACTCTGGATAGTACTAGAATAGTGATGCTTCAGTGGATGGACTTATTATCAAATTGACTATACTTTACCCTATGCTAATTAAATATAAATCTGTAGGTTTAGTGCCTAGTCATCAATACATATATTTTTAATTAATAGAAATTTAGATGACTTTAATGTGCAGCCAGGATTGAGAACCCTTAGCATGGAGAAGTGGTTCTCAGAGCGAGGTATAGCAGCATTTGTATCACCTGGGAACGTGTTGGAAATGCAGATTCTCTGGTCCCATTTTGACCCACTAAATCGGAGACTGACAGATGGAGCCCAGTATTCCCTGTTTTAATGTGCCCTACAGATGATTCTAATACACACTCAAATTTGTGAATAATGTCATAAAGCCTTATGAAAAGTCGCAATTTTTCTAATTAAATAATACAAAATGAATTTGTTCATTAACCAGTTACAACCAAGATGTTATGTTGGAGGTAAGAATAGTATCTGTTTCTTTTGTATACACCCACCATCGAGATAAATGTAAAGCATGCACTGAGTTCTCAATAGTATGTGCTGATTAACTTGCCCTTGTGTATTTAAAGGTGATTTGTATGCCTAAAATGATAGAATACCAGTCATGTTCATCCATACAAAGTCCCTTGCCACTTAATGTGTTTTGTTTTCTTCTGTAGTAGAGGTGAATAGGGATAGATAAATCCCTCGCCATTGACTTCCTCAGCAAATATCCATTGAGTGTGTATTAGGGGCCGAGTATTATTCTAGATTGTGAGAATACCCAGTGAGCAAAATAGACAAAGCTCTTTGCCCTGGAAAAGATAACCTTCTGATGGAGGAATCAGAAAATAAGCAAAAAACATTAAAGTATAAGTTTTATGTTATATTTGAGAGTTATAAGTTATATAGAAATTAAAGAGCAGGTAGGGTAAAGAGATTCAGAATTGTGCAGGATGATGGGGTAAGGGAGGCCATTTTGCAAAGCCGAATAGAGTAGATAGTAAAACCCCCAGAGAGAAAATGAGATTTGAGCAGTGATTAGTGCTGGAAGAGTAAGCCAAGCAGGTTTCTGTGTGAAGGGCTGTCTATGGAGAGGGAACATAGAGAACAAAGCTGGTAAAGTAGGAGCCCGCCTGGGGTTTTTGAAGACCGTAATGATAGGCCAGCACTGCTGGATCGGTGTGCACAAGGCTGGCAGTGTGAGCAGAGAGGAGGTAAGGGAGATCGCGGAGGAGGATCTTGCAGGCCGTGTAGAAGGGTATGGGCTTTTATTCTGAGTCTAATAGGAAGACATTGGTGTGACATGATCTGGCTTACCTTTTTAATGGATCACTGGTCGCCGAGTGAGAACAGACTGGTGTGCAGCAAGGGTAATAGCAGTGGGATAAATCAGAAGCCTCTTGGAATAGTCTAGGAAAGAAAATGATTACTCAGATTAGGGGGACAGCAGAATATCTGGTGTTCTGGTTCCAGGTATGTTTTGAAATTGGATCCCATAGATTTTATAAATTTACGAATCAGGTGTAGGTAGGGAAAAAAGAGGAATCACAGATTATTCTAAGGTTTTTGGTCTCAGGCAACTGGAAGAAGGACTATACACACTATTATCTCCCCCCTTAAGCCTTAAAGTATTCATTTTTGATGCCGGAAGAAAGAACACTGGCACTTTACCCACCCTGTGCTCTATGCCAATTGATGGCTGAGTTTAAGAATCATGGTATTTGTGTCCTTTGAACTGCTCACAGTACTTTCTCTGAAGGACACATACCTAATAGATTTGTATTCGTTTATTTATATATTTAGCCAGCACTGATCCAGTGCTAGGAGTTGGGGAGGCACTGGTGATGAATTACTAACGAGACAGACAGGGTACTGCTAATGTGGAGCTCATAGCAAATGAAATAACCTGATCATGCAGGACCCTGCGCTTCAGTTTGACAACTCATTGTATTCTTCTGCCTTTCCTGTACTCCCTGACTGACACCTTAAAAAAAGTCAACTTCCCTAATTTGGTACCAGACCATGACTGATTTTGGGAAAAAAAAAATACCTGTAGAATTAATATACGTGTAGGCAATGTTGTATTTCATATTATAAGACAGGTAGAGAAAGGTAACCAACATTCTGTGAAGCCATCAAGGAGAATGAATAGCACGAACCCGTCTGAAATGACTCAGGCAAATTGCTTTATTCTTTCTGGACAAGTTCTGTGCATATGAGAAACATAAATATGTCTTACATGGCTATAGTAGTGTAGAAAGTTAATGACGAGACTGGATCTCCAAAATCTTAAAAAACAAAAACTAATTTCTTAGCCCCCAAAAGGAACACCTTAAGTTACATGTAGGAAAATATTAATACTCCCTAGACGCTTTGTGCTAGGACTATTTGTGCTTACAAATCAGCTTTCGGTAGGTACAGATATTAGCAAAATGATTTTCATGAAAAGAAAAAAAGCTTTTATTGAAATATTTAAGTTTCCTAGATGATTGAGAATGTTGTATGTTTTAAAAGACCAATACCCAAAACAGGTATCATTAAAAACGGTTATTTTCTGCAGCTACAGATCCATTTTTTTCCAGTATTTAAGACTTTCATTGTGATTTCCCTACCCCAAAGTGGGTTATAGAAATAATTTGATGAATTAGATGCAATTTGTGCATCATTTGACAAGATTTTTCTCTTTGTTAGCTCAGAGGACCTTTTTGATACAGAAAGATAAAATAAAAATATTACATTTTGAACTATCCTTTGGGGAAAAATTATGTGCCCAAGGGCTGTACCCATAGAGAAATAATGGGTTCCCAGAATATTGTCACAAGACATATTCTTCCATCTTCTTCCCTCTCCACCCCCAGCAATAACACAAAGAAAAAAATAAATATTGCAGAAAAAACACTTTCGAAGGCACGGTTTAGCCAATTCAAGTGCAATGTGTATCATCCTACAGTACTACAGGCATCCTTAGAAAAATGATTTTATAGTTTCAGACTCCTAGCAATGCTTCCCTTCTGTGCAACACTGCCTGGGAAGAGCTAGCTTGGAGTGCCAGCCTGTCAGTCAAAACCCCGATGATGTGCCAAACCCTTGCAGGCCACCATGCTTTTCACTATGGGACCTCAAGGGAAATGTGTGTTTTTGTATGAATGTGTTTCCAGAGAATACAGAAAATCCAGGTATTTCCTAATGGAGAGGAGAGAAACTATGTGGAAGAAGAGACACATTTTCTAGGAGAGATTATTATATGAAGGCTAACCTAGGTTAATCTTTGGAATGGAAGAATACAAAACTGAGTCTAACTATCTTAGGAGATATCTATGTGTTCTATAACAGTAACTACAATAACGTGTGCATTATCAGCAATGCATATAGGTTTCAATTGGTTTTTTGAAAAGATCCAAGCCATTGTTTTAGAGCATGATGCGTTTATGTATGTTCGTATGTACCTATGCACGTAGTCCATACAAACCAGTACAGACCTGCAGGGGTCAACTGATATGAGCATCCGGAAACTTCTCAGTTGGACAGATAAAATTGGGTCTATTCTGAAAAGGAAAACGCAGGCTATTTTTCATGGTTTCCATCCTTGTGAGGCTGAAAATCTTCTCTGGATGCCTAAACTCAGTTTCCAAGGACAATCTCTGCTTTGCTCTGGCACATTATGCTTATCACAGAATTATGTTTTCTTCAAAGTTATTACTTGAGAGAAGAACAGATGCCAAATATATATAAAAAAATAACTTCCGAATATCTAATTTTTCTTCACATATCAAGTAAATTAAAAAAAAATTTTTTTGAATTGATATTTTGGATGGCATTCAATGTTCTTCTCTTTAAATTTTAAGAGTCCTGAGTATCTTGCCAAGCATATAAACCAAATTGTATTGGAACTGCAAGGCTTTAATAAGCAGTCTCAGATATTGCCTCCCCACCCCCACATGGCAGGTCTCTCTTTTATTGGAGCCATCTTTTACCAAGCTGCCAACTTCCCCTTTTGCTAAATGCTCATAAACCTCCATCTTCTCATTGACTCTCTTCTTGAGTTCACGTTTTGTTCCTCAAGATTCCAGTCTTTGAATTTGATCATCTTTTTTTCTTTTTGCAACTCACACATCCCACACCCTCTACCTAATGTCACTCAAGAATCGTCTTTACCTTTTGGAGACATTGCCATTTACATTACTAGGACCAGGGCTCTCGATGTAAAGGCTCTTTCCTTAATTCAAATAGCAAATGCAGTCTTATTAAATTGGAGTTACAGCCAGCCACAGTGAACTTCTCTTCAGACCAAACACCTCTTTTATCCTGTCTGCTCTTTCTCTCTGAAAAGAATGTTAGCATCTGTAAGTAGTGGTGACAGGTCCAAAGAAGATGAATTTCATAATATTGTGGAAAAGAACAATAATAAAAGAAACATTTCACTCCACTTTTACTGACTCTCCAGAGAATACATGAAATTAAATGAGTTATTTAAATAAAGCACACTAGGTCAATGGTTCCAGCTCAAAAAAAAATTTCCAGTTAAAAAAAAAATAAAAAACAGCTAACGTGGTAAAGCAGAAAAAGTTTTGTTTTTTTTTTTTTTCCAAGGCAGAAGTTCTGTTTCTTCAAAAGAAATCTTAAGTAGAGGAGGACTAATGTAAAGTATGTCAGCTTTTCTAGTCAAAAAATACACAGGTGATGTGGCACTTGGATGGCCCAGTTGGTTGAGCATCTGACTCTTGATTTTGGATCAGGTCATGATCTCAGGGTTTGTAAGTTCGAGCCTGGCATTGGGTTCTGCAATGATTCTCTCTTTTTCTCTGCCCCTTTCTCTCTCTCTTTCTCAAAAATATAAATAAAACATTTAAAAATATACACAGGTGATATTTGGAGGCTTCCCTTCCCACTCACCAGTCCTCAGTCTCCCTCAAAATCAGCAGTGAAGAATCTCAGAGCATATTTTGAAAACAACAATACTAAGAGATACCAAGCTCTGAAGGGCAATGTTTATGATCTGGAAAAATCTCCTAATGATGTATCTTATCTGGTAATCGCTTAGAATTATTACCAGAATATCTACGCTTCAAAAGAAGAAATATTTAGGGGGGAAATGGCATTATAAACAAGTTTGCCTATCAGATTGTATGTTAATATTTCCAAGAATGGGTTCAAAACTGATGAAGGTAACTATATCTCATTGCCACCTTGAACTATATTCTGTTTAAATAGCATGGTAGAATATAGTCAGATTCCAAAAGTATCATTTCAGCTGTGGTTCTCAAAGGACAAATGTATAAGGAGACCTAATACCAATCAACAGACCCTCCTGTGAAGAGAAGTTGTGCAACTAGTTTTATTATGGCACGAATGGCAATTATAGTACTTTTCATCACTCTTACTAACGTCATTTTCCTGGAGATCCCTGGGGGGCTATGAAAGATGGTAATACCTCTATGCTTCAAATAGCATTATTAAGGGTTTTTCCCCTTTCCCTTAGACAAGAGTTGATTTGAAGTAAAAATTTCATACATTTAAGGTAGCCTCTTTTTCTCTTATAGGAAAATGTGGTTTTCTTGTTAGGGTTTAAAAAAAAACTAACAAATGTATATATTTCCCACCATTTGCTTTTGTTTGTTCTTCCCTAAGACCTATTCTTCTACATGACAGGTTCAGTGGTTCAGTGCTGATTTCAGGATAAAATCAAGGATCATCAACTTATTTCATAAAGCTTTTGAACAAAAAAATCTGTATTATACTCAGATTCTATCATTTTTGTAGTACTGGATACTTTTGGTGATACAGTTTTGATGGTATACACGTGAGCCCATTATAACAGAGTTACATTTGCCGCTCCTTATGAAGGTACTAAATCAAATGCCCGCCCATATTTTAGCCATTTCAAAATCATGTTCTAATTAAACTTGTTCAGTCCGTGGCATTCACCATGTTTTGAAACCATATAATATTTAATCAGTAGCTCTCATACAATGCATGCCATACTAGGAAAAAGAAGCCTACCCTTGCTTAAACATGTTAAAAGATATTGATTAAGAGGACTTAATGAAACAACTTTTCCATTTGAAGAACCAATTCAATGTCTAGGTAGAAAATTCTGAGAATGTCAGAGAAAATGATAAATAATTTTTTTTGAGCAAGAGACAGAGAGCGTGCATGAGTGGGTGAGAGAGGCAGAGGGTGAGAGAGAGATTCCCAAGCATGCACCACACTTAGCGTGGAGCTGGACATGGGGTTGAATCCAGACCCTGGGATGATCACCGGAGCCAAAATCAAGAGTCAGTCGCTCAACCAGCTAAGCCACCCAGGCGTCCTAAGAAACAACTTTTTTATTTTACTTTTGCGTAAGAGTCAACAAATAATCAGTTTAGCAACCTTTGGACAGGGGAACATAAATTCCAAAGAATAGCATCTATCCTTTGAGATAACATTAAAATAGCTGTGTGGATGGAGTAACTTAGGCAGTGCTCATTCTCATCATTTTTTTTATGAGTTTGGTTTACTCAATGTTAATTTTCATAGTTGATAGTATGAGTGAGAAGCAAAAATCTCTTAAATGCTGGAGAGGTATTGGATTACCATCATTTGCCTTTCTTTGGTCTCCATGGGCAACAAGGAAATGAAGGTCAAATAGGGAATTTCAACATAACTTCAATCTAAGTTCAGTATTGAATTCAATGAAACAGCATTTAAAAAACTGAGACATACTGGGAGTTACCTCAGTCACCTCATTCGTATCTTTCTGTGTCTGGCTTTTTCCACTTAGCATGGTGTCCTCAAGATCCACACATGCCATCACAAATGGTAGAATTTTCCTGTTTCACCTAATTGTGACATTTTTCAGTCATTTGGTTGTTTTAATGCTTTTTCTGCTGCATTTACATCCTTCTTCAGGGCCTCCATTTACAAATATATTTAACATTTTGATATCCCACAGGTCCTTAAGTTTCTACACATTAAAAAAAAATGTTTTTCTTTAACTGTTCTTAAGATTGGAAATTTTTATTGGTCCAATTTATTGACGACCATCTTTATTTTTCTGATAAGCCCATCCAGTGAATTTTTAATTTCAGATATTGCATTTTTTAGTTCTTGATTTTGTATTTAATTTTTAAAATAGATTGTAGTTCTTTGCTGAGATTTCTTATCTTTTTATTTACTGTGAGCATATTACCCTTTATCACATTCAGAATGTTTATAATAGCTCTTTAAAGTCTAATGTCTTTTTGTGTTAATTCCAACATCTGGGTCATCTCAGAGTTGGCCTCTGGAAAGTATATTTTCTCTTGAAAATGTGTTGCCTTCTCTTTGTTTTAAGTCAAGTTTATTTTTTGTATCCTTCACTTTGTGAATGCAGTATCATGGAAACTCGGGATTCATTTCTATTATTACAGAACGCTGATATTTTTGTTTTAGTATGCAATAATTTTATTGGACTCTAATTTGCAGTCTTTGTCTTTTGGGTTGCAACTTAAATCTCATTTTCCCCCTTCAGCATGGCTGTTTGCTCCCTGCTCCACACAAGCATGGTCAGGGCTCAGTCAGATACTTAGGGCAGAATATAAACACAGAATTGAGGGCTCCCCTTGTTTATTCCATTTCAGAGATTCCCTCTTTACTCTCCAACAGCTGTGGTTACCCTTATCCTCGACTTCTGGTTCATGATGTCAGAAATATCCTGGGTACCAGTGTTTCAGATGCTGTGTGTGGCATCTTGACTGCAGCTAGACTCATATTAAAAGCTAAAAATATAGAAAACTTCACGCCTTTCTAGTCTCTTCTTTTAAATTGTGACTGTCATCCAGAATTTCTCTGCTTTTGTTTACTCTTCTGAGACTTCAGGAAGGTGTGTGTGTGTGTGTGTGTGTGTGTGTGTGTGTGCACGCGCGTGCACGTATGCATGCATATGCACGTGCATTTCCCAGAGTTTATAGATAGTTGTCTACAGGAAAGTCAATCTGTTAGTAGTTTACTGAACCACAGTGGCAAACTTGCAAAACTTCCATTACTAATATGGCAAATTTTTGTATTGGCAAAGGAAGATCAATATTTTTTATTTTTTTTTTATTTTTTTTTCAACGTTTATTTATTTTTGGGACAGAGAGAGACAGAGCATGAACGGGGGAGGGGCAGAGAGAGAGGGAGACACAGAATCGGAAACAGACTGCAGGCTCTGAGCCATCAGCCCAGAGCCTGACGTGGGGCTCGAACTCACGGACAGCGAGATCGTGACCTGGCTGAAGTCGGACGCCCAACCGACTGCGCCACCCAGGCGCCCCAGAAGATCAATATTTTGCATGTATGTGGTTGCAAAAATTCTACAGTTATGTATTTATTCTGGTAGATATTTAAATAAATTGGTATCATTTCTATGTAGAATTTTTTCAGGTATTTAAGGAAAATCTATAAGTTAGAAATGTACTAATATAATTGTTCAATTAACTTAAAAGTGAGAAAATTTAATAAATATCTGATATTTATTAAATTACATAGATATAATGTATATATGTAAATTTATATAAATTATATCTAATATAACCCCCAAATATTTAATCAAATCACAATCCCTAATGAGAGATCAGAAAAATTGCTTAATATTATTTCAGTAGTGAAACATTAGAAGTATTATTAAATTCAGGAACATAAAAATTATACACACCTTCTTACTGAACTAATTCAGTTAGAAAAGACAAACTTTATAATATCTACCTATTGAAAAAAGAGGAGGCACAACTTTCAAGTTTTGTCTGAATATTTTTAAACAACCCTCCAAATGAATTGGATAAGAAAGTATTCGGAAAAAATATAATTTGATAATTTAGCCAATTACTGAATGAATCTACAGAGTGCATGAGTTTTATTTATAATAATAATCAAGGAGAAAATCATAAAATAATCTCTCAAAATAGTAATATAAGAAATACGGTTCCTGGGTGGCTCAGTTGGTTAACATTAAGCATCTGATGCTTGATTTCAGTTCAGATCATGATCTCACAGTCTTGAGATCGAGCCCTGAGTCAGGCTCTGAGCTGAGTTTGGAGCCTGCTTAAGATTCTCTGTTTCTCTCTCTCTCTCTATCTTTCTTTCTCTCCCTCTTTATCTTTCTCTCTCTCTCTGTCCCTGTCCCCCACTCTAGCGCTCTCTCTATATAAAATAAATAAATAAAGTAAGTAATAAGGTAAAATAAGAAATAGAAATTTACATCTTCCCAAGAAATGTATAGCATTTATAAAAACTCCATAAAACTTTACCAGGAGTCATCTAAATTAATTTAAGGAAGGCAAAAATTGTAAACATATTATCCATAAAGGAATCTATAAATTTGATGATATCTCAGTTAATATTATTTCAAGGAATGTTCATTTATTTTATTAATTTGCAAAATAAAAGTTTACCTAGAAATATAAATATATTAGAAGAGCTAGGAATATTCTGGAAAGAGGATAATGAGGGAGAAACTGTCCTGTTAAATAAAATATAGTAATTAAAACTATTGAGTATTGTAGAGGGAACATACTAAATGATAACTGGAAGAAATGATCAGTTATCAAAATAGATCTAAATAGGGGCACCTGCGTGGCTCATTTGGCTAAGCATCTGCCTCTTGATTTCGGCTAAGGTCATGATCTCACAGTTAGTGAGTTCGAGCCCTATGTTGGGATCTGCGTGGACAGCCAGTGAGCCTGCTTGGGATTCTCTCTGTCCCTCTCCCATTTGTGCGCAAGCATATGCCTGTGCATTCTCTCTCTCTCTCTCACTCAAAATAAATAAATAAACATTTAAAAGAATATACCTAAATACATATGAGCATTCAATGCTTAGTAAAATTGGCTTTTTAACACATTGGGGAAATGGATTTGTTTTCTAAAAGTTAATGAAACAAATGGCTTGCTTATTTTGAGGGGGTGGAGAGGGAAACAGTAGATTTATAATTCACTAACTAATCTGAAAAACAAAATCCAGGTAGATCAGACATTTAACCATACTTGCAGTGTGTGTTCAGAGTGATTGACCTTTACCTGTGTTACGTAGATTTGTAGGAATTCTGAAAGGATATCACTGACATGAAAAGAATGAGGTATGGGGACTGGAAATGCTGCCCATCATTTATCCTGCAAATTAGGGAGCCCCATGATTATATCTCCACATTTTAAATTATATTCCAGGAGTTGGAGGATTTGTTGATCAATACTGGAGTAAGATTCTGGTCATCTATTGCTGGAAAGGTGCCAGCATGAAAAAAAAAAAAAATGTTACTAAAGACTACAGGAAGTCTGAAATACCGGGAGAAGGATTGGGAGGAAGAAGTGATAGCAGGGGCACAATGCTTAAGATTCAAACTGAAAACTCAGTTGTCAGAGGACCTCATTTACACTTTAGGACCATAGAACCTAGATTTCTTACAATTCATTGAGATTTACTAGCTCAAAATACAATTTTGTCATGGTATTTGTATATATTTGAATAAAGCAAACAATTGCATTTCCATTTTGAAAAACAAAGTCCATTCACTCTTCGTATTTCACATTCATTTTTAATTCATCTTACAACCTTAAGAGTTGAGTTGATCTCCTCCCTTTTTTATACTATTGCACATAGCACTTATATTTTCCATTGTCACTATCCCCTACCTCAACACATATTTGTCTCTGTTCTTTGCTCTTGTCCTTTTTTCTTTTAGTTTTAGAAGAGTGAGTTCACACTTAAGTGATCTCAGCCAGCTATTGCCACTTTCTTTCTACTGGCTTTGTCCTTAAGTCCCTACGATCTGACTTTCCTCCCCAGCAATTTTCTACTCAAAAGACCTAATTATTAAGGCCAAAAATATGTTGAAAAACAATGCTTCAACCCTTCTACTATGCCTTATGGTCACATTGTTCACAGCTATTTACAGTTCATGAATCATCTTATCCTTCTTACCCAACCCAACTCCCTCTACAACTCTCCCTTCAGTGATAATCGCACCCAATCAGTTAAACCTTTCTCTCAAATGCCAGTGTTCATGTCTGAAATATTCTGCCAAATTTCATATTTACAAGAGGGAAGTAAGATTTTTTAAGGAAAAGAAATGGCCAAAAAAGGACTAAGTATGAGTTAGGAAAAAAGGCAAATAAAGAAATACTTGCTAATTGAATCCTGACCTATGTCAACTTCCACTGCCTTGCATGGGCATAGGGATCTTGCCAGCGTTTTCAAGGCTATGGTCTGTAGGTCAAGATGACTTTTGTAGAGCTTTGTATTCTTGTAGGCTGTGTTAAAAAAGCTTTTTTTAATCTTTCAAAATATTAAAGTGAGTAGGAATAAATATTGACAAAAATGCCAAATTATAATGTCCAGCGTCACACACTTTGGGAGATTTTAATACTTCCTCATCCCCATGGCAAAGTGAGCATGTAAGTCCCAGAAAGTGAAAGGCCAGTTTACAAGTAACATACCAAAGCTGAAATCCACAAAATTTATAGAAATGTGGAATGGACCAAAGCCCAGTGAAGACATGAGACAGCTCAATTTCAGAATCGCTAATCAGCTCATGTTAATATATGCATAATTAGGTGAAGTTCTGAAAAACCCAATGTATATGACCAGTTTATACGTTAGATCTCATGGACTTCATTCCCAAAAAGACATCACCAACCTGCTGGACTTGAATCAATTAGAGAAATAAAGGATACACCTAGACTATGAATCTGAGCAAAGAGACAGACAAAATATAGGCCGGAACCCAGGACTATCACCATGAAGAGAGATCCAGGGTAGTAAAACCTCTTGCGTGCTATCAAGATTCCCTCTTTGATATGGAGACTTCCATTCTCCCCACCCACTAAGTTGTGACTCCTGTTGATGGCTTACTGCTGGGTTCCTCCCCAGGCATTGCCTCAGGATAAAGGGATTTGCCTTGTTAAATTTCTGCCTCTTCCCAGGTAGCCTATATCTAATGACTTTTGATGTGAGAATACAAAGACCCAGCTTCTGCCTCACATTGGAAAAACTGAAAGGCCAGGCAAGCTCCAAGAGTTCACTGTTTAAGGGCCTGAGACTTTTGCTGCTGCATCATAGTTGATGTTCTCCCTGAAACGAATCCTTGCTTTCTTCACTTCCTTGTTATCATGAAGTACACTGTTATGGACTGAATGTTTGTGTCTCACCAAAATTCCTGTGTTGAAATCCTAACTCCCAATGTGATGATAATAGAGGTGGGGACTTTGGGAGGGTGAGATTTGGTCATGAGGGTAGAGCCTTCAAGAATGGGATTAGTGCCCCCATAAATGAGACTCCAGAGAACAATCTGGCCCTTCCCCCATGTGAGAATACAAGTGGGAAAGGATGACTACCTATGAACCAAATCTGCTGACACTGGTGATCTTGGACTTTCTAGCCTATCTTTTGTTCGTAAGCCACCCAGTCTATGGTACCCTACTAATAACAGCTTGAACCAAGACAAACACTCCCCAGTAAACTTCCTGAATCATAATCTGTCTCAGAGTTTGTTTCCTGGTGAACCCAAGCTAAGATATCAGGGCTGGGTTTCAGTGTTGTGGTGGCTCAGAGGAACATTAGAGATCATCTAATCAGCCTGCTTTTGCAGAATCCAGGCAGAAGTCCAATCCTTGGACAAGAGTTGCTACCTAGAAATCCGGAACTGGTTCCCAGAGCACCCCATCTCACAGGGGCTGGAAAAGGGTTGTATGAAGAGAATCAACAGGAAAAAGGAGAGCCAGTTAACCTTGTTCACTTCTTGCAGGAATATGTATCTTGTAGTTAGAAAGAAAGAAAGAAAGAAAGAAAGAAAGAAAGAAAGAAAGAAAGAAAGAAAGAAAAGAAAGAAAGAAAAAAGAGATGAGTTCTAAACATGACCTTGCCTCTTGCTAACTATGAGATCAAAAGTGATTGCTGATATTCTCCTCCGCAATACAGGGATACAGAAGCTGGTTTTGAGTGCTGTACAAGGTAATATTTGTGAAGTACTTACCAGTACAGAAAATAAATAAGGAGCACCTCCTAATATGCTTTACAACTATTACTTCATTTAATTCTCCACATAGTACTTAAGGTAGCATCTTTTGTCTACAGCAATGAGTAATTAAGTAGAATAAGAATGATGGAAAGAAAACAAAAAACAAAAAAAACAAAAAAACAAAAAAACGAAAGGTATGCAATAGTCAGTAGGTCACAGTTTGGGAGGAAGAAGAGATCATAGGCCCACGTAGGTCAAGTAGCTTTAAGGGACAGAGGAATTCGGCACAGAGGTCTCCTGGGGCTCTTACTCTATCCATTCTCTAGTATTCAACAAATACTTGATTCTCTTCAAAATCCAACATATGAGGCAAGAAAGAAAAATTCTTATGGGCAAAAGTTTGATAGGAAGTGGTTTAACATAAATAAAATAAAATCCCTTAAAAATCATTTGAATAATGGGGACCAGGAGCTTCTAGAACTATGTTAAGTTTTCTCCCTCCATAATTCTATACTTAAAAAACCTATTAGTTACCATATCCATACTTTGAAAAGAAAATGTGATACTGTGTGGGAGGTGTTTTGTTTTGTTTTCTAATGGAATACTCTCTTTGCATGAGTGATCATTAACAGAAAGAGACGTGGGAGCTCTTATCAATGTTTATTTGCACAGTAATTGAGGAGGGAATTCAGTTTTTTCAGTTTTTTTATGAAAGGTGCCCTACCTGGTAATTAATTGATGGTGCATTTCATGATTGTTCTATATTAATGAAATAAGAGATAATCTTTTATCTTTTTTCACTTACATCATGGTGTCTGTTATCCTGGGAAACAAAAAACTTTTCCCACATTTTCATCCTAATAACATTAAAAACAACTGGGACATACTGGGAGTTAATTCGGTCACCTCATTCTTCCTATCCTGTGTTCCTCTAGTGAATTACCTTTGGTTTTATCATTGTAGTAGGAGAAGTATAATACTAGAAGGTGATACCAGTAATGTCACTGGCTGGTCATTCAGACAATGCCTTCTGGCAGCACCTTTGTGATATGACATCAGTTCTGCACCTAGCCTTCAGTTCCATAGGCTTCGTAGCATTTGTTGGTATCCCTAAGATAATCTAAGACAAGGAGACAGATTTACATTCACCAAAATATCGAGAGAACAAAATGCACATGTATTGATTTCCACCGAAAAAAATAGAATGAAATGTTCACATGAGGCTTATCTTTTTATTTACTCTCTGAAAGCTGCATCTGATAATAATTAGAAGATTGTTTTTAATTAAAGTAAGGCAGTGAAGTGGGATACTTTCAATGGATTTTGACATCAGATTTTAATAGTCTATTGCATCCATGTCCATAACAGTAAATATCCTAAGCAGACCATAAGCTAGTGACCATTGTCCAGGGGCCCTCCCCCATGAGACGCTGAGGAATAAACTGCCAGCTTCTCTTTCTGACTCTGGCATTTCTGTTTCTAGTCAACCTGGCGATCCTTCCCTTTTAATTTATTAATAGCATTGTCTTAGTCACAATTTAAACATGCTAATGTAGTCATATTTTGATAGAAACTACACCCTCATCTTTTGATTAGGACTGCTTATTTCTAAGAAATAATTACTTAGGTGGGTGTTTTTCCATATGGCTGAGTTCATCCATTTACATATTGATTTTCTGCAGTCTATTCTGAAAAGTTTAACAAATGTTTAAGTTCTGAAGAAAACTGGTGCTCGTATATTACTCTTCAGACTGTGACTGAAAAGTCAGTCCTTTTATCTATTCTTCTTCTGTGGTTTATAGTCTAGACTATCTTGTATTAATTTTAAAATCAGTTTATATATTCAGTGTTTTAAATATATCATCTTTAACATGGTTCAAAACTCCAAAAAAAAAAAAAAATCAAAATGTGAAGAGTAATGTCTCTTTTTTACTTTTGTTCTCCACTTTCCTTTTCCTACTACTTCTATTCTACAAATAGCAGTTAATTTCTTCTGCGTCTTTCCATAGTTGATAGGTAAAAAAAAATATGTAAATATGTATTTGCTTAGTTTCCCTTACTACAGGAATGTTAGATTACACACTGCTCTCTCCTTTAAAGTTTAGCAAGATACTTTGGAAAGCTTTTCAAATCCATGCACAGAGAACTACTATTTTTTCCAGCCATATAGTATTCTAGCGTATTAACGTATCATAATTTGTTCAACCAGTCCTTTATCGATTAATATTTAGTTTTGTTTCTGTTTTTTTTTTTTTAATTTTAACAGCAACATGAAAGTGAATAACCTGAACATATGTCATTTTGTCCTTGTGTAACTGGTATTTAACTTGCTATGCCAAAGGACATGTACCAGTATATTTTTAGAGATATTGCCAAATTTCCCTCCATATGGTTTGTACCATTTCATACTCCCACCAGTAATTTATGAGAGTATGCTTCCACAGCATCTTACCAACTTCAGATTTTTGCCAATTCGTTATGTGAAATGGCATCTCGTTGGAATTTTAATTTACCTTTCTCTGTAAGACTAGGAGTATCATTAAATTTATTTGTTGAACAGATATGTACTGAGTCTCTACTATGTATCAGCCTGATTCTAGGCAATGGGAATATAAAAGTGCACTGAACAGAAAAAAATCATCTATGCATGTGACTATATGTATATTCATATATGCAAATCATATAGCATATTGGATGGTGATACTTATGAAGAAATAAAAATAGAATAAGGTGAAGGGGGAATGAGAGTCATTATAAGATTTTGTTGACAGAATTACATATGTGCAAAAACTTGAAGATGAGGGAGTGGCCTAATCAGATATCTGGAGAAAGTGAGTTCCAGGGAGAAGGAATAACCAGCCCCAAATCCTCAAGAAGCGAGAATATCTGGCATTGTGGAAGAATATCCAGGAGTTCAGTGTGACTGGAGCAGCATCAGAGAGGGGAAGAGTGGAAGAGGTTGTCCGGGAGAGAATGGAAAGCCACAGTGCACAGGGCTTTGTAAACAACTTAAGGGATCTTGTCTTTCATTCTGGAAGAAATGGAAAGCCATTGAGGAATTTGAGCAAACGAGGGGCATGACACGTATTTTACAAGGATTCTTCTAGTTGCTATGAAAATGGACCACACAGAGCAAGGGTGGATGCGGAAAGGCCAGTTAGACTAAGGCAGCAGTCCTATTGAGATGGTGGCTACTTGGCTCAGGGTGGTAATGGAGGACCTGGGTTGTCAGGTTCTGGATACATTTTGAAGATACAGCAAACAAAACTTTCTAAAGTTTTGGATATGTGATGCAAGGGACCGAAAGGGGTAAATTACTCCTCCAGGTTTTCTGGCCTCAGCAACTGGAAGGATGGAATTGCCATTACCTGGGTTAGTTTTTAGACCTATTTGTATTTCCTTTTTACTGAACTCTCTAACTAACTACCTTTGCTTATTTTTCTATTGTGAGCCTGATCTTTTTCTTAAAGCTTTTGAGATTACCCATCTATCAGAAATTACCCCTTCATAGGTAGTATCAATTCAAAATATACCAATGTCTATTTTTCTTTGCTCCTGTTATTTTTGATGGTTTTGCTTTTCTTTTGTTTGTTTAAGGCATGCAGAGGTCCTTTTTAAAATTACTTGAATGTACACATTTTAAAGGCCCCTGAATTTTTGGTCCAAATGACAAATATTATTCTTGCTCCATCATTAAGAATGCATTATTTTATGGTCTTGCTTTATGGTTTTATTTTTTACATTTGCAACTTTAATCCATTAGAAATTTTATTCTGGTGAAGGGTGGAAGGTATGAATCTGCCTATGTCCAGATGACTGTCCAGTTTTCCTTAGATCATTTATTGAATTAACTATTGAATTAACTTCACTGATATATATGGTGCCTTTCATAAGTCAGATTCCTAAATGCACTTGGATCAAATTCTGGAATTTCTATTTTATTCCTTTTGTTTTCATGTCTGTTCATGAGACATGGCCATAATCTTATTTATTTAGACTTTATAATTATTTTATTATTTTTAAAGCTTATTTCTATATTTTGAGAGAGAGAGAGAGAATGGGAGAGGGGCAGAGAAAGGGAGAGAGAGAATCCCAAGGTGGCTCTGAACTGCCAGCACAGAGCCCAATGCAGGGCTTGAACTTACAAACTGTGAGATCAAGAGTTGGACGGTTAACTGACTGAGCCACTCAGCCACCTCTACTTTATAATTATGTTAATAAATGGTACAACTAAGCCTATTTCTCTGATCTTCGTTTTCATAGTTTCCTCACTATTATTATTATTTTCCTACTGATCTTTCGAATCACCTTGATTATTTGCAAAAAAGAAAAGAAAGTGCTGTTCTCTTATTTGAATCATGTTGGAACTATAAATTAACTCAGAGAAAACTGACATCTTTATATTTTAAGATTTTCTATCAGAACATAATCTGTATCTGCATTTGTTTCTGCTTTTCTTTTTTTATGGGGGTATGTTAAACATTTTCTCCATATGGGTCTTGTGCTTTTCTTGTTAAGCATATTACCATTTTTTTTAATCAGGATGTTGCTATCATAAATGAGGATGTTTTTCTTTTACCTTACACCATCGAAGCGGTTTCTGTTTTATATAATGAATTGTATTGATTCTATTGATGTTATATCCTACGTATTGCATTTTCATATTGTTTGTGTGGTTTTCCAATGGGTTCTATGGTAGGCTTTCAGTATTAGAATAATTTCAAGTGCAGAGAGACAGTTTGATCTCCTCCTTTCCTAATTTCTGGCTAATTTATTAGCTAATATTTTCAGTAAAGTTTAAAAAATACAGTAATGACAGCAGACCGTGTGATCTCACTCCCATGTTCCCATGTTATAGAAACCTACAGATGAGATGGGGCACCATGCACCTTCTATATCATAGAGGAATATTCTCTCAGAAAGTCCATCACAATAATGATTATCTGTTCACCCCATATTTTTCCTTCTAATGCCGTGTGTGTTTTTAAAGCTGTATTTTGTCTATGTGTTATTATTATATACCCAGGTACATCGTATTGTACTCCCAATAAATATATGTTAAATGAACGATTACACAGCTTAACAAAGATGGTATATCTCTGCTAAAAGAACTTATGTAGCAATACCTAAACATCTTTTTGTCTGTACACATACATTGCTTCTTAGTTTGAGATAGTGTGCTACAGTAGATGGGGCAAAGGGCTCAGAGCCCAGCACACCTCACTGTTTCCCCTTCTGGCTCTGTGATTTGGGGAACAATTCATCTTTCCAGTATTCAGTGGGTGAAATGCAAATAATGTATCATCTAAGAGTTACTCTGAAAAACAAATGAAGCTATGGCATGCCAATTGATGATCAAATTCTAATGTCTCCCTCTCTTCAAACATGGTTTCTTCAGGGAAATATTGATTTTATTCTGTTCTATTTCCCCACGAATATTAATCATTGGCATTTTCTCAGGTTGACGTAGACTCAACCCCTGTATCTCACCCTTTTCTGTGGAAACAGCTTTCCTTCCTTGGATATGGGTATGAAGTTTGGAGTTCTCCCCTGATAAATGACTTAGTACCTGTCCAACTCAAATTTCTATACATTCTCCACACCTTCTATTTATTGAGGGCAGTGTGAATAATAAATCCCCCCCTCAAAAACAAACAGGGGCACCTGGGTGGCTCAGTCAGTTAAGCATCTGACCTTCACTCAGGTCATGATCTTGCCATTGGTGGGTTCGAGCCCCGCGTCGGACTCTGTGGTGACAGCTCAGAGCCTGGAGCCTGTTTCAGATTCTGTCTCCCTCTCTCTCTGCCCCTCCCCAGCTTGTGCTCTGTCTCTGTCAAAAAAGAATAAACATTTAAAAAAATTAAAAAACAACAACAACAAAAAAAAAACAAAGAAAAAAGAAACAATTTCACTGTGATTCCTGAACACTGTCCTTTGCAGTTCAAAAGGAATCTCAGGACAAAGAAACCCCCACCAACTCCCCTTCCCCACCTCCAAACCCCCGTCCCCCACTCCCCACACCTACCCTTCCGTTGGGGAAAAGACAGTTGGTTAACATTAAAAAAACAGTGGCTTGACTTACAAGCAATACTGTCAGTGACCAGATATTTCCACTTTTGAGGCAATACTTTTTCATTTAAATAAAGACTAAACCAGAAATAAGGGAAGGCCATGCTCACGAAATCATATTACAACAGGCTGACTGCAGGGAGACGACATCTCATCTTGCATTGACACTTCCTCACCTAGTTTCTCATCCAGCTCTGATCCACAGGTTAGCAGACCTGATAATTAATTCTTCGTAGGAGGCATTTCTACCTATTGCCACCGATTGCTCTCTGAAAATTGGAAATAACATCCCCACAACCATCCTTCAGGACTGAAAAGAAAGGTGAATGGATTTCAAAGAAGGCTGACTACATGAAAGTCTGAGAAATATAACATGGTGGTCCTTCCTCTCAGCAAATTGCTGATTGCTGAGTAAAGCTTGCGGGGGGTGGGAGGTGATGCTTCCAGGCTACAGTAATTAGGGTAGAATGGTTTCAAGAAACTACTGGAAAGCTATGATAAAAGGCCAGGAGCATTGTGGCTTTATTAGGAAAATGCCAAACAGTGCTAACAGTGTCTGGAAAATTGGATTACCATTTTTATTCTGGGCTCCAGAGGGAGAAAATAGCCAATTAAAGCATTCAGTACTAGGAGTACTGTGCTGGGCATTTCTTTAAAAGATGTGTTCAGAGATTATTTTGTCATTCAGCACATTGCCCCTCCATCAGCCTAATGTCCTAACAATTGTAGGGTAGGGAGGAAGGGGAGGAGGTACCACTGTTTATTCTGGAAAAGGGACCCAGGCTTAGTTTGACTCTGAGTCCAGAATTTATACTTTAGTATTTTTATATTTTAGGTATATTTTGTACTGAAGTAAAATCAGCAGGGAGGAAATCATGAAAATTAATAAAAGGATGGAAAGGAGGAGACATGGAAGGAGGGAAGGGGAGAGGAAGGAAGGTTTCAAGTAGATGCCATTCCAGAAGCATGTGTGGTGACCTCTCATCACCTTAACTTTTATTTTTTTTTATATATATATTTTTTTTTATTTTATTTTTATTTTTTTTTTATTATATGAAATTTATTGTCAAATTGGTTTGCATACAACACCCAGTGCTCATCCCAAAAGGTGCCCTCCTCAATACCCATCACCCACCCTCTCCTCCCTCCCACCCCCCATCAACCCTCAGTTTGTTCTCAGTTTTTAACAGTCTCTTATGCTTTGGCTCTCTCCCACTCTAACCTCTTTTTTTTTTTTTTTTTTTTTTTTTTTTCTTTTTTCCTCCCCCTCCCCCATGGGTTCCTGTTAAGTTTCTCAGGATCCACATAAGAGTGAAACCATATGGTATCTGTCTTTTTCTGTATGGCTTATTTCACTTAGCATCACACTCTCCAGTTCCATCCACGTTGCTACAAAAGGCCATATTTCATTTTTACTCATTGCCACGTAGTATTCCATTGTGTATATAAACCACAATTTCTTTATCCATTCATCAATTGATGGACATTTAGGCTCTTTCCATAATTTGGCTATTGTTGAGAGTGCTGCTATGAACTTGTACCCCAATGTTCATAGCAGCACTCTCATCACCTTAACTTTTAACCAAAGCTAAGTGGATTCTTTTTTGAGTGTCTCCAGTATAATCATTTGCAGAAATGTCAGAATGCTCTCTGTCATTATTTGACCTTTAGGGAAGCTTAATGAAGAGCTTAACACAGTTTTCTTTCCACATATTTCTTTCTGTTTTCCTGTGTCCTCCATTAGGCGGGCTGAAAAGATAGACCAGAGGAGATAATAAAGGAAATTAAGAGAGTGGTTTCTGTCTCTGGCAAGCGAATGGCCTTCCTGTTTCTCTGTTTCTTCAGAAGAAAATTTCAGTGATAATATTAGTCATGTGCATTGATTGGGGCGACTCCATTGGCCCCACCTTCCCAGGGTCCCGGCGCATGCGCACTCACTGTGCCTAATCCACGGGAGGATTTTGGTTTTGCTCTTCTTTGCCTCCACCCCTGCTACCCTAGTTACCTAATTCCTCCTACCTTCCCATGTCCTACATGCAAGTAACTAATGTGCTCGTAGTTAACCCCACATAAACTTTATTAGTTCCCCCGAGTAATGATATATCTTGCAAATTTATATACCAGGGTCATGAAGTCAGTCAGTAGGACCTACACTATTTCAGGTGAATTAATACACTTTCTCAGGGCTTCCACTTCCACTATCAGATTGAAATTCCAGCTCCTGCGTTTATCCAAATCTCTTAGAAAAATTATACAACTCTGTACTGTTCACATATAACTTGGGAAAACAATTGCTGGGATATAGCCTAAAGCATGTTTTGCTTAATAATAATTTGTTTAAAGCATTTTGACTTGTGTTGAGAGAAAATTAAGAACACTCACAAGCAACAATCAAAGTGATTAAAGGAGCATGGGATGACTTAGATGTTTTGGAATGTGCTGAGAACCCAACATACAGGTCAACGGCAGAGGTTATTTGAGTTGTGAGCTCCCGAGATATTTTAGGCTCCAGAAATGTCAGCCTTCCCCACCCCCCTCCTCATTACCATTAGCCTCTTGGTTTTGCACTTCTACTTTCCTTTCCCTGTCTTGTCTGTGCTAAGAAGTATGTTAATGGCAACCAATAGAAATTACATAAACACTGGTTCCCAATTATTCACTTAATACTTTCATTCCATGGCCAATGAAATTTACATTTTCATTAGAAAATTCTCAGTTCAGGGGCGCCTGGGTGGCGCAGTCGGTTGGGCGTCCGACTTCAGCCAGGTCACGATCTCGCGGTCCGTGGGTTCGAGCCCCGCGTCGGGCTCTGGGCTGATGGCTCAGAGCCTGGAGCCTGTTTCCGATTCTGTGTCTCCCTCTCTCTCTGCCCCTCCCCCATTCATGCTCTGTCTCTCTCTGTCCCAAAAATAAATAAACGTTGAAAAAAAAAATCTTTTTAAAGAAAATTCTCAGTTCATATTCCCATAATTCAGTTTTCATGAAACAATGAAAGTTCCAAGTGCTGTGGCACAAAATTAAATAGTATCTTAGAAATAAAAGATTTATTAGTCCGACCTTCAGCGGCCTGTCCAATCCCAGTCCCTCTGTGTGTGGCCCAAAAGATAGCCTCTCACCCTCTGTTAGGATTCCTTTAGTAAACTTCCTCACACGGCCACCTACTCACTGCTTAGTCAGTTTTCATATTAAGTAGTTTTCTATAACATTAAACATTGCCTCTCTCTACCTCTTATTCATTGGTCTATTTTCTTGACATATGACATTTTTAAAAAATATTTAATTAATCTTCTAAGATTTAATTAAATATTTAATTAATCTTCTAAGATTTCTATTCTTCAGGCAAAAGACCCTAGATCTTCCCTTATTTGTGCATAACGTGTCATTATGTCCTTTATTCTGCATTGTACAGTGTTAATTCTAAAAATATGGTCACTACACATCAACACAAACCCTTACTGTTGTGTCACTGCTTAGTGTGGTTGAACTTTTGCTTCTCATTTTCTGTACACTAGAACCCTGCCTAAGATTAGGTAATAAAATTAGCAGATGAAATTACATATGATACAGGTTTATATTAAAATTGTATTCACTTAAAATGCAGAAGAGGTGCCTGAGTGGCTCAGTTGGTTGAATGTCTGACTTGATTTCAGCTTAGATAGTGATCCCAGGGTCATGGGATCAAGCCCCATGTTGGGCTCAGTGTTGAGCATGGGGACTATTTGGAATTCCTCTCTCTCTCCCTCTGCTCCTCTCCCCTGCTCATACTCTTTCTCCAAAATTAAATTAAATTAAATTAAATTAAATTAAATTAAATTAAATTAAAATGCAGAATATTATATACATTTCATGAATTCAAAATTATAAAACATGTTTTCAGATAAATGATATTTTCCTTTTTATATTTTATTATCTGATAAATAAAGCAGGCTTCCATTGAAAAAGTTTCTTGTATGTAAGAATATTCTCCCCATAAAATTTTGGCTCTTAACTTGAAGAAATAGAATGGGTTAGTTTCTTCTCACAAATTCACAAACATAAATTGCTGATATGGTAAATATCTAAATGTAAAAATTATATGAAATATTAGCAAAAAGTATAGGAAAACTTATTTATGATTTAAGGTAGGAAAAGGAGGACCACTTACTATAAAGCAAAAGGCCATTAGAAAGAAATGAATAATTACAGCTACATCACATTTTTAAAACTTATGTAACACAAAAGACAGTTAAAATTTTACAGTGAAAAAGTATATAATATGTAACATACACATATGTAACAGATATATTCAATATATAAGAGAATGAATTAATGTCAACCATATATAAAGAAGTCACACAAATCAATAAGATAAATGGGCAAATGAACAAGAATTCACAAAGTAGTAAATACAGCCAATAAACATCATAAATCAATTAACATATATGATAAATAAATAATGTAAATTAATGCAATTACTAGGTATCATGTTCTACTCCTTAGCACAGGGTGAAAGAAAAATTTGCTAGCAAGTGTGATCCAGAATAAAGGGACACAACGTTTTCTGTGGTTTGTGTAATCAGAATTGTGATAGTCATTTTTAACAATAGGTATTAAATTTAAAAATTGTAGTAGCTCAATTTAAAATTGTCATATCAATTGTCATAGAAGAACTCATTCATACGTACTAAGAGATTGTACATTACACTACTTTCGTGACAGGAAAATAAAAGAAAGAGAGAAAGAAAGAAGGGTTGAATTGGGAGACAGGCAAAGGCAATCCACCATAAGTATAAGTGTATGGCCTGAAGATGGAAAACAAACTAATGAAACAGAAAAATATTTAAAACTATATAATCAATGAGAAGTTTGCATAAATAAAAGAAGACGTAAATCTGCATGTTGAGACGGTCAGGTAAATACCACAGAAAGTTAACTCCAAACCAAGACGTAGCCTAGCATGATCAGAATATTTAATTCAGAATAAGTGATGCAGAAAGGTCACACCAGAATCAAGTTAGTATGGATCACATTTATCCACATCTCTGACAAAGGAGTATTTAATTCTGAGTGAAAGTGTGGATACAATAGGCCAAGTATACAAACACTTAAAATGCACACACCACTACTGGACTCATCAAAGAAAAGGTTCACCTCGGGGCGCCTGGGTGGCGCAGTCGGTTAAGCGTCCGACTTCAGCCAGGTCACGATCTCGCGGTCCGTGAGTTCGAGCCCCGCGTCGGGCTCTGGGCTGATGGCTCAGAGCCTGGAGCCTGTTTCCGATTCTGTGTCTCCCTCTCTCTCTGCCCCTCCCCCGTTCATGCTCTGTCTCTCTCTGTCCCAAAAATAAATAAACGTTGAAAAAAAAATTTTTTTTTAAAAAAAAGAAAAGGTTCACCTGCTAAAAAGAGACGAAGGTGGTTCAAGATGATCAGAGTTTCTTTCTGCTCCTATTTCTGTTCCTCTTTGGAGATGTTCTGTCTCTAGCTGGGAAGAAATAAAATATATATGCAAGTGATCTGTTCTTTGTTTTTTCTTGACGTGCAATGCAGATGGTTTATCCTCAGATAGTTTCAATTGCCTTATAAAAATATGTTTTAGAGAGTGGTCAAGTGTATTGAAAATGCATATCAATGATTGAAATTCAATAGAAGATGTGTTCTTCTTACATAGTGTATGTACACACTTATACATAAATAATGTGGCTTCATCAATATTCTAGCCAGCATATGTTTGTGTATATGTGCATGTGTCTGTGTGACTAAAAAATGCTGCGTAACATGTGTATTCTCTCTGTCGTTCTTCATCCCATTCCTCAAAGACATATTTTATAGTTCTTGGTTTGCAAATTATGTATATTTAAGGTGTACAATGTGATGTTTACTCACCATGCTGTACATTAGATAACTAGAATTTATTCATCCTACAACTTCAACTTGGTACCCTTTGACCAACATCTCTCCATTTCCCCCACCTCCCTTCCACTGGTAATCACTGTTCTTCTCTCTGCTTCTGTGAATTTGACTCATATATTTCATATATAAGTGAGATCATAGAGTATTTTTCTTTCTGTGTCTGTCTTATATCACTTAGCATATTATGTCCTTCAGGTTCATTCACGGAGTCTGTTTTATCTAAGGCATGTGCATTTTTTTAAGTAATCTCTATACCCAACATGGGGCTCAAACTCAAAACCCCAAGATCGAGAGTCACATGCTCTACTGACTGAGCCATGCAGGTGCCCTGTTATGTTCATTTTGGATGCTACTTTTTGAACCTGCTTACACAGATACTCCAAAACATATCCTTGTGCTTTGGGGAAATGTCCTTTATAGGAATGAAGTGGACAGTGAATATTGCCATTATTTTGGGTACTTGACACCTTAGTTAGACAAGATCAAAAATGACAATGCAAAACTCAGCACACATACTGTCACAACAGAGAAATTAGCAAGTAGTGTAATTTCAAAATTGTGTCCTTTATTTTCCTTTCTCTATACATATTCAATATCACTATAATTTAAAATGTTTTAGGGATGTCTCAGTGGCTCTTTGGGTTAAGCATCCACTCTTGATTTTGCCTCAGGTCATGATCTCATGGTCATGAGATTGAGCCCCTCTTTAGGTTCCACACTGGGCATGGAGTCTGCTTGGGATTCTCTCTCCCTTTCCCTCTGCCCCTCCCCTGCATGCTTGCTCTCTCTTTCTCTGTCTCTGTCTTTCTCTCTCTCTCTCTCTCTCTCAAAAACAAAATGTTTTAGTTTGTTCTTAAGTGGTTCAGAAAATGATATTTTGAAGAAAATCAGTCACAAGAGTGTTCACAAAAAGTTTAGACTCAAAACCAAGAAATAGAAAGTTTAAATGTTATACATATTCTCCATTATTTATTAATAATTACAAAAGAAATACAGATGGTCAATAGACCCATAAGAAGATGTTCAACATCACTCACCATCAGGGAAATGCAAATCAAAAGCACAATGATATATTACCTCACACCTGTCAGAATGGCTAAAATCAAAAACACAAGAAACAAGTGTTGGCAAGGATGTGAAGAAAAAGAAACCCTCATTCACTGTTGGTGGGAATGCAAACTGGTACAGCTACTATGAAAAACAGTATGGAGGTTTCTCAGAAAGTTAAAAACAGAACTACCCTCGGTCCAGTAATCATACCACTAGGTATTTACCCCCAAAATACAAAAATACTAATTCAGAGAGATACATGCAACCCTACATTTATTGCAGCATTATTTACAATAGCCAAACTATGGAAACAGCCCAAGTGTCCATCAATAGATGAATGGACAAAGAAGAGGTGATATATATTTATCACCTCTTATAATTATATAACACATATATGTGGTATATATACATATATATTATATACATATATACATATATATTATATACATATATACATATTATATACATATTATATACATACATATATACACATTATATACATATATTATATATATAGTGGAATATTACTCAGCCATAAAAAGGAATGAAATCTTGCCATTTGCAGTGACATAGATAGAGCTAGAGAGTGTAAGATTTAGGGAAAAGTCAGTCAAAGAAAGACAAATACCATATGATTTCACTTATATGTAAAATTTAAGAAACAAAACAAGTGAGCAAAGGAAAAAGGAGAAAGAGAGAGACAAATCAAGAAACAGACTCTTAACTATAGAGGTAACAAACTGGTGTTACCAGAGATGAGGGGGTAGGGGATGGGTGAAATGGGTGGGGAGGATTAAGAGTACCTTTATCATGATGAACACTGAGTAATGTATAGAATTGTTGAATCTCTGTATTGTACACCTGACACTAATAAAACACTGTATGTTAATACTGGAATTAAAATTAAAGTTAAAAAATAATAATTACCAAACATAAGAAAGGAATTCTTCTACTAATGAATTGAGAGAGTGTGTAAGTCATGAAGAAGTGAAGTTAAAGAACTAGTTCTATTTCATTTTTATGTTTAAGATAATTACATCCATAAAAAGGATTTATACATTTAAAATTAATTTTAGGATTCAAAACACTAACATTAACATCTAAGACTACAATTGTTTTTGTTCCACCAAAGACATTAATTTTAAATAGTCTAAGAAAAAAAAATCATACATGTTCTGCAAAATACAAACCAGGTAGGAATACTGAATAAAATATGTATGATTCTCAGTATAGCTAGGATTTTAAAAACATAAAGGAAATCCCATGGAGATCCAATAAGCTAAAAATCAGAGAGGGAATTTGAAGGTTGTAGCAGTCCTGAGGGAGTTAGCCATCCCAGAAACTAGGAGTATCTTTTAAAGCCATCATTTTGACCACAGAGTGGGCTTTAACCTCAAGTTGGGGAATTCAGGATTGAGTAGCATAAATGAGACTGGGACCACTTTAGTGAAAGTGAAAAAAAGAAAAAAAATATGTCTTACTGGGAAAAGAAGATTATAAAATAAACATGTTTGTCTTGGCCTGAGCTTGGGTGGGAAATAAAGTCTCCTAAAAGCATTGTAACATCAGCCTTGTCTAATGTGGTTTTGAGGTTCAAATTTATTTCACCTGCATTGTACAGGAAATGGCAAATCAAACAAAAATTCAAAATGTTCCTGTGGGTCCCTGGGCCAATTCAAATAATTTTTGAAAGGACTTTCCTTAACCAAGACCCCATAAATTTCCCACAAAACATAAGCTCAATCTAAACTCTAAATTCACAAGGAAGCAAGGCATGATGAGAGAGAGTAAACCATCAAACAAAACCCGCAAACAAACAACAGAATTAGACTTTTAATAATTACAGTAATGAAAAAATAAGACACAGGTTATAAAATGAGTATGTTTAAGTTAATAAGTAAATGAAAGGTGAAAATAAATAAATGAAAAAGGAAAAAATATATAATATAAATATAAATATAAATATAAATATAAATATAAATATATATGTATTTAGGTCAAGAC
This sequence comes from Leopardus geoffroyi, assembly GCF_018350155.1. Classification (NCBI taxonomy): domain Eukaryota; kingdom Metazoa; phylum Chordata; class Mammalia; order Carnivora; family Felidae; genus Leopardus; species Leopardus geoffroyi. Next base: position 106,993,133 of record NC_059336.1, read on the forward strand.
AAGTTTCAGAAAAGAATCTGTATTAGTCCAACTTCTCCAGAGGAATAGAACCAATAGAATGAGTGTTCTAGACATTTATTTTAAAGAATTCAGGAGTCAGAATGCTTGAGTTGAATCTTACCTCCAGGATTTATTAGCTGTGTGACCTTGACCTAGCCATTTTACCTCTCTTTGTTTTCTGCGAAGAAAAGGAAGAAAGTAATATTACTTACTTAAAGGTGTTGGTGTGAGGACTAAATAGGCTACAATATGTAAAATTTTATCACAGATCTTTAAAAATAGTAAGTGCTCAGTAACTATTAGCCATAATTAAAATATTACTTAAAAGATCACAATATATAACTGAACTTAAATATTGGAGAAAAACCCCTCAATAAGCAGAGTATTTAATTAGGAAAAAAGAACACAAGTGTAAAATCAAAGAAAGGAAAAGGAAAAAACTAATAAATATAAAAGCAGAAATTAATGAAACAGGATATATAAAAAGGTAAACTAGGTCCAAAAGAACCTGAAATTGACAAAATAATAGAAACATGTCAGGGAAGATTTTCAGGTAAAAATGAAGTAAGACACCAATGAGCACTGTTAGAAATAAAGTGGCCATTGTGTGGATCATATAACCTCAGTGGGAGCTGTGACACCCTTAGAGGAGCAAAAATTGGTTCTTTGGAGTCCCCTCAAATGTACTTTTTTTAGATGTAAAACCCAGGTATACATATATTACATAAACAGATACACACTATATCTGTGGTATTAAAATTTCATTTTTTGGGGTGCCTGGGTGGCTCAGTTGGTTGGGCGTCCGACTTCGGCTCAGGTCATGATCTCACGGTTCGTGAGTTCAAGCCCCGTGTTAGGCTCTGTGCTGACAGCTCAGAGCCTGGAGCCTGCTTCGGATTCTGTGTCTCCCTCTCTCTCTGCCCCTCCCCTGCTCATGCTCTGTCTCTCTCTGTCTCAAAAATAAATAAACATTAAAATAAATAAATAAATAAATAAATAAATAAATAGATAGATAAAATTTCATTTTTTAACATTTGAGCATTTTCACAATGTGTATTAAAATAAAAGTTTTGAATCCCACAGCCTCTTTAAGTATTTGGAAAAGCAGATAATTGGTGGAAAGTTTAAATGAGATTGGCAGGGTGATTTTGGTTTGACATTCAGTGACTGTACATTCTGATATTTTTTCCTCCATTCCCCAAATCCATGGTAGCAAAAACTATGTTGTCTGAAAATTATCACTGGGCTTAAAAGAATTATTTTTAAAATCCAGACAAACTGAAGATTCTAGAGGCCAAAGGGAGCTATGGGAAATAATCACCCACTCCAGAGAAATTTCCAAGAGTGATTAGTAAGGTCATAATTTGTTTTTAAAGTTATATTATTTATTTTGAGAGACAGAGAGAGAGAGAGAGAGAGAGAGAGAAAGAGCGAGTGCAGGAGGGGCAGAGAGAGAGCAAGTAGGCTCCACACTACTGGAGCCAAACATGGGGCTCAAAGTCACAAACCACGAGATCACTGAAGCCAAGAGTTGGGACGCTCAACCGATTGAGCCACCCAGGCACCCCAGTCAGGTCATAATTTTTAAAGAGAACCCAATTCAGAATCTACTGCTTATTCCCAGTGTTGACTTAGGAAAATAACTTAGTCTTTCATTGTATCTGTCTAGAAAATGGGTAGTATAATATCACAGTACTATGAATTTTGCTTATTATGATGAAAATATCCCTACATTTATTGGTCAGTTTCTTTCATTTTTTTTTTTAACTAAAATTGATTTGACCAACAACACCAACAACAAAAAGCCCTCCTCCTCCACGTTTTTCAGTTTCTTCTAATAGATTGCTATTTCTAAATGCTGCTTTAGCCTGGGTTACTTGATTGCACATAATGTAGAAAGGTTGCATATCTTTCCTTTTTGTTCTTTGTGTACAGATTTGAACCTGTCCTTTAGTTTTGCCTATATAAACAGATTGGTTACTTTTTAAAATTTTGCCACAACCTCATATTACCTTGGCTCAGGTAAACAAGCAAAAAAAAAAAAAAAAAAAGAGCAAATAATTTCAAAATTATCGGAGAGTTAAAATGATTTTGTTGTCAGATTGAACTGTTCATAGTCATTTCCAGATTCTATTATTATAAATACCTTAATAAATGATCCATTTGGACTATCACTGAAAAATGCATAAAACATTTACACTTTTAAAATACTACTGGTTTGATAGTCTTTAAGATCATTTATCCTAAAGCAAAAAGCTGAAATCAGTAGTATAGTATTTCTAGCAAATCATCATCTATGCAGTAAGTTAAGAGGGAGAAAAAATATATATAAACTGTGTATTCTGTTGTTTCTTACTAGGAAATAAGAATTGGCTGTTTTGTTCTTAGTACTGAACGTTACAAAGTAAATCTCTTGAACTATAGGAAGCTCTAGTCATCTGAGTAATTACTTCTATTCTAAAAGGTAAAAAGAACCTCTCAATAAGTAATGCATGATCCACAGAATAAAAATATTGAATACTCAAAGCTTAGAGAGTGTCATCATTGCTACTGGGCAAACATTTTGAATTCTCTTACTACGACCCCCTCTCTTTCTGAATAAGAGCAAAAACACACACAATCACGCAAGAAGCTGTGGGAGCAGAAGGCGACGTATAGGGCATGGCAGAGGATACTAGAATGGACAGGTTTCCCATTTCCTGACAATAACAACCAATCCAGGCCAGATTTCCCCTTGTTCTGTGCCGGGAATCCTGGACTTTCCCTGTCTCCTAACACTTCCATCCTCAGCCCAGTCTTCGTCAACTTGAGATTCTGATTTAAGGACTTTATTTCACCATAATGTTTCAATTACCTAAGCAAGAAATAAGATATCAAGAAATATATTTCACCAAAAACTGATCTCACAAACATATTTGATCACCACTGTTCAATATCTTGCATGAGGTGGATAACTAGAAGTGACGGTCTGGATTCAAGGCATAAGGAGATGTCAAGTCTGGTTTTGACAAAAATTTTCCTATTTACTATCTACAAAGTGACAAGCCAACTTTTCAGCTTCTTGGTGATTTAAGAAAGGTGGATAGAATTAGAAATCGGAGTAAAGCAAAATCTATAGAAAGCACACGTTTTTATACGATTCAGTGGAAAAATTCACATGTTGAGAAAAACAGGTTATTTACCAATAAGTTTAAGTGCAGGTGATCCTATTGACTTTAAAATTATTTCAAATCTTAATCTTTATATATATGCACATATATGCATACATGTGTATGCATAGCCTTACTAGATACAACACTTAAACACAAACAATAAAGGAAAAAACAGGTAAATTGGACTTAATTACAATTAAAACATTTTGAGCTTAAAAGACATCATCAAAAAAATGAAAACACAGATATCTGGGGAAGATGGCGGCATAGGAGGACGCTGGGCTCACCGCGCGTCCTGCTGATCAATTAGATTCCACCGACACCTGCCTAAATAACCCAGAAAACCGCCAGAGGATTAGCAGAACGGAGTCGCCGGAGCCAAGCACAGACGAGAGGCCCACGGAAGAGGGTAGGAAGGACGGCGAGGCGGTGCATGCTCCACGGACTGGCGGGAGGGAGCCGGGGCGGAGGGGCGGCTCGTCGGCCAAGCAGAGCCCCAGAGTCTGGCTTGCAAAAGCGGAGGGGCCTGACGGACTGTGTTCCGACAGCAAGCGCGACTTAGCCTCTGGGAGGTCATAAGTTAACAGCTCTGCTCGGAAAGCGGGAAGGCTGGAGGACAAAGGGAGGGAGAGCTGCTGAGCCCCCCAGACGACAGAGCTCAGTTTGGTGGGGAACAAAGGCGCTCGCCAGCGCCATCTCCCCCGCCCATCCCTCAGCCAAAATCCCAAAGAGAACCAGTTCCTGCCAGGGAACTTGCTCGCTCCGCCCAAACACCCAACTCTGTGCTTCTGCGGAGCGAAACCTCCGGCAGCGGATCTGACTCCCTCCCGCTGCCACAGGGCCCCTCCTGAAGTGGATCACCTAAGGAGAAGCGAGCTAAGCCTGCCCCTCCTGCCCCTGTGCACCTTGCCTACCCACCCCAGCTAATACGCCAGATCCCCAGCATCACAAGCCTGGCAGTGTGCAAGTAGCCCAGACGGGCCACGCCACCCCACAGTGAATCCCGCCCCTAGGAGAGGGGAAGAGAAGGCACACACCAGTTTGACTGTGGCCCCAGCGGTGGGCCGGGGGCAGACATCAGGTCGGACTGTGGCCCCGCCCACCAACTCCAGTTATACACCACAGCACAGGGGAAGTGCCCTGCAGGTCCTCACCACGCCAGGGACTATCCAAAATGACCAAGCGGAAGAATTCCCCTCAGAAGAATCTCCAGGAAATAACAACAGCTAATGAGCTGATCAAAAAGGATTTAAATAATATAACAGAAAGTGAATTTAGAATAATAGTCATAAAATTAATCGCTGGGCTTGAAAACAGTATAGAGGACAGCAGAGAATCCCTTGCTACAGAGATCAAGGGACTAAGGAACAGTCATGAGGAGCTGAAAAACGCTTTAAATGAAATGCAAAACAAAATGGAAACCACCACAGCTCGGATTGAAGAGGCAGAGGAGAGAATAGGTGAACTAGAAGATAAAGTTATGGAAAAAGAGGAAGCTGAGAGAAAGAGAGATAAAAAAATCCAGGAGTATGAGGGGAAAATTAGAGAACTAAGTGATACACTAAAAAGAAATAATATACGCATAATTGGTATCCCAGAGGAGGAAGAGAGAGGGAAAGGTGCTGAAGGGGTACTTGAAGAAATAATAGCTGAGAACTTCCCTGAACTGGGGAAGGAAAAAGGCATTGAAATCCAAGAGGCACAGAGAACTCCCTTCAGATGTAACTTGAATCGATCTTCTGCACGACATATCATAGTGAAACTGGCAAAATACAAGGATAAAGAGAAAATTCTGAAAGCAGCAAGGGGTAAACGTGCCCTCACATATAAAGGGAGACCAATAAGACTCGTGACTGATCTCTCTTTTGAAACTTGGCAGGCCAGAAAGAATTGGCACGAGATTTTCAGTGTGCTAGACAGAAAAAATATGCAGCCGAGAATCCTTTATCCAGCAAGTCTGTCATTTAGAATAGAAGGAGAGATAAAGGTCTTCCCAAACAAACAAAAACTGAAGGAATTTGTCACCACTAAACCAGCCCTACAAGAGATCCTAAGGGGGACCCTGTGAGACAAAATACCAGAGACATCACTACAAGCATAAAACATACAGACATCACAATGACTCTAAACCTGTATCTTTCTATAATAACACTGAATGTAAATGGATTAAATGCACCAACCAAAAGACATAGGGTATCAGAATGGATAAAAAAAACAAGACCCATCTATATGCTGTCTACAAGAGACTCATTTTAGACCTGAGGACACCTTTAGATTGAGAGTGAGGGGATGGAGAACTATTTATCATGCTAGTGGAAGTCAAAAGAAAGCTGGAGTAGCCATACTTATATCAGACAAACTAGACTTTACATTAAAGGCTGTAACAAGAGATGAAGAAGGACATTATATAATAGTTACAGGGTCTATCCATCAGGAAGAGCTAACAATTATAAATGTCTATGCGCCGAATACTGGAGCCCCCAAATATATAAAACAACTACTCATAAACATAAGCAACCTTATTGATAAGAATGTGGTAATTGCAGGGGACTTTAACACCCCACTTACAGAAATGGATAGATCATCTAGACACACGGTCAATAAAGAAACAAGGGCCCTGAATGAGACATTGGATCAGATGGACTTGACAGATATATTTAGTACTCTGCATCCCAAAGCAACAGAATATACGTTCTTCTCGAGTGCACATGGAACATTCTCCAAGATAGATCATATACTGGGTCACAAAAGAGCCCTCCATAAGTTTACCAGAATTGAAATTATACCATGCATACTTTCAGACCACAATGCTATGAAGCTTGAAATCAACCACAGAAAAAAGTCTGGAAAACCTCCAAAAGTATGGAGGTTAAAGAACACCCTACTAACGAATGAGTGGGTCAACCAGGCAATTAGAGAAGAAATTTAAAAATATATGGAAACAAACGAAAATGAAAATACAACAATCCAAACGCTTTGGGACGCAGCGAAGGCAGTCCTGAGAGGAAAATACATTGCAATCCAGGCCTATCTCAAGAAACAAGAAAAATCCCAAATACAAAATCTAACAGCACACCTAAAGGAAATAGAAGCAGAACAGCAAAGGCAGCCTAAACCCAGCAGAAGAAGAGAAATAATAAAGATCAGAGCAGAAATAAACAATATAGAGTCTAAAAAAACTGTAGAGCAGATCAACGAAACCAAGAGTTGGTTTTTTGAAAAAATAAACAAAATTGACAAACCTCTAGCCAGGCTTCTCAAAAAGAAAAGGGAGATGACCCAAATAGATAAAATCATGAATGAAAATGGAATTATTACAACCAATCCCTCAGAGATACAAACAATTATCAGGGAATACTATGAAAAATTATATGCCAACAAATTGGACAACCTGGAAGAAATGGACAAATTCCTGAACACCCACACTCTTCCAAAACTCAATCAGGAGGCAATAGAAAGCTTGAACAGACCCATAACCAGCGAAGAAATTTAATCAGTTATCAAAAATCTCCCAACAAATAAGAGTCCAGGACCAGATGGCTTCCCAGGGGAGTTCTACCAGACGTTTAAAGCAGAGATAATACCTATCCTTCTCAAGCTATTCCAAGAAATAGAAAGGGTGGGAAAACTTCCAGACTCATTCTATGAAGCCAGTATTACTTTGATTCCTAAACCAGACAGAGACCCAGTAAAAAAAAAGAGAACTACCGGCCAATATCCCTGATGAATATGGATGCAAAAATTCTCAATAAGATACTAGCAAATCGAATTCAACGGCATATAAAAAGAATTATTCACCATGATCAAGTGGGATTCATTCCTGGGATGCAGGGCTGGTTCAACATTCGCAAATCAACGTGATACATCACATTAACAAAAAAAAAGAGAAGAACCATATGATCCTGTCAATCGATGCAGAAAAGGCCTTTGACAAAATCCAGCACCCTTTCTTAATAAAAACCCTTGAGAAAGTCGGGATAGAAGGAACATACTTAAAGATCATAAAAGCCATTTATGAAAAGCCCACAGCTAACATCATCCTCAACGGGGAAAAACTGAGAGCTTTTTCCCTGAGATCAGGAACACGACAGGGATGCCCACTCTCACCGCTGTTGTTTAACATAGTGCTGGAAGTTCTAGCATCAGCAATCAGACAACAAAAGGAAATCAAAGGCATCAAAATTGGCAAAGATGAAGTCAAGCTTTCGCTTTTTGCAGATGACATGATATTATACATGGAAAATCCGATAGACTCCACCAAAAGTCTGCTAGAATTGATCCATGAATTCAGCAAAGTCGCAGGATACAAAATCAATGTACAGAAATCAGTTGCATTCTTATACACTAACAATGAAGCAACAGAAAGACAAATAAAGAAACTGATCCCATTCACAATTGCACCAAGAAGCATAAAATACCTAGGAATAAATCTAACCAAAGATGTAAAGGATCTGTATGCTGAAAACTATAGAAAGCTTACGAAGGAAATTGAAGAAGATTTAAAGAAATGGAAAGACATTCCCTGCTCATGGATTGGAAGAATAAATATTGTCAAAATGTCAATACTACCCAAAGCTATCTACACATTCAATGCAATCCCAATCAAAATTGCACCAGCATTCTTCTCGAAACTAGAACAAGCAATCCTAAAATTCATATGGAACCACAAAAGGCCCCGAATAGCCAAAGGAATTTTGAAGAAGAAGACCAAAGCAGGAGGCATCACAATCCCAGACTTTAGCCTCTACTACAAAGCTGTCATCATCAAGACAGCATGGTATTGGCACAAAAACAGACACATAGACCAATGGAATAGAATAGAAACCCCAGAACTAGACCCACAAACGTATGGCCAACTCATCTTTGACAAAGCAGGAAAGAACATCCAATGGAAAAAAGACTGTCTCTTTAACAAATGGTGCTGGGAGAACTGGACAGCAACATGCAGAAGGTTGAAACTAGACCACTTTCTCACACCATTCACAAAAATAAACTCAAAATGGATAAAGGACCTGAATGTGAGACAGGAAACCATCAAAACCTTAGAGGAGAAAGCAGGAAAAGACCTCTCTGACCTCAGCCATAGCAATCTCTTACTCGACACATCCCCAAAGGCAAGGGAATTAAAAGCAAAAGTGAATTACTGGGACCTTATGAAGATAAAAAGCTTCTGCACAGCAAAGGAAACAACCAACAAAACTAAAAGGCAACCAACGGAATGGGAAAAGATATTTGCAAATGACATATCGGACAAAGGGCTAGTATCCAGAATCTATAAAGAGCTCACCAAACTCCACACCCGAAAAACAAATAACCCAGTGAAGAAATGGGCAGAAAACATGAATAGACACTTCTCTAAAGAAGACATCCGGATGGCCAACAGGCACATGAAAAGATGTTCAGCGTCGCTCCTTATCAGGGAAATACAAATCAAAACCACACTCAGGTATCACCTCACGCCAGTCAGAGTGGCCAAAATGAACAAATCAGGAGACTATAGATGCTGGAGAGGATGTGGAGAAACGGGAACCCTCTTGCACTGTTGGTGGGAATGCAAATTGGTGCAGCCGCTCTGGAAAGCAGTGTGGAGGTTCCTCAGAAAATTAAAAATAGACCTACCCTATGACCCAGCAATAGCACTGCTAGGAATTTATCCAAGGGATACAGGAGTACTGATGCATAGGGGCACTTGTACCCCAATGTTCATAGCAGCACTCTCAACAATAGCCAAATTATGGAAAGAGCCTAAATGTCCATCAACTGATGAATGGATAAAGAAATTGTGGTTTATATACACAATGGAATACTACGTGGCAATGAGAAAAAATGAAATATGGCCTTTTGTAGCAACGTGGATGGAACTGGAGAGTGTGATGCTAAGTGAAATAAGCCATACAGAGAAAGACAGATACCATATGGTTTCACTCTTATGTGGATCCTGAGAAACTTGACAGGAACCCATGGGGGAGGGGGAGGAAAAAAGGAAAAAAAAAAAAAAAAAAAAAAAAGAGGTTAGAGTGGGAGAGAGCCAAAGCATAAGAGACTGTTAAAAACTGAGAACAAACTGAGGGTTGATGGGGGGTGGGAGGGAGGAGAGGGTGGGTGATGGGTATTGAGGAGGGCACCTTTTGGGATGAGCACTGGGTGTTTTATGGAAACCAATTTGGACAATAAATTTCATATATTATAAAAAAAAAAAAAAAAAGAAAAGAAAAAAAAAGTGAAAACACAACCGCTGAATAGGAAGGAATATTTACAGATCACAAAACTGTTAAGGGATTTGTATTTACTTTCTTTGTTTCTTTTGAGAAGTCAGGTGTTAGTCTATTTGTTGCCTATTTTTTGTTTCTATTTTTGTTTAAAGATGATCACTTTGTATATTTTTATGTTTTTTTTTTTCTCTTTGTATTTGCTTTTCCACACTTTTACTGTGATTGGCCTGGTGTGGACTTAATTTCATTTATCCTGCTTAGGTTCTTAACGTTTGTCATATCTACAGATTAGTGTATTTTTTTTTAAGTTTATATATTTATTTTGAGAGAGAGAGAGAGAGCAGGAGGGGTAGAGAGAGAGGGAGAGAATCCCAAGCAGGCTCCACACTGTCAGCTCAGAGCGCAATGTAGGGCTCAAACTAACGAACCATGAGATCATGAGCCAAAACCAACAATCAGATGCTTAACCAACTGAGCCACCCAGGCACCCCAACAGATTGGTGTATTTCAATAGCATTGTAAAATTGTAAATCATTATTTCTTTAAATATTACTTCTGCCTCACTCTCTGGTATACCAATTAAACTATGTTAGATCGTTTTATTCTGTCTCATCATCTTTGTTTCCTTAACTTCTCTTCCGATTTTAATTCTTTTGCTTCTCTATGCTAAATTCTGCTTTTTTTTTTTTCTGACCAATCTTACAGTGCTAATTCTCTCCTCATCAGTTAAAAACTAATTACTTCTGAACCCATCAGTTGTATTTTCAGATGTGATTATTGTATTTGTCAGTTCTAGAATTTCCAATGCATTATTTTTTATATTTTTCAGTTATCTGTTAAAGTTTTTAATCATGTATTTTATCTTCTGGAACATAGTAAATACAGCAATTTTATGGCCTATTTCAAGTAAACTCAGATGCTCTGTGGTTCTGGATCAGTCGCCTGCAATTTATGCTGGTTGGTCTCTGTTATATTGTCCCTTTGTATTTCATTGTTTTTTATAGTGTTCTCATTATTAAATGTGCAGAATTTTTTGTGAAAATAATTTGAGGTCTAAAATGATATTATCTTCCTCCATAGAGAATTACGATTGCTTTTGGAAGGCAGTTTTAGACACAATCATGTGTTTGTGTGTGTGTATGTGTGTGTGAGAGAGAGAGAGAGAGAGAGAGAGAGAGAGAGCATGAAGCCTCTTTATTTAAGTACCTCCCCCTACTGGTGTAAGAACAAAAGATACAGATTAACCATGCCATTGTTTTATTTTCACAATGTTTCCCCCCCTCAAACTCCTTTGAAATTAAACAGATTTATCTGTAAAGGTACCTTACTACATGAAAACTTCTCAACCCACAAAGGCCCCATTAATTTCTATGGACACATTTTCATTTACTCATTTATCCTGTATACAAAAATCCCACCTTTTTGCCAGCAGTTAGACACCAACAACAACAGCAGCAACAACTACAACACAGAGAACCTAAAGATTTTCAAATGACTTTCTACTAAGTCGCCAAAAGGAAATCCCCAATATCCAAAACCTTTTAAACTGATAAAAATTCTATTTTCCTAAAGTGCTCTTACTCCACATTGGCATCAGTATAATTTTACAAGAGCATACAAAGCATGAGGAAAGAGAAAATAATTACATAATATTTGTGATCAAGAAAATATTACCTGCCTTTAAATAAAGGGAAAGTGGCAGAAAAATAAATGGGTTTAGAGATGTCCATTTTCACAAGTAACAAAGAAGTACACAAGTAAGGAATGAAGCTAAAATATGTATAAGCTACAAGATGAGCCTAGCAGAGCTTGCATATGTGTTATAAAGTGAGGTTGTTTTGAATCCTCTCTCTCAGTATTTACGTACAAAAAAGTACAAAAAGAGCCTCACCAGAGGAGGATTTCACTGAGCTGAAATCCATCATGTGAAAAGCCAGTAGACGGATATGGTAGCTGTAACCTTGGCCTGTTGTTGCTAGCAAAACCAATCCACCAAATAACCCAAGTCCCTGTCCCCGCCCTCTTAGCCCATCCCTGTTGACAAGATAAAATCACTTTCGGGGTTTGAGTTGACATCTGCATGAGCTGCCTATGAGGACCTCCATCCAATTCACCATTTTTTGCAGCACACAACCTTTCAAAGGTCCAAGCCCAAAGTGAAAGATTTACTTGTGTGCTTCTACTTCTTGCTATAATCTGGATAGTATTGCTTTTCTTCTTAACCCTTGAGCGTTAACAAGACACTGTCCAGCTTTACCGCGTCTTAGCATCTCTCTCTGACTTTGGCCTCCTCCACAATGGAAAAACAATGACCCAAATGCCATACTTAGCACCTTAGGTAGAGTTTCATCCTTTTCAACATCTTCCTAAGTTTATCAATCTATTTTACCACTTGAGTGTCTTCAAGCATTAAAAAAAAAAAAAAAAAAAAAAGTAGTTTTGAGCTTTTCTAATTGTCTTCATGGGATATTATTGTCTTAGTCCTTTAGGGCCACTATAACTGAATACCATAGATGAGGTGGGTAGTAAACAACATGAATTTATTTCTCATAATTCTGGAGGCTGGGAATTCCAAGCTCAGGGTGCCAGTAGATTAGGTGTGTAGTGAAAGCCTGCTTCTCGGGTCATGCACAGACAGCTGTCTTCTCACTGTGTCTCCAAATGGTAGAAGGAGCAAGGGAACGCTTTGTAGACTCTGGAAAAAGAACACTAATCCCACTCATAAGGGCTCTACCTCATCACTTAAGCACCCCACCCCCAAGGTCTTACCTGCTATACCTTCACATTGGGGGTTAGAATTTTAACATGTGAATTTGGGGCGGGGTGGGATAAAAACATTCAGTCTATAGTAATTATCCAAAGTGGACATCAAATAGATTTTAGATGCATTAATAAAAATGTAAAGTATGCATTTTTAGTGAGGTATACTGTAAGCATGGAGACCACAGAGAGCAAATTGGAGTCTAGGGCATTCAAAATTGTGATGGTTAACTTTGTGTGACAACCCAGCTGGGTCACGGTGTTCAGATATTTCTTCAAACGTTGTTCTGGATATGTCATCGAAGTTGTTTCCTAGATGAGATTGACATTTAAATAAGTGGACTTTGATAAAGCAGATTACTCTCCGTAAGGTAGCAGAACCTCCTGTAACCAACTAAAGGTCCTAACTGAACCAAGGGTGACCTTCCCCAAGCAAGAAGGACTCCTGCCAGCCAATTGTAACTCTTCCTTGAGTCTCTAGTCACCCTGCCTAATCCATCAGATTTTGGGTTTGCCACACTTCCACGTTCACCTGAAGTAATATCTTAAAATAATTCTCTCTCTCATATGTATATACACCCACACATATCCTGTTGGTTCTCTTTCTCTGGAAAGCCCTGACTCGTATGAATATGTAATGAGATCTTGAAAAGGAAAATGGAGATGGAAGACAGATTTTAGACAATTTCATGAGAAAAAAAAAGTTTCGTTAATTAATTTTATCAAGCAGTAGATGGGGGGGGTTAATAAAAAGCATAAGTCTAGAATTCTTCTTATTTAGAGGCTAAATATTTAGGAATATATAAGCAGCACTTATCTTGATAAGCTAATGATTAAGGGCATTCAATACATGAAGTTGCACATTAAGTTTTTAAATTATTTCTAGCTCCCTAAAATACTCAATCACTTAATTCTATTCCCTAGAAAACTAGCTTTTTTTTAAATTTTATTTTATTGATTTTATTGATTGATTTTTTAATGTTTATTCATTTTTGAGAGAGAGAGAAAGAGAGACAGAGTATGAGCTGGGGAAGAGCAGAGAGAGAGGGAGACACAGAATCTGAATCAGGTTCCAGGCTCTGAGTGGTCAGCACAGAGCCCGACACGGGGCTCAAACCCATGAGCAGTGAGACCATGACCTGAGCTGAAGTTGGAGGCTCAACCAACTGAGCCACCCAGGCGCCCCATAACTAGCTTTAAAAAAAAAAAAAAAGGATAACAGCAATGCAATGCTGCTCTTGCTGTTCAATATTGTTTAGGATCTCACATTATTTTGTGACTGTAAGCAAATTTCAATCTTTGTAGATTTCACTTAGTTATACAAAATGAGATACTACTTCCCTTACTGAGTGTTCTCTTACTTCTCTTACTTAAGTGTTCTAAGAACACTTAGAAACCGCATAATTGATGGGGCGCCTGGGTGTCTCAGTCGGTTAAGCATCCGACTTTGGCTCAGGTCGTGATCTCATGGTTCGTGGGTTTGAGCCCCGAGTCGGGCTCTGTGCTGACAGCTCAGAGACTAGAGCTGCTTCAGATTCTGTGTCTCCCTCTGTCTCTGCTCCTCTCCCACTCATGCTTTGTCTCTCTCTCAAAAATAAATAAACATTAAAAAATTTTTTAAAAAATAAAAAAACAATATAATTGATAATGTCAACAATTAGAAAGTTGTTGCTCTTTAAAAATATACTAAAGAAAAGAGAATCCTTTGGTTAAATGTGTTCAAGACATTTAGAAACTGAATTACAGTGTATATTATGATATAAAGAATAATGAATGGAAGCTAAATGATTTACTCACTAATCTTGGATGTTGCTAGCACTGTGACCTTCACTTTTTGTGAAATTGTATGAATATTTCCTCACTGTTTCATGAGGGTGTTATGAGGATAAAAATGAAATCACAAACGTGAAATAGCTTTGAAAAACTAAAGTGCATACCAGATGTTGTTATTAAATGATGGTAGTGAATGCTCAAAAAAAAAAAAAAAAAAAAAAAAGGAAAGATTTATTTCCTTGGAAAACCATTGTAAAGGGTTATGAGCAATCTAAGAATTTTCCCTAGGGTAGTTGGGGTCTAAAGTGAATAGATAAAAATCTGTTAGCTTTGTTTTTAAAGCAGTTATGTTTTGAGCCCCATGGCATTCCTCCAAGGCAAATGAAAAATATGCATTACATTTTGCAGAAAAAAATCTCGCAAGCACAAAGAAATGGTAAAGTTTGCCTAGGTTACATTCAGCCTCAGTGGCAGAGAAACAAAGAGAACTAAGAATTTCCGTATTTATACCAGATTGGAGTACATGGTAAAAAATGTTGTTATTTGATGGCTTTCTTGTAAAGAATGGCATTATGATATTTTCCTTGATCTTTTAAAAACATGTACTGATAGAAATATGTATATAAAATAGTAAATAATTTGTATGTACATATGTATGTGTGTGTATATATAACATATATGTGCAAGATAAAGAATTATTTATAAACATCATTGTACCCAACATCTAGCTTACGAAAACTAGCATAATTAGTACCCTTAAAGACTTGAACCTTTACTTGTCTATACATCTGTCTTACATTTATGAATCTCCCAAGCATATAATATCCATTTTTGCTTGGTGTTGAGTTACTACAAATGGAAAAAATACACGTTGTTTTATGAATTTTATTTTTTTACACTATGTTTTTGACATTCATCTAGATTGATAAGTGAAACTGGAATTCATTCAGTGTAACTGTTTTATATTGTGACATTACATGAATGCCTGACAACTCATTTGTACATTTTGCTATTAAAAATATTTGGTTTGATTCACTTTTTTGCTGTTCAGAACTGCACTGCTTTTAACATTGTGTGTATTGTCACAGTGCAGATATGTAAGGGTTTCTCCAGGATACGTAAGAAATAAGAATGAAATTTCTGGGCCATAAAAGATATTTACCTTCGGCTTTATAATTGTTTTCTAACATGATTTCCCAAGTAGAGCATAATTATATATTCCCATTAATAATGTATAAGTAGTGCTAAAGCTTTCAACAGCCTAATCAGTGCTTGAGGTAGATATTTTAATTTTTGCCAAGCAGGAGGGCATGATTTTTTTCCTCCATAATTTCTATGTCCCCAGTTATTAATGAGATTCATATGATGATTTACATAATAGTTTTTCTGTTCTGGGGAGTTTTTGTTCTGAATTTTTCTTTCTCTTGACTGTTTTTATTTTCTCATTGGTTGCTGTAAGTTTTGTGGATTCTAGATACTAATCCTTGGCCAGTTATTTGTGTGAGAAGTAAGGGAGATGACTCATTTTCAGAAGTACCAAATAAAAGCTGTGCTGTCTAATTAACAATAGGTTTGCAGGGGCACCTGGGTGGCTCAGTCGGTTAAGCATCGTACTCTTGGTTTTGGTTCAGGTCATGATGCCTATGTTTGTGGGTTCAAACCCACACTGGGCTCTGCACTGATAGTTGGAAGCCTGCTTGGGATTCTCTGTCTCCCCATGTCTCTGCCCCTCCCCTGCTCTCACACTCTCTCTCAAAAACAAATAAATACACATAAAAAAAATAGGTTTACAACCTATGGGAAAATGTACGACCACTCCCCCACCCCCACAGTGGAGCCCCAAATCCTTAGACACTTCACTTCCTGGTTCTTCCCCTCTCCATTTCCTGGGCTTATTTTCATGGGCTTTGCAATGAGCATTCTTCCAAGAACTGAAGTCTCTGCATCACCTCAAGGAAGGTACATCCACTCAGACTACTTTTTTGCCTTACATGGGCATAGGCATTGACCGGGTAAGCCAGCCAATGAGGAATCAGGGGAGGGACTTGCATGCTAGGAGATAAATTATCTGTTGTAACTGCCCCCAGTGTGCCTATCCATCAGACACCCGCTCTTACAAGAACGGGGCTTAAAGCCTCCCTTCACTGTGCTGAGTCTCTATGTCCATAGAACCAGGCACAAGCACATTCTTGAAAAGCTTGTCTATTATGCAGATGGTTCTGTATATCAAAGGTAATCAATAAAGTATTTGACAAATTGGGGAAAAAATGTTTACATGTAGAAAAAAAGTACAGTTTGATTGGGTCACTGGACTTATTTCTCACATTTGTGGTGCAAACATCTTCTCATTAACACTTGTATGTCTCAACTTAGACTTTTTCCAATTTTTAAATCTTTTTTTAGTAAAACACTTTTTCTATTCTTTAGAAATCTATACCCATTCTGTGATCATAAAGATCTTTTCTTATGTTGCTTTTTAATGGCTTTGTATTTCTACCTTTCAAATTAACACTGTAATCTCTCGGGAGGTAATTTTTTCGTGGCACAAGGAATGAAACCAAGTACGGTACTTTTTTTTTCTATATTTTTTCCCACCACAATTTATCAAATAGTTTATTGATTACCTTTGATATACAGAACCGTCTGCATAACAGACTAGCTTTTCAAGAATATACTTGTGTCTGGTTCTATGCTACCCTTTTTTTCCCCTCCCATTTCTCTATTAATCTACCCACGAACCAATATTGCCTTGATTATTCTAATTTTATAAAGGTGGATATTGTTTGGACAAATCTGTCCATTTTTTTTCTTTAAATTTTTGTTTAATCAAAATTTCAATAAATTTTGGATTCAAAATGTGAAGCATGCTATTTTTATATCAACATGTGGTAATGCAGTATCTATAGGCTTTGTTAATCTGGCTGTTTGTTTTCTGCTCACTCTCACTCAAGGTGATTTGTTTGCTCATAAATTTTGAAATTTTGAAATTGGAATGTTTTCTGACTTTTATCCTGGGAACACTTGAGGTCTGACTTGAGGTCTAGGTGTGTTTTTACAAAGAGCATATGCTTTTGCTTCTCCCAGGCATCATGCCAGACCCATTTTAAACTGAAAGTTTGCTAAGGATTTTCAAGGCTAAGAAAAGAGTAGAATTCTGTTCGCAATGCCCCATGTGAAAGTAGACTCGAAGTTAGGTAGATTCTGGGCTATACTCTGTTTTCTCCCTTCCAGAGCAAAGATTGAGAATGAAACACATTCCCAGTATATCTGAGACCCGGTTTTGTGTGTTTTCCTAGTAAATTCACCATGGAGGTTACTTATTAGATTCCCTTCTTCTGCCCCTGACTATACATGTGGCTTTCTTGTCCAGGCTCCCAACCTTCTCAGGCCCTAGTGATGAGGGAGCATAAGGCAAGCTGACACCCCACAAACACCGTCTGCCTCCAGGTGTGATGTAGGTGACATTCCTCAGGCACTCCTGGCTGCCCAAGAACAAAGGAAAGGAAAGGAAACCAAAAGGTTAACTGATAGAGATCACAGTCCACCAGTTTACAAATATCTTAGTAAATTACAAGAAAAAAGCAATCTTATCGATAGCCCAATCTCCAGAAACCTGCAGACTCAGTTTCCTGGAGACCTAACATCATCCTCCCCTCCACAGTGATGTGGAGAACAAAGGCAAGAAGGAAATGGGCAGTAAAAATATATTTCCTTAAAACCTGCACCCATTGACAAATACTTGAGGCAAATACAGAGTATAACAGTCTTCCTGGAACTCCCTGCCGTCTTAATGTTAATGCCTACTAGAGGGAAAACAACCTTGGCTTGACAATAGCAAGGCCCCTGGAATCTTAGGAGTCCTCTTTAGCATATGAAAGTCTTTCTGGAGGCCTTCCTTTTGTCTTTACCCCTCCCCCCCACCCCGGCCTTCACAACTCCATAGTATACAGTCACTTTTACCAGTATGCAGTCAGTCACAATACCAGTGCAGCTCTTTCTGCCCGCAGATCCTGTCCCTGTGCTTTAGTAAAGTTACCTTTCAAAATCAATGTACAGAAATCAGTTGCATTCTTATACACTAACAATGAAGCAACAGAAAGACAAATAAAGAAACTGATCCCATTCACAATTGTACCAAGAAGCATAAAATACCTAGGAATAAATCTAACCAAAGATGTAAAAGATCTGTATGCTGAAAACTATAGAAAGCTTATGAAGGTAATTGAAGAAGATATAAAGAAATGGGAAGACATTCCCTGCTCATGGATTGGAAGAATAAATATTGTCAAAATGTCAATACTACCCAAAGCTATCTACACATTCAGTGCAATCCCAATCAAAATTGCACCAGCATTCTTCTCGAAACTAGAACAAGCAATCCTAAAATTCATATGGAACCACAAAAGGCCCCGAATAGCCAAAGTAATTTTGAAGAAGAAGACCAAAGCAGGAGGCATCACAATCCCAGACTTTAGCCTCTACTACAAAGCTGTAATCATCAAGACAGCATGGTATTGGCACAAAAACAGACACATAGACCAATGGAATAGAATAGAAACCCCAGAACTAGACTCACAAACGTATGGCCAAGTAATCTTTGACAAAGCAGGAAAGAATATCCAATGGAAAAAAGACTGTCTCTTTAACAAATGGTGCTGGGAGAACTGGACAGCAACATGCAGAAGGTTGAAACTAGACCACTTTCTGACACCATTCACAAAAATAAACTCCAAATGGATAAAGGACCTGAATGTGAGACAGGAAACCATCAAAACCCTAGAGGAGAAAGCAGGAAAAGACCTCTCTGACCTCAGCCGTAGCAATCTCTTACTCGACACATCCCCAAAGGCAAGGGAATTAAAAGCGAAAATGAATTACTGGGACCTTATGAAGATTAAAAGCTTCTGCACAGCAAAGGAAACAACCAACAAAACTGAAAGGCAACCAACGGAATGGGAAAAGATATTTGCAAATGACATATCGCACAAAGGGCTAGTATCCAAAATCTATAAAGAGCTCACCAAACTCCACACCCGAAAAACAAATAACCCAGTGAAGAAATGGGCAGAAAACATGAATAGACACTTCTCTAAAGAAGACATCCGGATGGCCAACAGGCACATGAAAAGATGCTCATCGTCGCTCCTCAGCAGGGAAATACAAATCAAAACCACACTCAGATATCACCTCACGCCAGTCAGAGTGGCCAAAATGAACAAATCAGGAGACTATAGATGCTGGAGAGGATGTGGAGAAACGGGAACACTCTTGCACTGCTGGTGGGAATGCAAACTGGTGCAGCCACTCTGGAAAACAGTGTGGAGGTTCCTCAGAAAATTAAAAATAGACCTACCCTATGACCCAGCAGTAGCACTGCTAGGAATTTACCCAAGGGATACAGGAGTACTGATGCATAGGGGCACTTGTACCCCAATGTTCATAGCAGCACTCTCAACAATAGCCAAATTATGGAAAGAGCCTAAATGTCCATCAACTGATGAATGGATAAAGAAATTGTGGTTTATATACACTATGGAGTACTACGTGGCAATGAGAAAGAACGAAATATGGCCCTTTGTAGCAACGTGGATGGAACTGGAGAGTGTGATGCTAAGTGAAATAAGCCATACAGAGAAAGACAGATACCATATGTGTTCACTCTTATGTGGATCCTGAGAAACTTAACAGAGACCCATGGGGGAGGGGAAGAAAAAAAAAAAAGAGGTTAGAGTGGGAGAGAGCCAAAGCATAAGAGACTGTTAAAAACTGAGAACAAACTGAGGGTTGATGGGGGGTGGGAGGGAGGGGAGGGTGGGTGATGGGTATTGAGGAGGGCACCTTTTGGGATGAGCACTGGGTGTTGTATGGAAACCAATTTGACAATAAATTGCATATATTGAAAAAAAAAATTACCCCTCTTGCACCAAAGACATCTCAAGAATTCTTTCTTGGCCATCAGCCCCAGATCCCCACCACTCCAAAATCCCATCTCTAGGTTATCTCTTTCCCCTTCATAAATATATAGAAAGTCAAAACCAAATTCAAGACCAGCAGTCTAGTCTGTGAAGATTCACCTTTCTTTCTGCTGATGCATCCTTAGATTAAAATGTAAACACAAATCAGAAATATAGAATTTTGCAGACCGCTAGTTCACCAGGTAATTGGAAATATAAAAGTACTTGAATTTTAATAAGCAATTATGTCCTGAAGTCAATTTTATACCTAGAAATTCTAGGATTGAGCCTCTATAACTTGCAAATATTATGAATTTTCCACTTCTGACACAAAATGTAATACTATGATAATTTTATGTTGAACTTTTTTGGTTATGGTGAATGCTTTCATCTACTTGTTTATCTAGTAATCTTGTTGGCAACAGCATAGGATTTTAAAATATCAAATTTATTGAGATATAATTTAAAAATAAAGTATATATTTAGAGGTATTTAGACAAAGTGTGCATCTACATAAGTGCTACTACAACCAAAATTAAGAACATTTCCATCACCACAGTCAGATGCTAGGATGCCAAGTTAAATTTAAATTTCAAAAAATAAATATGTCTCATAAAATATTTGAGACATAGTAAAAAATCTTTTTTTAAAAAATGTTTGTTTATATTTGAGAGAAACAGAGAGGGAGAGAGAGTGTGTGTGGGTAAGTGGGTGGGGAGGAGCAGAGAGAGGAGGAGACAGAATCCAAATCAGGCTCCAGGCTCTAAGCTGTCAGCATAGAGCCAGACATGGGGCTGAAACTCTAGAACTAGGAGATCATGACCTGAGCCAAAGTCAGACTTTTAACCAACTGAGCCACCCAGGTGCCTCCCCTCCAAAAATCTTTTTTTTAATCTGAATTCAAATTTAACTGAGAATCCTGTATTTTAATTAATTGATTGATTGGTTGCTAAATTTGGTGACCCTACCATGTCCTTCCTAAATAATTCCTTCCCCAGTGCTGCAAATCCAGGTTAACCCTAACTTATTCTGTCAGTATAAATTAGATCTGTCTTTTAGAGAGTCATTTGCATGGAGTCTTACAGCATGCAGTCCTTTGTGTTTGGCTTCTTTCACTCAGCATGATGTTTTGGGGATTCATCCATGTTCTCCTGTGTATTAGTAGTTTTTATCTATTTATGGCTGAATTGTATTTTATTGTATGAATATATCCTAATTGATCTATTCAGCTGTTGATGAATACTTGGACTATTTCCAAGTTTTAGCTGTAATGAATAAAGCTGAAGTGAAAATTCATGTAGCAACTCTGGGTGGACACATAATTTTTGTTTTTTTAAAAAAAATTTTTTTAACATTTTATTTATTTTTGAGACAGGGAGAGACAGAGCATGAACAGGGGAGGGTCAGAGAGAGGGAGACACAGAATCTGAAACAGCTGTCAGCACAGAGCCCGACGCGGGGCTCGAACTCACGGACCAAGAGATCATGACCTGAGCCGAAGTCGGCCACTTAACCGACTGAGCCACCCAGGCGCCCCTATAATTTCATTTTTCTAAGCTAAGTTTATGTTTATATTTATAAGAAGTTTCAAAACTGTTTTCCAAAGTGGATATCTTATTTTACATTCCTACTAGCAATGTATGAGAGTCCCAGTTGATCTACGTTATTGCCAATAATTGGTGTGTGTGTGTGTGTGTGTGTGTGTGTGTGTGTGTGTCTTAACATTCTAATAGTTGCATGAGCTATCATATCTCATTATGGTTTCAATTTGCAATTTTCAGGCAACCATTGTTGTTACACATCTTTCTATGTGCTTAATAGTCGTTTGTGTATCTTCTTTGCTGAAGTGTCTATTCAGATATTTTCCTTATTTTATATTAGGTTATTTGGTTTTTTTATTACTGGTTTTAAGAGTTCTTAGTCTATATAGAATTATATTGTGGGATGGGCTAGAAGTGTAATGGATATTAAGGAGGGCACTTGTCATATGAACACTGGGTAAGGGATGAATCACTGAATTCTACTTCTGAAACCAATATTGAACTATATGTTAACTAACTAGAATTAAATAAAAATTTAAAAAGAAAAAAATTATATTGAGTATAATCAACATATATGTATTGATATGTAATATATCTACATGTCACATATATGTATGTCCATATATGATATGGTGTGTGTTTGTATGTATGTCTCCCAATGTTGCTATATTTTCCTTTTTTTAATGCTATCTTTTGAAGAACATTATATGTTGTTATGTTATATTATATTGTGTACATATAATATTGGGAGGATTTATATGTCTCCCAACGTTTCTTTCATTTCATTTTTTTAAGAGCAGTTCATTTTCATTTTGAAAATGTCCAATTTATCAATTTTAAATGGCTTTGCTTTTTGAGTCTTATTGAAAAATTTTTCACTTACCTCTAGGTTGTGAAGATTTTTCTTTTATCTTTTCTTCTAAAAGTCTTACTGTTTTAACTTGACATTTGTATCTATGATCCATGTCAAGTTAATCTTAGTGTACTGTGTGAGGTAAGAGTCAAAGCTCGTCTTTTTACATGAATATCCAATCATTAACAAATTTTTGAGAGATAGCTACCTTAGATAGGATACAGATTATGCAAATGGTATGGACTAAATTTATTGAGTATAGGAGGCAGGGAAACAATGACCTTATCTTCATTGATAGTAACTGAGCTTATTGGCCATAGGAATGCCAAAGCATGATAAAGGCAAGATAAGGTATGTTTTACATTATATCATTTGCAATTATTTTTAATCATCTTACCACTACTGTGTAAATTAAAATGATTCTTGAGTTTTATTTTCATTTTATCACTCTCCAAATTGTTAACCCTTAATCTCTGCCCCCTGGAACTTCCATGTCTCATCAGTCTAACTTTTGGTTTAACTGGCATCCCAGCTTCCTTTCTTACCTCTCTACAATCTGTATTCAATGCAGAAGATAAAATTTACTTTAAAAATGGAACACAAATTATTTTACTCCTTCACTCACAGCCTTCTAATAATTCCTCATCTCACTTCAGAGAAAAAGTAAACAAACAATACAAAAAAGGAAAGGAAAGGAAAATGTACAATACCTTTCAGATCCTTAAAGAATCTGGTGCTTCCATTGCATTTTGATCTAATCTCCTATTACTCTCTTCCTCACTTGCATACCTCCGACCACACTAGCCTCCTTGATGTTTCACCAACATATCAGGAATTATTCTGCCCCAGGGCCTTTGCATTTGTTCTCTTTTTTCTCTCTGATGAGACTGGCATTTCTGCAGGTAGTTGAATGCCTGCCTCTCTCATCAGTGTTTGGTCTTTATTTAAATATTTTTCTTTTCAAGGACTCCCCGGCCCCAGCCCCTGTCGTCCTATTTAAAATTGCCTTACCATGACCACCTAGGACCTCTGTAGTCTCCTTCTCTACTTTAGTTTCTTGCATAACATGTAATGTTTTTAAAATTAATGTATGTTTGTCTTCCTTCACATGAATGTTAAGAACATCTTATGAGTCCCTTCTGTGGGCTTTCATAGTACCCTGGAGTTTGTCCATAGGCAGAACTGCTAACCTCTTATATTTACTTCCTGTTTAATTTTAAGCCCATTGAGGTAATGGTATGTTTCATGTTCGCCTTCATGGCTCTAGAATCAACTCTCGGTAAATATTTATTGAATGCATGGATCTACTGAGTGATAACAAACAAATAACAGAAGACAATGCCTTTACCATTAATTGGGTTTGGTTAATTAGGAAAGAAATGTCCCTTAGTTTCCTTGTTGTAAAAATAGAGATGATAAGGGTGACCCATCTTGTGGTGTTGAAATAAATACTAACGAAGTAACTATACTTCAGGAAGTTAGAGTAGGGTCTGGTACATAGTAAACGTTCAGTAAATGTTGGCATCATCATCAACATCACCACCAATACCAATACTTTATTAATAGACCACATGTTTTCTTCTTAAGTAATTCAAAACACTTTGTCAAGTTCTCCACCTCTAACACTACCTCCAGTAAAATCTTCCCACCGAGTGTGGTGTAGAGAGAGACATACAAACAAAAATAAATTAAGAGTAAAGAAAAGAAAGCTGGATAGCTTTTCATAGAAAATAAGTACCTATCCCAGAGCAGAATTATCAAGTGAGCCTGAACCCAGGTTCCTTGGTGTATCAATAAACATTTCCTAATTCCAAGTCTCGAAGGTGTAGGATTAGCATTTTTGATCTCTCTTTAGGGCATAAACTGGTCCATAGAAATGTGTCTCCAGTCAAGTTAATATCTGGCTTGTTATATTTAATCCATTTGATTTGGCATCCTGGGAATCTTTGTCTTCCAAATTAGATCATCTCCCTTATTTTAGGCTGCTTAAAAGGTTAAAAATCAAATTAAAACTTGTTTAATTAATTTAGGTTGGTTTTAGTAGTCCTGTGTATATCAAAGTGAACAAGGGCAATTGTATTAGTACTATTTATAATTCCAAGACATTGCATGACAGAATGAAGACAAGGTATAATTTAATCTCACTCAATTTGAGAAAACCAAGCTCCAATCTTGGCTTTTGTTCAAACCCCTGAGAAACTGAAATAAAAATTTACCATTTAAAAGTGAAACTCTGTCTGTGGGAATGTTGAAGATTTTGTGTTTTTTTTTTTATTTTTTTATTAAGAAAAAATTTTTTCTTAAATGTTTATTTTATTTTTTGAGACACAGAGAGACACAGCATGAGCAGGGAAGGGGCAGAGGGAGAGGGAGACACAGAATGTGAAGCAGGCTCCAGGCTCTGAGCTGTCAGCACAGAGCCCGACGCTGGGCTCAAACTCACAAACTGTGAGATCGTGACCTGAGCCGAAGTCGGACGCTTAACCGACTGAGCCACCCAGGTGCCCCGGAATGTTGAAGATTTTGAATCACTAATTGTGAAAAGTAGCTGGGCGTTTACTTTTGCCCTTGCAATCCTCAGTCTAAAATGGCATTCTAGAAATAATAACCCAGAACACAATAGTATTAGTAGCTTGTCTCTGATGATAACTGTCACAGATACTTAGGACTAAAGGTTAAGGGCGTGAATCCTCCTCATGGAATAATAAGTGAGTCTGTGACGTATGGCAGAGAATAAAAACCTGAATCTAAACAGAGTCTGTGATGCTTGAAGCAAGTTATTTTATCTCTCCAAGTTTCAATTTCCCTCTTTGAGTAATAGGACTTAAATCATGTCTGGTAGCACAGTGCCTGGTAAATAGTATGAATTCAGTTATTATTATTAATATCAATTAAATATGAATCTGAAGCTTCCACTGGCACATCGTACCACCTAAAAAATCTCATTATAACTTTGTCCCTAAGAATGAGTGTGAATTCAGCAGCTAGGGGCTGAGGTTATTTTAATAGGGGAAGAAAAAAGTGCCCCAATATCCATTTTTAAAAATAATCTTTAGCCTTCAGCCAATACATTCCCTTAAATATGCACAGCATCTAACAATTCTTCAACCACAGATTGCAACAAAAGTGCTGGTTTTGTAAAGGGAATAAATGTCAAGATGACATTGGCCATTGGAGAAAGATTTACAGTGCCAATGTATTCCATAAAATGATGATACCTGTAATTAAAAAACACTTTATCAAGTCTTACTCTATTCCTGGAACTACCTCCAATACCACTCAGATTATATTTACAACTCCAGGTGAAAAGTTTCCTTACAGACTTAATGATTAGCTAATAAATACTCTAACAGCATGGCTGGAACTACGTCACGGACAATGGAGATAAATTATAGTGCTAGACATCATAACAGTATCCAAAAGGAACATATGAGAGGATTATTAATAGTTACTAATACGTGAAGGATGACTAGAGGTGCTGGGGATAATTTTTAGTGAATAAACTGGGCCTAAATAGATGTAGAAGAGGCTCCTGGAACAGAAGGGGGTCAGTAATCTGGGGCTAGAAGAGATTGTCTTATGCCACTTTGACCTTAGGATAGAATTTAAAGTACTTCTATTGGATATTCAGTGCAATGGTGATTAAAGAGATAAAAACTACACTACCATCTACTCTGAATTTGTCTTTGAAATACTATTTTCAGATCATCAGCTTTCCTGGTCAGAATATCTCAGGTTCTGCAGATTCTTTGCCCTTATGCAATTTAAGGTAGCTACTCTCAAATACGTTTTATTTTTTTTATTTTTATTTTTTTAAATATTTATTTGTTATTGAGAGACAGAGAGAGACAGAGCATGAGCAGAGGAGGGGCCGATTGAGAGGGAGACACAGAATCCGAATCAGGCTCCAGGCTCCGAGCTGTCAGCACAGAGCCCGACGCGGGGCTTGGACTCACAAACCGTGAGATCATGACCTGAGCCAAAGTCGGACGCTTAACGGACGGAGCCACCCAGATGCCCCTCTCAAATACATTTTAGACTCATAGTTAATGGTAAGGTAATCTACGCACTGAAAATCACTAAACGGCAGACTACTGATGTGCAATTTCAGTTGCTTAGTTTTTCCTTATCTGATAAACACAGACGCCAAAACGCTTGTGTTTTACTGCTCCATTAATTATCAGGTGTCATCTGCCCTTTTCATGGGTCACCCTTTCCTTTAGATCAATATGTTTTATGATAAATTAGAACTGGTTCACTTGCATAAATATGAGTAGAGGAACTTTCAATTTCCAAGCCTGATTTTGAAGTTGGATTATCGTGCAATGCACAAGGGCTTTTTATTTACTTATACTTGAACCTCAAACTGTAGATGTAAAGCAGAATGCCCCTAAGATCTATTTATCAGGATAACATATTTATCAGGACTACAGTTTGATAATTTATGAATGTGTACCTTTGGTTTTACAATCAAATGCCAATGATCCCAAGTCTTGAAAGTTACAAAATTGTAACGTCTCTCACCAGTATGCCGTATGGAGCCTCAAGAAGAAAGGCTTCAAGAGAATGGGGATGTTTGCTTCTTTGGAAAACTCTTTCCCAAATCCTGAGTGTCTGACTTTCTGTAAATTCTTACAAAGGGAATGAAATAACTTCCAGAACTGTGATAGAATGTCCTCTGGAGCCGTGTAGCTAACATTTAGATGTTGAATGGATATGCTGAAATTGGTCTTGCAAACACATACTCCCTTATTCTTGAGACGAACATTTTAAAAAGATTTTCATAGATAAAGAAAATACTGTCTTCAGTTGTTTTTATTACCCTCTCCTTTCAATTCCAATTTGGGCTGTTTCCTGTATATAATATTCAAGCTAATATATTTATGTTAATTAATTCATCTGGAACATTTGCTGTCTTTTTAGTGTCATATTGACTAGCATCTTTTTTCAAAGCTAGTTTTCTCTGTACATTTAACTACTCATCAGTATGTTTTAAATTTTGGAAAGAGCATCAATTCCTTTGAATCCTATGACTCTTTAGAATATATGCAAAACCCAACAATTTCTCACTAATTCTATTATGAGCCACTCTTAGGGCATCATCTCACACTTAGTCGGTAATAAGTTTACTAGCTGGCTTCCAGGTCCACCTTTATACCAGACACCTGCACATGCGCACGCACACACACACACACACACACACACACACCCACACCCAGAGTTATATTCCATATAGCATCCAGGGTGGTTATTTTAAAGTTTTTTTTTAAGTTTATTTATTTATTTTGAGAGAAAGAGTGCAAGTGGTGGAGGAGCAGAAAGAGAGAGAGGGAGGCAGGGAGAGAGAGAGAGAGAGAGAGAGAGAGAGAGAGAGAGAGAGAGAGAGGGGAAGAACCCCAAGCAGGCCCCCCAGCTGTCAGTACAAGCCCGAAGCAGGGCTCAAACGCATGAACAGTGAGATTATGACCTGAGTCAAAACCAAGAGCCTGAAGCTTAACCTATTGAGCCACCCAGGTGCCCCCAGGGTGGTTATTTTATACTTTAAATTGGATTGCATTTCCTCCATTATGCCCCCACCTCAATCAGAGAGAGAGAAATGTGTCTTTAGAGCAGCCTGTAAGCCACTAAATGATCTGACTCCTTGCTCTAGCTCCTTCTTGCTGCTCATTCTACTTTTTCCTTCATTCATTTTGCTGCAGCCAAACTGGCCTTTGGGCTATTGAACATGTTGAGCACCCCTACTTCGGTGCCTTTGTGCATTCTGCTTCCTCTAATGGGAATGTTTTCCCCCCAGAGAGCTGCATGGTTCTCTCCCTTACTCCCTTTAGATCCTACTCAAGTATTGCCCTTGAAGAAGCTGTTAATTGAAGCCTTAAAGCCATATGGTCTTTATTTGATAAGGCTCCAAGCCAGGGCTTTCAGGAAAGTAAGGTAAATGTTATTGGAAACTTGAGGAAAGGGGATCCTTGTTCTCTAGTAGCAGAACTTTTTGACAACGTTGTTGCCTAGGGTAACTGGGCGATCTAGCTGAGATTTCCAAGCAAAGCGTTAAAAGTGTTGCCTGGTTTCTTTTGCTGCTTATAGTAAAATGCAAGAGGAGAAAGATAAACTGAAGCTTCCTTGCCAACAACCACAAGAATGGGTGTTGAAGTGCATCCTCCATCCCCAGTCAAGTCTTGAGAGGCAGCTGGACGGCAACCTGATGAGAAGCCCTGAGCCACAATCACCCGCCCAGGCCACTCTCAGATTCCTGACCCTCACAACCTGTGAAAAATGATAGATGTTTGTTGCTCTAAGACACTAAATTTTGAGTAATTTGCTCATCATCCAGCAATAGATAACTAATACAGTCATCTCCGTTGTCTCACAGTTATCTCAAAATACCCCAGTCTTACATTTTCATAAATTTTCCAGCATTTGACCTGTTTCTCTATAGAGTTTGTTGTAGCACATACGCGGCACACGGGAAGGGACAAGCGACAGGTACGCGGAGAATCAGAGAAGCCTGTTTATTTCGCACCAGTACCAGCCCAGGGGAGTCACCTCCAAGGCCGAGCCCCGAGCCCTAGTGCTGGCCTTCTCTTATGCCTGGCTAGCTTCTGGGTACTTGGAAACTTTCTATCAGCTGCACAAGTGGGTGGTATTGCAGGGGCTCAAGGAAAATGGAGGGGCACTATTGGTCGTGCTACACAGGCAGTTGGCTATTGCAAGAGGCAAGCAAGATTACAGAAGCCAAAGCATGCGAGGGGGAGAGAGCAGTATCCAGCTTCAGACATCTGGCTGTTCTTCTTTATCTGCTCTTGCCGCTTTCCTTCTCAAGTTAGCTCCTTAAGCAGCTTAAGAACAGGTAAACAGGAAGGGGGATTGTTGAGCAGGATTAGACACCCTTGCTGGATGATGTAGGCAAAACATTTCCTTCTCTCATTTCCTGATAACAGAAATGAGTTATAACCTTCTTGTTTTTTGAGCTATTAAAGACGCTTCTTTTTTTTTGAATACTGCATTGAACATGCGCATCAGTTTTTTAAATTAAAGAAGACTGGAATAGGATCAGTAGCAGTCGTGTTTAAAAATAGGCGGTATCATCTACCTTTCTTGCTGAGTGCTTTTTTGTGTATTTTCCTCACATCTCTTCTGATATTACTAAGGTTTTCTGGCTTCCCAGCACCATGCAAACAGAAGTTTTGCTGGGGCTGGGCAGTATAGACAGAGGGATTGCTTGACATTCTGGGGACATTATGTGGTAACAGAAGGACTACTTCTAGCGCCAGGGTATCCGTATGTCACAACATTACTCCATTCTTCCCCAGCCTCATCAAAACGCTGGCTCCATTGAACTCATCAAAATGTATTCTCTGCTGATTTGTTCTTGATGAGTTACATGGAATAGTTGACATTCAACAGTGTATTCGACCAATAGTATTAAATGTATGGATGGCACTTTAAAATTATGTTCTATTATTGGAAACAATTTTGAACAGCCAATAACTTTTATTCAAAATCTATACTACTATTTCCCCCTTTCTCATTACCTCTTCACCTTTTATTTTTCAATGTAACCTGCATAATCTGCTTCATATTGATTCCTCACTGATACTAGGACATTAATTTTTATTATAGAAATCAGGTTTCTTTTCTTTTCTTTTTTTTTTTTTTAACATTTATTTATTATTGAGAGACAGAGACAGACAGAGCATGAGCATGGGAGGGGCAGAGAGAGGGGGGAGACAGAATCTGAAGCAGGCTACAGGCTCTGAGCTGCCAGCACAGAGCCCAACGCAGGGCTCGAACCCACCATGAGATAGATCATGACCTGAGCCAAAGTCGGACGCTTAACTGACTGAGCCACCCAGGTGCCCCGAGAAGATACTAAATTAATGTCTTCAAACTTATACTTAATAGAAGATGTATTTATACTTATAAGGGTTTCACTGTTTTCTGGGAATGTTACCAACTCTTCTCAGCTCCTAAAATTGCTTAATAGGGGTGCCTGGGTGGCTCGGTTATTTAAGTGACCAACTCTTGGTTTCAGCTCAGGTCATGATCTTGCAGTTTGTGAGTTCGAGCTCCTCACTGGACTCTGCAACTGACAGCCTGGAGCCTGCTGGGGATTCTCTCTCTCTCCCTCTCTCTTCCTCTCCCTGACTCATGTTCTCTCTGTGTCTCAAAATAAATTAAAGAAAAACTTAAAAAATAATGATAAATAAAATTCCCTAATAATGACTACTGTAAAATTCAACTCCAGAGATTTTTATCTTTACCTTACAACATAGGAAATACAGGTCTAAGTAAAAGTAGCATAGTTAAATTGTGTGTTTAGATAAATCTATCTCTGTAGGGAAAGATTGATTTTAGAGGAGTAAGTATGGAGGGAGACCGTAAGAGACTTTTAGTAATCTTGGCAATAGATGATGAAAGCCTTAACCAGTATTGAGGATGACAAAAGGGAAGGATACATCACAGAAAAGTTCAGAAATAAAACTGGCAAGATTAGTTGCATACTTTATTAACTATGAGAAGAATTAATGGGTACTTGGACAGGACTCCCAACTTAATTTCAGTATTTTGCATCGTTAGGTAAGAAAAACATCACAGAAGGAAGGGCTGGCTTGTTTGCCTCTGAGAGATTGACTGTTAAAGGGAATTAGGGAAACATGGTTAAGTTGCATATAAATGTGAGAGAAACACTTTTGCAAACAGTTAATGTAACTCATTCTGAAATCTTTGTTTTATTTGAGAAGCCCCGAGGGCATTAATGGAGTCTCTAGTGCCCAGTTTGCTGCAACGGTGGGACAAGACTCTGGATTTGTCAGACCCTATCACATTTATGTCACTTGTGTGAATCATATATGAGGTTGTTTGACAATTAAAACAATATAAAAACAAACCAGGAGAAGGTGAATAGCATCACTTCGTAAATTCTCTCAAAATATCACACAAGACGGTGGGAAAGAACATGGAGATCGTTTCAGAAACAAACTAAACACACTCTGAATATAACCGCCACTCTTCATCCTCACCAGCAACCCCCAAACCGAACTGCTGTCATTTCTCACCTAAAATAATAAAATAGCCTCAGATTATTTGCAAGACAAAAAGAAGATATATAAAATGGAGCTTTTGTGTGAGGAGCTAATTGTGTGTTAATAAAGCTAAATTAGTAATCAGTAGGCCTGGTAAAGACAACTCCCATTATTTGGTCTTCATCAATATGCATAGAACTATGGCTTAAAATTAGAGGAGGAAGAAGGTGGCTATTGTTGGTTGTGAATAGAAAGAATGACAAATGTAAAGCGGGTTTACTCACCATCTATCCTCTTGATTGAGTTTAAATATTTACCAGTTGAAAGACTTCTAGTCTGGGAATCATGAAACTATTCGAGAGTGACTTTTAAAAAATCCTAAACACAGACAGGACTTTTCCCTGGTTCCTGGATAATAAAAGTGGTTAAAGAGTGGTGCAGAAGTGGGTGGGACTTTTCATCCTGCTTCTGCATAGATCCCAGCTCTGGCACCTTGAGGACTGATAGCTGGAGATGCTTTCCCAGATAGTACATTTGAATGGACAGTGTCCTGAGTGACAGTGATGTGATTTAATGTGAGCTCTGGGAATGAGTGGTCAAGAAAAATTTCTTGAGACGTTTTCAGTGTGGGAAAAAAAAGGGGGTCTTACTAAAGCATAGGGACAGGACCTGTAGGCAGAAGGAGCTGCACTCAGGTTGTGAGGAGCGATTGGTTATATACTTTTAAATTGGGGCGTGGGGTGGAGACAAAGAAGTTTCCAAAAGGATTTTCGTACGTTAAAGAAAACTTACAGGATCGTCCACGCCTGGCTATTGTCAAGCCAAGGTTGCTTTGTGTCTTTAGCAAAGCTTTAACATTAAGACAGCTGGGAGTTCCTGGAGGAATGTCATACTCTGCCTGTCTCAAGCATTTGTCAATGGGCAGCAAGTTGTAAGGAAATTTAATTCTATCTCTATTTCCTTTCACCCTTGTTCTTCACATCAGCAGCACTGAGGATCCTAAATAAGAGACTTTTTGGGAAGTAGGGACCCAGGCATGAGAGGAGAAGGTAATGGAAACTGAAATTGCCTGCTCCTTATGAAAAAGCTGTGTCCCCTCTGGGCGGGGGAGGGAGGAGAACATTCAGGAATAACAGGATATTTTTAGGAGTCTTACATAATCTGTTTGGGTAGATTGAGGAAGCAGGTTCAGAGCCATGGTAATTTGAGTTTGCAAATGTGCATAACAGTTGATATCAGATCACATTTGAATTATGTATAGAATGTGATCATTGCACAAGAAACACTGAATTGACATCCCATCTGTGAGTCAGATAAGGCATCATTACTAGTTGAGGAATACACCTGCCATTTTAAATGTGAACATACAAAGAAAGAAGATTATACCTGAGGAGAAAGCTCTTTCTCTAAAATCTGTCAACAAAATATCCTAAAATTGCCACTGGTGTCATAATTGAGTGATATTCAAAGTGTAGTCCTAAACTAATAGCAGCTTTACCTGGTAACTTGCCAGAAATATAATTCCCAAGCCTCATCCCACAACTACAGAATCTGATCTTTTGGGATGTAGCCTAGGAATCTATTTAGTCATGCTCTCCAGACAAGGTTCATGCCAGTTGAACCTTGTGAATTTCCCTAAAGAATAAATGTACCCATTCACACTGTACCACTTCTCCAGCATCTTCTATAGTTATTGCCCTCTAAACTCTGCCAGTTGGCAGATAGGAAATGAGCCATATGAGAAGTTTATCAGAAAACAGTGGGACAAAGAGCTCTAGACAAATAAGCTACTGAAGTTTAAGCCAATAGAAAGAGGTCTGATTTATGCTAAAATTGAACCCTCTAATAAAGACATCCATGTAATGTTTCATAAATGTAAACTAATGGGAGAAGGACAGCTTAAGAACTAAATAACTGTGTGTACTGTGGACCAGAATATATCAAATAGCTAGGTATCCCTGAGGACTAGGTAGGTCAATCTGACATCAGAGATTTCACTCTACTCTCTCTTCAACAGTGCTTTCCCATAGTGTAATACATTTAGTCCTTCAGACTCTCTTGATAGGCCGTTTGGCATAGATAGTTATTTAGGGCATTGGAAAACACTTGGAAACTTTACTAAGAAAACTCAGATCAAACTTAAGTAACTGAAATTTCATATAAAATGCACGTTGACCTTTGTGGTGTTGCAGATGACCCTCTGTCTTTTGGCATCCACCTTCAAGTAGTTACCAATGTTGGCATTACAACAGAGAGGTTCAAACTCCAATGTAAGGAGTAACCCTTGATACCTTATTTTTTCATTTTCTTTCTTTATAAGATGGTGAGAAAACAAAGTAATGTATGGACCCAAGAAATGGGAAACTGAAATAACCTCAGAATTCAACTTTATAACCATGAGTGCAAAGCTGAAGAATTTTGTCCCCATCTTTCTTGAGGAAAAAAAAAAGTCCCTTAGTTGAAGGTGTAGCATTACCTCACTATGAGAACATAGACAGAATATCCCTTATAGTAATAGATGAGAAAAAGCTTAGTCAATAAGGACATGCTTCCTTTACACTTGATGAAAAATTGCTAAGACTCTATGGAGAATCTTACCAACTTAGGTTTCCTTCAAATAGCACATGGTTTAGCAGTTTTTAAAAATTTTTTTTAATGTTTATTTTTTTTTTGAGACACACACACACACACACACACACACACACACACACACACACACAGAGTGCAAGCAGGAGAGGGGCAGAGAGACGAGACAGAATCTGAAGCAGACTCCAGCCTGCCAGCACAGAGCCGGACATGGGGCTCAAACTCACCAACCTCGAGATCATGACCTGAGCCAAAGTCAGACGCTTAACCAACTGAGCCACCCAGGTGCCCCTGGTTAGCAATTCTAAGCCATGGGTGGTTTAATTAGGTATTCAGAGGAATCCTTACTTCCATTTCAGAAGTGGCTTACCCAATATCTGACTTTGTCATACAAAACTTCAGCCTGCCCATTCCTCCTCTTCTCATTCACTCCAAGTAGGCTCTCCAGTGTAGGTTTTCCTTCTGCCCAGCAAAATAAACTTCACAAGCCACATTCTAAATTCATCGACAGATCAAAACCAAATAGTTTAGGGTTCCATGTTGAAAAAAACCTGAGGGTTATGGGGGGATGGACAAAAAGGGGTGAAGGGAATTAGAATTTATAAACTTTTAGTTATAAAATAAATAAGTCATGGGACACCTGGGTGGATCGGTCAGTTAAGTGACTGGCTGTTAATTTTGGCTTAGGTCATGGTCTCGTGGTTCGTGAGATGGAGCCCCAAGTCAGGTTCTGCATTGACAGCACAGAGCCTGTTTGGGATTCACTCTCTCCCTCTCTCTCTGCCCCTCCCCTGCTCATGCTGTCTCTCTGTCGTTCTCTCAAAATAAATAAATAAACTATAAATAAATAAATAAATAAATAAATAAATAAATAAGTCATGAAGATATAATGTACAGCATAGGAAATATAGTTATAATATTGAAATAACTCTGCATGGTGACAGATGGTGATTTATTGTCATAGACTCTAAGTCTAAAGTTCTCTTTTGGCCAGAAAAAGAGCAGATGCGGGATTGAAATGAGAGATGGCTAATGTCCAGGAAAAGACAAGAGCCCCGAATAAGGGTCCTTGCCCCGTTTTTATTAGGATCGGAAGGCTTACAGATAGGACGATGGGCGTGCACAAAGGGACAATGAATCTCTGAACATTAACTTGTGGATGTGAGGGAAAGAGGGTCTTGAGGATATTTATGGTTAGGGGTTTGGGTTAATACAAAACAAAATCCAGGCTCATGGCAGTTGGGAGGAGGGTTGTTCACAGCGGACAGGGACACGTGGCAGCACCTCTGTTTATCTTAGCCTAGGGGATGAGGCAGATAGGGGAAATAAACCTCAGGGTTAATAGGCACCTTTTCTTTTGTTAACCATTTCCTCTCTGGGCTGCTTTGCCTGCAGCGCAGTGGTCCATAGTCCAATTCACCAATTTACCTAACCTGACCCTATTCTCTTGTGAAAGCAACTTTTCTGCCATAGTACTAAATTGGGGTACTTTCACCCTGAATATCTAATCTTGTTCATTTCATATACCCCTGTATTGGGCACCTTTGCACCATTTCTATTGCAGTCCTTTGCCTCTCCCTCTCTATTCTGGGGGCTCTGCACCCCCTCTCTATTTTGGGGTGCCTTTGCGCCTTCCTATTCCTGGCACCTTTGTGCCCCCCTATTCTCGCAGTGTCTTTGCACCCCCCTATTCATCGGGTGCCAATCTGATTTACCCAAACTCGGGTGTGAGCATTTTATGACTTTGTATTTCTTTATGCCTTGTCAACCCATTGGTGTAAGCCCGGGGAATTCCTAAGCTTATCCCCCACAATGTATCATGATGATCACTTCAAAATACATATAAATATTGAGTTATTATGCTTTACATCTAAAACAAATATAATATTACATGTCAACTATACTTCAATGAAAATTATTAAATATATAGTTCATGATGCAAAAAAAAAAGAAACCCCTCTCTGCCCCTCCCCTGCTCACACTCTCTCTCTCTCTCTCTCTCTCTCAAAAATAAATAAACATTAAAAAAAATTTTTTAAAAAGAAAGAAAAAAAACAGGAACCTGAGGGTACACCCTAGCTGAGTAAAGGAGGAGGTTACTGATGAATGATGTCTGATAGAAGGACAAGGTGGGCAGATGGCAGGCCTTGTGCCATGCATTGGTCATTTATTTCGCAAATTAGACATGATGATATGACAGTTGTTAGCTGTTGTTTATATCTCACCCAGTAAATGTAATATCTACTATCAAGAAGAGCGTTACTGATGATTAAGATAACTATAATTTTTTCAGCCATTACTATAAGCCTGACTTCCTGCTTTATGCTTGCAATAAGCTTTGAGATGGATATTTTTCTTATTTTTTTCCCTCACAGAGATGACACCACCAACTTACACAATAAGAGTAAACGTTGGTCAGGTTTACACCACTAACGTACAGAGCTGACCTTCCAACTAGGAACTGAGAGACTCCAAATCTGCCCTCTTTGGGAAAGCTAATCTAATGACCAGTAAATAATTAGAACACATGAAACATTCCTCTGTGTATTTACCATTCAGTGTAGGTCACAATAGGACAATGTTATACTATGTAAACCGGAGTAACAGTGAGACTTATTTATGACTCTATAGGGATATACTTATACACAATAAAGTCAGGGAACCAAGGAGAATTTTGATTGCCATTCAAAAAGAAGAGAAGACAGATTCACTCAGTAGGAGTATTCAATTGGAAAATGGCAAATAAACAAAGGTCCCTGCCAAGATTTTACATAATTCATTTAGCAATATGAAATACTTGGAAAAAGTAGAGAACAGTATTGCATAACTTGTCAGAAGTCAGTCAAAGAGCAGATCAGAAACCATGTATGTTTCTGATCTGCAGCTACCTAACACGAACAGTGTGATTTCTACCATCAGACCTACTGATAAGATGGAACAAGGATGGAGAGAGACTGTTTCTTTCCTTTGTGTGTGTGTGTGTGTGTGTGTGTGTGTGTGTGTGTGTGTGTGTGTGTTGACTGAAGCATGTTTATTTAGTGGCCGTATCTTATAATTATTATCAATTTGAGGTGAGTTGATAGCAATATCAGATCACAAATTTAGCTCTTCAATAGGAGAGATCTATTAGGGTTAGATACTCTATTTTGGAGGAAAGACCATGAGAACAAAGCAAGTGTGAAGTTTAGATGATACCAGTTCAATTATGGCACAAAATGTGGTAAATTAGGGCACAAAACATTGAGAATATGTACACATATCATCAACAAAGCTAGTGCTTTGTTGACAATTTGGAAAAAGAAAGCCTAAAATTCCATAAGAAAAACTCATATAACAAAATAGGAAAATGATATTTAAAGATATTTCATAGAGGAAGAAACATTTAAGAAGGCTCAACTTGATTAGTCATGAGAAAAATGCAAATTAAGAAAGATAGGAAGATACTATTCACACCTACAATATTGAATGTAAGACGTTTGACTTCAGGGGAGCCTGGGTGGCTCAGTCAGTTAAGCGTCCAGCTCTTGATTTTGGCTCAGGTCATGATCTCACTGTTGTGGGATCAAGCCCAGCAGCAGGCCCTGTGCTGACAACATGGAGCCTGATTAAGATTCTCTTTCTCTGCCTTACCCCCTGTGCATGTGCTCTCTCTTTCTCTCTCTCTCTCCCAAAATAAGGAAATAACTTTAAGGAAATAAAGCTGAATTCAATGGTTTTAAAGAGTAATAAAACCTCCCATATCCTTTGGTGGGAGGTTTTTTATTGGATGGAGTCACTTTAGATACCAGTTGGTGATCCATATAATTGGTCACTGTACAGCAATGAAAATGAATGAACTCTAGCCATACATATTAATATGGTAGTTCTCATAAATAATATGCTGAGGAAAACAAGTCACTAAAGACTATGTATATTTCAAACATTTTATCTGAATTCCAAGGAAAAACAAAATTGCTGGGCATCCGTTTATATGGGATAAAACTAAAATGCCAAGCAAGGAAATGATAAACAGAATTTAGGATATACGTATTTGGGAAGGAGAGAGTGCAATTCACAAGGACCCAGAAGGCGTTGAAACTTTTCCAAAGAGAATGAAGGGTGGGGTAGAATAATTCATTGTGTAAACGTAAAATTCTCTTTTAGTTGCAGGAGCTGGGGGATGGTCAGAATGCTAATATGTGAGTAAATCTTGTCTCCATAAAAAAAAGCACATACTTAAGTGATCCCTGCCTTCTGTAGGATTTTCCATATTTCATAACTGATAATCATTTCTACTCTTCCATTTCAATAATTTTAAAAACCATTGGATGAAGTGTGGTTATTGCAAAGCTTGCTAACTATCTACAAATCTCTCTGTTCATCACACCAGACTCTGCTTCAGTGATTCTTTCTTGCATGAGCTCTATTACCAGTTCATATTTGGATTCTAAAAAAAGCCCTCCTCAAAGAATGTCTGCTATTGAATTTAAAAATTTCCTGTCAGTGTGCATTTTCCGTAAATGACAATGGCATTTTAGTATAGCATTTTCCTGATAAAAGCTCTTGCTCAAATTTTACTTATCTTCAGGTATCATTTAACTCAGATGAAACTACTGAGATTTATTTTTGCTATAAATTGTATCTTATTTGGAGGATGTTGATTAGGCAATACAGAGTGATGACACTCATTCAGTTCAGAGAAGCAACTGTAAAAGGCTTTCTGCAGGGGGAAAAACCCATGGAACTTAAAAACACATGATAAAAAAATAAGACAGACACAAGTTTAAATCCCTGCTCCTCAAATTAACATATGTGTGGCACTGAGTAAACTACCTCACCTCCTTTAACTCAGGGGAGTGAGTTTATATACTAAAACCACATTCCTTTGTTGTCCTAGACCTGGCTTGGTATTGTTAGAGATGTGTATGAAATTCCCAGCACAGCTCCTAGATGAGAGTAGAAAGACAACAAGCCATCCTATCATTATTGTGAATATTGGTTTGCTCTAGAAACAGTTGGAAATACATATTTGATTGAAAAACATTTGACATTTTCTCTCCCAGAACAACTTCCTTCCTGAAATTGTTTCCATGTGTTAAAAGTTGGTTTCACCATTTTATGGGAGTTAAAAAGAATACTAGTTTGAAGGCTAACTTTTATAGCTTGAGGTAGCTCCAAAAAAGGCTAGCTTTTTGCAAGATGCATAATTTTAGTAAGAACCGTCATCTCTCTTTTCAATGATATTGGTGAAAAATATTAATTGTCATCTGATTTTTCAATCCAGCTGAGACAATTTGCTGATTGGAACCTCTGTGGGCAACTCCTGCCAAGAGAGCATTAGTCTTCACGTTAAGGTGATACTTTTTTCCCTGTCCCTTCTATCTTTTGCTTTTCCATCTACCCACTGGTTTCTGTTAAATCAGTCGCTCATTCATTCACTCATTCATTCATTTCTGTAATGTCTCGAGCATCTAATATGTGCTCACTGGTAGTTAAAGAACATAATTCTCTGTCTTCCTTAGGACAGT
This sequence comes from Leopardus geoffroyi, assembly GCF_018350155.1. Taxonomy (NCBI): domain Eukaryota; kingdom Metazoa; phylum Chordata; class Mammalia; order Carnivora; family Felidae; genus Leopardus; species Leopardus geoffroyi. The sequence continues at coordinate 107,032,494 of NC_059336.1, forward strand.
TCTTCAAATGCTTTAAGACAGCTATAAAATTCTTGCTTTTCCCCTTCAGCATCACAATTTCATTTTTTTTTTAAGCCACTGAAATTTTGGAGTTTATTTATTTATCAAAATATATTTATTTGTTTATTTTCAGGAATAGAATTCAGTGATTCATCACTTACATATAACACCCAGTGCTCATCCCAACCATTAATTAATTAATTAATTAATTAATAATTAAATTTAATTTAAGGCATAGATTATGAATTGTTCTAGGGTTTTATAAAGTAAAAAGACACAGTTCCTATCCCTGAAGTCTTTTAAATCTAAAAATAGAATAAAACAAACCAAAAACTGTTTCTTTTAGTCATCCGCTATACCTATATTGAGCATCTGCATTCTGAATCCTTCAAATAGTGTTCACAAAGAAGTGATAACTGTCCATATGTGAGACACAAAAAGAAGAGTGGCTATTTGAGCTAGTGTGATATTGAGGAAAGCAGATGGTCTTTAAATTCAGAGCAAGATAGATTCACACCATGAATCAGGTACCTGTCAACTCTGATTTTTTATTAAATCATTTTACATTCTCTGAGCCTCAGTTTCTTCTTCCATGGCTACATCCTAAAACATCATATATATATATGTGTAAATTTGAAAAGATTCACAGGCTTTCTTCCTATCAGAAAGTCCTGGTATATCTGTAGAAATTAGAGCTGAACCATCATCTGGCTCAAGCATTTCTCAAGAACCCAAACAAATTTCTCCCCATTGTTTGGCAATGCTTGACTTATGGTTAAAACACAAGCAAAAATTGGGGCACCTGGGTGGCTCCATTGGTTGAGTGTCCGACTCTGGCTCAGGTCATGATCTCGGCGTTCGAGGGTTCAAGCCCTGCATCAGGCTCTGTGCTGACAGCTCAGAGCCTGGAGCCTGCTTCAGATTCTATGTCTCCCTTTCTCTCTGCTCTTCACCTACTCATGCTCTCTCTCTCTCTCTCTCACACACACACACACACAAATAAATTTAAAAAAACATTTAAAACAGAAGTAAAATATTCTTTTGTAAATTAGGAATTTACAATATAAATACTGGTAGAGGTTAATATTCTGGAAATAAATGAAGACCACTTAAATGAGAACAAAAACTATTCATTTAGAGCTTGCTATAGTAAGGGAGTGAGACACCATCACTTGCATTGGGCAGAGGCTTAAAAGTAGGTAGGGTAGGGGTGCCTGGGTGGTTCAGTCTGTTAAGTGTCCAACTTTCGCAAAGGTCATGATCTCATGGTATACATGTTCAAGCCCTTCGTTGGGCTCTGTGTGGACAGCTCAGAGCCTGGAGACTACTTCAGATTCTGTGTCTCCCTCTCTCTGCTCTCCCCTGCTTGTGCACTCTCTCTCTCTCTCTCTCTCTCTCTCTCTATCAAAAATAAATAGACATTAGAAAAAAATTTTAAAGTACGTAGGGTAATGGGAAAGCTCTATAGAAAAAAAAAAGGTGGCGAGGAAGCTTCAAATATGCTCTGAGTGGAGGTTGGCGGCGTAAAGAAACTTGAGTCAAGCTACCAGAAACAGAAGCAGGCCTGTCCTCTGTGATTGGTTTGGGAAACATATTTGGCTTTCCCTGGTTGACTGACCCTAAGTTAGAAGAAGGGGACAGGAGCAAAAGTTAGGGAGATGTCAGTTACCGGACCACGTCCTAACCATTCTGAGCCGATTGCTGCAGTGAATCCATTTTCATGTAAGGACTGGCCATTGTCCACTTATACATCCTGCCTCTCAATATGCCAGGACTCATTGCCAAAGTAAAATGTGTCAACTCTTCAACTAGTATAAATTACTGATAGCAGATTCTAGGTCAGACTGATTAACTGACATGGTTCATTGAAGTATCCAAAGTGAGAAGGAGGCAATGGAAGATGAGCAGTGAAGGTTGGAGGAGGACATGCAAGCCAAAGCCGTAAAGAAAAATGGCAGGTCAGTGGCAGAAATCATGAATGAACTGTGAATAAACGAGCGGTTAGAACTCAGGCTTAGCGATCATAGGTACCTCTGGCACATACATCCCATCAACACAGATTTGTTGATTTCTTTTTTTTTAATTTTTTTTAATTTTTTTTTATAATATATGAAATTTATTGTCAAATTGGTTTCCATAAAACACCCAGTGCTCATCCCAAAAGGTGCCCTCCTCAATACCCATCACCCACCCTCTCCTCCCTCCCAACCCCCATCAAACCTCAGTTTGTTCTCAGTTTTTAACAGTCTCTTATGCTTTGGCTCTCTCCCACTCTAACCTCTTTTTTTTTTTTTTTTTTTTCTTTTTTCCTCCCCCTCCTTCATGGGTTCCTGTTAAGTTTCTCAGGATCCACATAAGAGTGAAACCATATGGTATCTGTCTTTCTCTGTATGGCTTATTTCACTTAGCATCACACTCTCCAGTTCCATCCACGTTGCTACAAAAGGCCATATTTCATTTTTTCTCATTGCCACGTAGTATTCCATTGTGTATATAAACCACAATTTCTTTATCCATTCATCAGTTGATGGACATTTAGGCTCTTTCCATAATTTGGCTATTGTTGAGAGTGCTGTTATGAACATTGGGGTACAAGTGCCCCTATGCATCAGTACTCCTGTATCCCTTGGATAAATTCCTAGCAGTGCTATTGCTGGGTCATAGGGTAGGTCTATTTTTAATTTTCTGAGGAACCTCCACACTGCTTTCCAGAGCGGCTGTACCAATTTGCATTCCCACCAACAGTGCAAGAGGGTTCCCGTTTCTCCACATCCTCGCCAGCATCTATAGTCTCCTGATTTGTTCATTTTGGCCACTCTGACTGGCGTGAGGTGATACCTGAGTGTGGTTTTGATTTGTATTTCCCTGATAAGGAGCGACGCTGAACATCTTTTCATGTGCCTGTTGGCCATCCGGATGTCTTCTTTAGAGAAGTGTCTATTCATGTTTTCTGCCCATTTCTTCACTGGGTTATTTGTTTTTCGGGTGTGGAGTTTGGTGAGCTCTTTATAGATTCTGGATACTAGCCCTTTGTCCGAGATGTCATTTGCAAATATCTTTTCCCATTCCGTTGGTTGCCTTTTAGTTTTGTTGGTTGTTTCTTTTGCTGTGCAGAAGCTTTTTATCTTCATAAGGTCCCAGTAATTCACTTTTGCTTTTAATTCCCTTGCCTTTGGGGATGTGTCGAGTAAGAGATTGCTACGGCTGAGGTCAGAGAGGTCTTTTCCTGCTTTCTCCTCTAAGGTTTTGATGGTTTCCTGTCTCACATTCAGGTCCTTTATCCATTTTGAGTTTATTTTTGTGAATGGTGTGAGAAAGTGGTCTAGTTTCAACCTTCTGCATGTTGCTGTCCAGTTCTCCCAGCACCATTTGTTAAAGAGACAGTCTTTTTTCCATTGGATGTTCTTTCCTGCTTTGTCAAAGATGAGTTGGCCATACGTTTGTGGGTCTAGTTCTGGGGTTTCTATTCTATTCCATTGGTCTATGTGTCTGTTTTTGTGCCAATACCATGCTGTCTTGATGATGCCAGCTTTGTAGTAGAGGCTAAAGTCTGGGATTGTGATGCCTCCTGCTTTGGTCGTCTTCTTCAAAATTCCTTTGGCTATTCGGGGCCTTTTGTGGTTCCATATGAATTTTAGGATTGCTTGTTCTAGTTTCGAGAAGAATGCTGGTGCAATTTTGATTGGGATTGCATGGAATGTGTAGATAGCTTTGGGGAGTATTGACATTTTGACAATATTTATTTTTCCAATCCATGAGCAGGGAATGTCTTTCCATTTCTTTAAATCTTCTTCAATTACCTTCATAAGCTTTCTATAGTTTTCAGCATACAGATCCTTTACATCTTTGGTTAGATTTATTCCTAGGTATTTTATGCTTCTTGGTGCAATTGTGAATGGGATCAGTTTCTTTATTTGTCTTTCTGTTGCTTCATTGTTAGTGTATAAGAATGCAACTGATTTCTGTACATTGATTTTGTATCCTGCGACTTTGCTGAATTCATGGATCAATTCTGGCAGACTTTTGGTGGAGTCTATCGGATTTTCCATGTATAATATCATGTCATCTGCAAAAAGCGAAAGCTTGACTTCATCTTTGCCAATTTTGATGCCTTTGATTTCCTTTTGTTGTCTGATTGCTGATGCTAGAACTTCCAGCACTATGTTAAACAACAGCGGTGAGAGTGGGCATCCCTGTCGTGTTCCTGATCTCAGGGAAAAAGCTCTCAGTTTTTCCCCGTTGAGGATGATGTTAGCTGTGGGCTTTTCATAAATGGCTTTTATGATCTTTAAGTATGTTCCTTCTATCCCGACTTTCTCAAGGGTTTTTATTAAGAAAGGGTGCTGGATTTTGTCAAAGGCCTTTTCTGCATCGATTGACAGGATCATATGGTTCTTCTCTTTTTTTTTGTTAATGTGATGTATCACGTTGATTTGCGAATGTTGAACCAGCCCTGCATCCCAGGAATGAATCCCACTTGATCATGGTGAATAATTCTTTTTATATGCCGTTGAATTCGATTTGCTAGTATCTTATTGAGAATTTTTGCATCCATATTCATCAGGGATATTGGCCGGTAGTTCTCTTTTTTTTTACTGGGTCTCTGTCTGGTTTAGGAATCAAAGTAATACTGGCTTCATAGAATGAGTCTGGAAGTTTTCCTTCCCTTTCTATTTCTTGGAATAGCTTGAGAAGGATAGGTATTATCTCTGCTTTAAACGTCTGGTAGAACTCCCCTGGGAAGCCATCTGGTCCTGGACTCTTATTTGTTGGGAGATTTTTGATAACTGATTCAATTTCTTCACTGGTTATGGGTCTGTTCAAGCTTTCTATTTCCTCCTGATTGAGTTTTGGAAGAGTGTGGGTGTTCAGGAATTTGTCCATTTCTTCCATGTTGTCCAATTTGTTGGCATATAATTTTTCATAGTATTCCCTGATAATTGTTTGTATCTCTGAGGGATTGGTTGTAATAATTCCATTTTCATTCATGATTTTATCTATTTGGGTCATCTCTCTTTTCTTTTTGAGAAGCCTGGCTAGAGGTTTGTCAATTTTGTTTATTTTTTCAAAAAACCAACTCTTATTTTCGTTGATCTGCTCTACAGTTTTTTTAGACTCTATATTGTTTATTTCTGCTCTGATCTTTATTATTTCTCTTCTTCTGCTGGGTTTAGGCTGCCTTTGCTGTTCTGCTTCTATTTCCTTTAGGTGTGCTGTTAGATTTTGTATTTGGGATTTTTCTTGTTTCTTGAGATAGGCCTGGATTGCAATGTATTTTCCTCTCAGGACTGCCTTCACCGCGTCCCAAAGCGTTTGGATTGTTGTATTTTCATTTTCGTTTGTTTCCATATATTTTTTAATTTCTTCTCTAATTGCCTGGTTGACCCACTCATTCGTTAGTAGGGTGTTCTTTAACCTCCATGCTTTTGGAGGTTTTCCAGACTTTTTTCTATGGTTGATTTCAAGCTTCTTAGCATTGTGGTCTGAATGTATGCATGGTATGATTTCAATTCTGGTAAACTTATGAAGGGCTGTTTTGTGACCCAGTATATGATCTATCTTGGAGAATGTTCCATGTGCACTCGAGAAGAAAGTATATTCTGTTGCTTTGGGATGCAGAGTTCTAAATATATCTGTCAAGTCCATCTGATCCAATGTCTCATTCAGGGCCCTTGTTTCTTTATTGATCATGTGTCTAGATGATCTATCCATTTCTGTAAGTGGGGTGTTAAAGTCCCCTGCAATTACCACATTCTTATCAATAAGGTTGCTTATGTTTATGAGTAGTTGTTTTATATATTTGGGGGCTCCGGTATTCGGCGCATAGACATTTATAATTGTTAGCTCTTCCTGATGGATAGACCCTGTAACTATTATATAATGTCCTTCTTCATCTCTTGTTACAGCCTTTAATTTAAAGTCTAGTTTGTCTGATATAAGTATGGCTACTCCAGCTTTCTTTTGACTTCCACTAGCATGATAAATAGTTCTCCATCCCCTCACTCTCAATCTAAACGTGTCCTCAGGTCTAAAATGAGTCTCTTGTAGACAGCAAATAGATGGGTCTTGTTTTTTATCCATTCTGATACCCTATGTCTTTTGGTTGGCGCATTTAATCCATTTACATTCAGTGTTATTATAGAAAGATACGGGTTTAGAGTCATTGTGATGTCTGTATGTTTTATGCTTGTAGTGATGTCTCTGGTATTTTGTCTCACAGCGTCCCCCTTAGGATCTCTTGTAGGGCTGGTTTAGTGGTGACAAATTCCTTCAGTTTTTGTTTGTTTGGGAAGACCTTTATCTCTCCTTCTATTCTAAATGACAGATTGCTGGATAAAGGATTCTCGGCTGCATATGTTTTCTGTCTAGCACACTGAAAATCTCGTGCTAATCCTTTCTGGCCTGCCAAGTTTCAAAAGAGAGATCAGTCACGAGTCTTATAGGTCTCCCTTTATATGTGAGGGCACGTTTACCCCTTGCTGCTTTCAGAATTTTCTCTTTATCCTTGTATTTTGCCAGTTTCACTATGATATGTCGTGCAGAAGATCGATTCAAGTTCCGTCTGAAGGGAGTTCTCTGTGCCTCTTGGATTTCAATGCCTTTTTCCTTCCCCAGTTCAGGGAAGTTCTCAGCTATAATTTCTTCAAGTACCCCTTCAGCACCTTTCCCTCTCTCTTCCTCCTCTGGGATACCAATTATGCGTATATTATTTCTTTTTAGTGTATCACTTAGTTCTCTAATTTTCCCCTCATACTCCTGGATTTTTTTATCTCTCTTTCTCTCAGCTTCCTCTTTTTCCATAACTTTATCTTCTAGTTCACCTATTCTCTCCTCTGCCTCTTCAATCCAAGCTGTGGTGGTTTCCATTTTGTTTTGCATTTCATTTAAAGCGTTTTTCAGCTCCTCGTGACTGTTCCTTAGTCCCTTGATCTCTGTAGCAAGGGATTCTCTGCTGTCCTGTATACTGTTTTCAAGCCCGGCGATTAATTTTATGACTATTATTCTAAATTCACTTTCTGTTATATTATTTAGATCCTTTTTGATCAGTTCGTTAGCTGTTGTTATTTCCTGGAGATTCTTCTGAGGGGAATTCTTCCGCTTGGTCATTTTGGATAGTCCCTGGCGTGGTGAGGACCTGCAGGGCACTTCCCCTGTGCTGTGGTGTATAACTGGAGTTGGTGGGCGGGGCCGCAGTCCGACCTGATGTCTGCCCCCAGCCCACTGCTGGGGCCACAGTCAAACTGGTGTGTGCCTTCTCTTCCCCTCTCCTAGGGGCGGGATTCACTGTGGGGTGGCGTGGCCCGTCTGGGCTACTTGCACACTGCCAGGCTTGTGATGCTGGGGATCTGGCATATTAGCTGGGGTGGGTAGGCAAGGTGCACAGGGGCAGGAGGGGCAGGCTTAGCTCGCTTCTCCTTAGGTGATCCACTTCAGGAGGGGCCCTGTAGCAGCGGGAGGGAGTCAGATCCGCTGCCGCCGGAGGTTTGGCTCCGCAGAAGCACAGAGTTGGGTGTTTGCGCGGAGCGAGCAAGTTCCCTGGCAGGAACTGGTTCTCTTTGGGATTTTGGCTGAGGCATGGGTGGGGGAGATGGCGCTGGCGAGCGCCTTTGTTCCCCACCAAACTGAGCTCTGTCGTCCGGGGGCTCAGCAGCTCTCCCTCCCTTTGTCCTCCAGCCTTCCCGCTTTCTGAGCAGAGCTGTTAACTTATGACCTCCCAGACGCTAAGTCGCGCTTGCTGTCGGAACACAGTCCATCAGGCCCCTCCGCTTTTGCAAGCCAGACTCCGGAGCTCTGCTTGGCCGGCGAGCTGCCCCTCTGCCCCGGCTCCCTCCCGCCAGTCCGTGGAGCATGCACTGCCTCGCCGCCCTTCCTACCCTCTTCCGTGGGCCTCTTGTCTGCGCTTGGCTCCGGCGACTCCGTTCTGCTAATCCTCTGGCAGTTTTCTGGGTTATTTAGGCAGGTGTAGGTGGAATCTAATTTATCATCAGGACGCGCGGTGAGCCCAGCGTCCTCCTACGCCGCCATCTTCCCTCCGTCCTCCTGTTGATTTCTTATAAGCCAAACTCCACTAGATGCAGTGGAGAAATAAAAGTAAAGTTCCATTATCATTGTTTTGTTTTTTCCAAGATGTGCAGTCCTTTTATTATATGAATTATCCAGAGTCCACTAAACTCAGTTTCCTTTGGCAGAGGGGTACTAAGGATCCCCAGTTTTCTCAGCTATCAGAATAGGCATTTCTCTTTTTAATGTACCTCTTCTTGCTCAGTGATGAGAAAGCCACACTTGGACCTCCTTTCTACTTGCAAGGGGGCTCTCCATCCGTCCTCTGATACTTGAAACTGCACTATTATTTTGTCTTCAATCATTAAAACCATGGACCTACATTTGGGAAGTCAGTCCATATTTGTTTATTACCTCGAAGCTATATGAATGGCAATATCACTGTTTTAGTTACTTAAACCTTCAAGGGCTGTGGCCTTTCTTTACATATATATTGAATATTTTCTTTTCTTATTGATGTTAACCATTGCAGAAAAGGCAATTTATAAATATATCCTTCTGTTAAATTTCATTTTTTATATTAATTTATTTGTTTTGAGAGAGAGAGAGCACACGCAGGAGGGGTAGAGAAAAAGGGAGGGAGGGAGAAAATCCCAAGCAGGCTCTGAGCTAACAGCACAGAGCCTGAAGCAGGGCTTGATCTCAGGAAATGTGTGATCATGACCTGAGCTGAAGTCAAGAGTCAGACACTTAACCCACTGAGCCACCTTTGCACCCACCCCTCTGTTAAATTTTAATAATGTATAGGGTAGCCTCAGTTATCATGAGGGAACAGTTAAGGGCATAACCTTCATTTAAACACCTATAAGTCTTTTCCCAATCACAGTCCAACCTGTAACATGACTCAGACACTTACAGAGTTCTCGTTAGGACTTGTTTTCCCAGCAAGACTCATTTGTACTTCCGAAGCACATTTTTTAAAGGAAATGGCAGTGTTGACCCACTTAATCTTAACGCCTCTTTTTCCTTCTTCTCATCATTCCCTTTCCCCCTTTGCATTATTTTGGTAATTTGGATTCTCTTTCTTTAACACAACATCGTTCGACTGAATTGACTTTTGCTTAGTGAATCTCCCAACTCATGAAATGGTTAGTCTTCCACTTATAGGAAAGGCTTTTCAGAAGTCACTGGATATATAGTCATCACATAGACATTGCATTGTGGATAATTTCATTATGTCTGTTTGAGGGGGAAGAAAAAAAAAAAGAAAGACCTAAAGCCAGTGAATAACATAGCCCTGCCTTTTATATAAATCGTATATTGTCTTCCGAGGGGCGTTTTTTCTTATCCCTGGAGCTGCCGATTTATTAACTTACTGACCAGCTTGGTTATTGCTTCTATGCATACCAACTTTTAAAAAACAAACAACATTGAAAGCAAAATGCACTGAAATGAGATTTATTTACCAAAAAGATAAAAGAACTTGCTGCTTTTTAATTTTGATGTTTTAGTTCCCAAATGGATGAGTTGGCATTCATTTAGTTCAGAGAGTACTTTTAGGAATCTTTTCTAAATTGTGTTTTTTTAAACCTCTTTGTGACTCATGTGCTTGATTATCCAGAATAGAGTCTTTTATTTTCTTTTGAACAAGCAGAAGAAACAGTAGTTACTCTCCTTTAGTTAATTTAGAAAAGCATTCCTGGCTTGTTCTGACTTTGACTCTCTACCCCCCTTCCCAGTGCCCACCTTGGTAAATTATGTAGGTCAGTGGTGCAATTAGATCATTATAGAATTTCACTCTTGGAAGCACATTATTATTATTTCAGATTATTTTTGTTCTGTACAGATCCTTTAATTAATGCCTGACTTTTTTCATCACTACAAAGTTTAACTACAATTTCTAATACACTAAAAAATACAAGAAGTTTTGTAGGGAAATCAGGTTAGTACAAAAAGCCTGGTTCTTTTGGTATGAGTTCTATGATGCCTTATTAATAATTGAATTATAAAGAGGATGTTAAAAATTCTGTCATTGGATAAAGACTTGTTTCTGTGGGGGAAGTAGTTGCATTAGGACAACCATGTGAGAAAGAAATGCAAAGACAGCGTATTCAATTGAGCAGATTGAGTGGAACATTGGGTGCACTGGGAGAGGAAAAATTTAGGCATGAAATGTAGCTTGGGACCAGAATGTAAGGGTTTTTGAATAGCAAACTAAGCAGTTTGAATATGATCTAGCAAGTAAATGAGAAATATTAAAGGTTTGCATTGAAATGTTTGACTCCTCTAGTAGAAATGTGCCTTGTGCATTAGAGGCATTGGAGGCAATTGAAATGAATGTTTGAAAAATATAAAATATAGATATAATCATTGATATCTCAAGGTGATCACAAATAAAATTAAATTACTCAAGCTTTTGAAGATTTAGCAATGTTATAATGCTTTGTGACTGTCACTTCCAGGCCATAAAATCATACTAAATCTCCATGGTGGCATTGGATTTTCCATGGGAAATGATGGATGTTCCCAGTCTCCAGCATCCTTGGAAGAGATTAAACCAAAGAAAGACCATGAGGACTCAGGAAACAGAGATTTAGATAGACTGGGGGACATATCCTCTCTATTTGTGGGAAGTTGCTATAAAGGGTCATATTCTGAGATGTGGAGAGGTGGTAATTGGTTCTAGTGTTGGGGAATAGAGAGAAACTGGGAGGGACATAACTGAGGACCTACACAAGGAACCAGTTTGGTAGGACAGAATAGACTATTATGTTATTGCTTGAGTTATATTCCCCTTCCACTATTCCCTCAAACTTTAGTGAAGCCTCTTTAAATTTATATTATCTGTTCCCAGTTGTTTGTGCCCATGCTTTGGAAATGAAGGGAGGATAGAGGTTGGAAATGAAGGGAGAACCGTGTTGCCTCACCCAGGGCCAGGGTCATGAGTCACCTCAGAAGATATTGGAAGACTACCTAAAGTGGCAGTCTCATGAAAAAATGGCTGGTGACACTAAGATGAAAATTAACATCAAAAATGGGACAAGGGAGCATTTAATAGTTGGCTTCAGTGACTATTAGAAAATACAGCTCGGGCCAAAGTCTTTGATGATAGGAGTTAGGGTTGCATCGAGGGCAAGTGGTTCAATGCTCTGAAATGCCATCAGGCACTTAAGATTCAGAGAATATTTATGGAAAGAAATGAGGAAGTGGATAGAGAAAAAATAGCCACTCTGGGCTGCAAAACTGCATAATTCAATAAGACTTATTTTGGTTCAGACGATGTGTTGAGTAAATACACAGTAGGAAATATGCCTTATTTTCCTTTTTTTCTTGTTGAAATAGCCAGAAGGCAATGGTAAGCTGCAATAACATAGCCATTTCTAAAATGGCTAGTCATCTATTAATTTAAACTCCAACATATAAATCAGATTTTATTTATATGTTTATAATAATTTTTATTAATTGAAAATAAGTCACTTGTGTGTGTATGTATAAGTATTAGGGATCTATTGAAAAAAATCAGATGTATCCTCATACTCCTTTTTGCTTTTCCTTATTCAAAACATAGGGAGAAATGATTGTTTTCAGGTTTTGTAATGGTTGCAAATTCTCCTTTCTCACAAGTCTTTTTGAAATTTTGCAACAGCATTGGTGAATAATTATCTCATGCCATATAGCTTAACATCTGAGACACGGTACACATTTTCAAAAATATGTGCTTGTGAGCAGCCATTCATTTTGAAAAAAGAGAATTATTTATGCTAAATAATCTTTAAGAAAACAGAATTACTTTTCAATTTGAAGACGTCCATAAAATGATTATATATTTTCCCTGAAGTGTACTCACTAAGATATTCATTCATATCTCCTGTCTGTGCAACTGGAATGAACATGCAATTTGAGATTAAAAGCAAAAACAGACAAAACAAACAAACTAGCCATATTGAGTAAAAACACGTGGTGGGATCTTCATTTGTTCAGTTACACTAAGTAATGAATATCTACCTTGGTAGTATCAAAATAAGTTCACATATGAGAAGATTCTTCAGATACTATGAAACTCTGTGGAAATAATAGTTCTCATTGTATTGGCAAATTGATTGAGTCCTTAATGTTTGCTCTACTAATCGACATGATGATTCCCACTAAGTGTTGTTTTCCCAGTCAACAGATTTTCATCTTTATAAAGAAAATTGAATTGAGAAGGTATGAGTGTTTAGGAATGTAAAACAAAGGGAAAGATAAATCTCCTTTATTCAATAAGCATTCACACTATCAGGTATTATTGTGAATTTTTGGAGAAATAAAGGAGAATCAGACAACATCTCCCTCAAGCAATTCAGAGTTAAGTAAGAAACCAGCTACACAAACAAGAAACTGAAATGTAGAGCGGCAAATGCAGTGATAGAGCAAGGTAAGTACAAGGTCTAGAGATAATCACACAGAGAAAAAGGTAATAAATTGTGCTTGGAGGTTGAGGCTGAATTAGAGTATGTTGCAGAGTAGTTAACAATTTGAGTAGGACCTTGTTGTGGTTCTTCAGGCAGATAAGTTAAAGAGAGTCTTAGGCAGATAAAACAATATGTACACATGCATGGGTGAATGAGACAGGGTTATGTGCTTAAGGAATTTCAAATATTGTTGTAATAGAACAGAGAAAATGATAAGAAATGCAGTCTAGTACAGGACTAGAGCGTGGAAGTTCGGCCAGACTAAACTATCTGGCCTTTTTACTGGAAAGGACTGAGAGTGAAGACAGAACTACTTAGTCCCCATGTCTGAAGTCTGCCACAAGAGAATATAAAGGAAGATGGAAGCTTTTTGATCTTACAAATCCATAGACCTTAAATAAATGACAAGGCTTGTAGGAAGTAGAAAATATAAGGATGCTTGACAAATGACTGGGTGAAACATATGTACACAGCCCACGGGCCAACAGATCCCTAGAGATAATGAGGAAGCAAATTTGCCTACCCCAAATCCTACACGGTACTGAATGTATGATTAAACTACTGCTTAAAGATCACAATGTATAATTCTTCATTATAAAACGAAGAGTAGGTCATTGAAAAGAAAACTAATTCCAATATTCGTGGTGCTTTTCACATAACTCTTTCCATCTGGATGTTTTCTAGTCATTTCATTTTATCGCAGTATTACTTTGTGTGTGGACTTTGAATAAGGTCAAAGTATACAAGTGTAGAGAATTGTATTTCTTCCTTCTGTAGGGAAAATGAAAACGTACGTAGATGGCAAACATTTTGCTCATGTGTGGCTGGTTACATAAATACTTGAAACTCATTTTAAGGGACATGTGTAATGGGCAATATCCACCTTTCCTCCAGGAAGAAGTTGTGAGGTGAAGCGAGAATGTAGCTATTAGCCACATCTAGAGCTCGATCCCATTTATGCCAATGACATTCTTTTCAGCGCTCTGAGTACAGAGATTAAATCAAATGTTCCACATAGAGTGCTTAGCACAATGGCTAGCATATAATAAGCACTCAATAAATAACAGCTGTTGCTGTCAGTATCCTTAGTCATACCCTGTAACGTTTGGACTATATGATATCTAAAGTCTCTTCTGGTGCTAATGTATGATTTTTTTTTTTTTTTTTTTTTTTACTTGAGGTGAAATATTTACTGACTCTAGGTCATCTCTTCCTTTCTCTTAGTCTTTCATGGGCACTTTTGTCCTTTGGACATTCATTGCATAGCATCAATGACATTGGGTCATCATTTTTATTGTCCTGAAACTCCCTCTTTTCTAGGGGTAGAGATTCTCTAATTAGTGTCAGAAGAATCCCCTTCGGAGGATGTAAAATGTATAAATTAATGAGCCTCACCCACAAAAATTCTGATTTAGGAGATTTGGCATTGGGGCCCAGATGATGCTGATCATACAGTTGGAAGATCACAGTTCTCACAGGAGAAACACTGTGCCAAAGGGCTAGTCCATATTAGTATATAGTGTGACTCTATATTCCACAATAGCAATTTCGGAGCTGTGATCAAGATTGTTGTTGTTTTTAAGAAATAAATGACCCATATTACTTTTTTTTTCCCCTAACAGAGTAAGCACAAAATTTAAATTCAAGCTTAATTCCTGTATAAGGTAAGACTGTGGCCTTGTAAGTGCTTATACCATTATTCACCCTGACATATCTAGACTTGTGTAGTGCACTGCAGAACATTCAGGAACTGCAGGCTCCTACAATTGCAGCCCTTTCCACCAAGCAACTGTTGCTGCATTCTGTTGCAATATTTAGAGAGGCAGAGGAGTCAGAGAATCCCATAGATTGTCTATATGCTTTGCAGCTGGAAAGCTGAAGAAGAAGAAGAAAAAAAAGGCTCTTCAAGTATCATTTCAGTGGCCTGACCATGCTACAACAAACCCTGATGACTTTTTATAGGGGAGACACAGAGTTTCAGGTTTTAGCAGGACTGTTCTTACTTGGCAAAACCCGCAGAGAATACGAATGACCAGGAAACAAAGAAAAATAATGCTTTATGTGACATGTTATTTCTGAGCGATTATAATTCATAATTCATCCCTCAGTTGACACTTGAGGTTATCATCATATATATTATCAAAATCCCTGGAAACCTCTTGTTTAACAAAGAAGAGGAAATCGGAGAAGATAGACCTAAAATACAAAGCTGACGTGCCAGAAAGGATCAATGGGAAATGGTTACCTGAGGCTTTAAAAGGAGTGTTAACTATAGCTTCAAAATCAAGTAAAAAAATAAGTCTCTGGGAAAGGTTGTCTCCTTAAAATACTTTTTTAATGTTTATTTATTTTTGAGAGAGAGAGAAAGTGCACAGGGAAGGGGGAAGGGTAGAGAGAAAGGGAGAGGGAGGAAGAAAATCCCAAGCAGGCTGCACGCTGTCTGCTCAGAGCCCGACGTGGGGCTTGATCCCATGAATGGTGAGATCAGGACCTGAGTCAAAACCAAGAGTCCGGTGCTTAAACAAGATATTAAACTACTTCTATTTTGTCATTCTATGGGGATTTGTGCTGAAGTATGATAGTTATCAATTAGAAATGAAACCCTACTATGTGAAATTGTTAAATGACTAATTTCTAAAGTCACAAAATCAGCAAGGAAAACAAAATCATATTTCTTCAATACTTCTTGCTCAGCATAGGAAAATTCTGATACATTACAAACTCCACAAGATTTTAAGTGGATAGACCTTTCTAAAGCCTGGCTTCAAGAAATGGATGGTAGGTGGCTCAGTATGAAACACTCATACTTTTGGCTAGTAAATTGGAACTTGAGCATGTGGGATTGTGGAGCCAGAACACAAGAAGAATTTTATGCTCTGAGATAGCAAAGGAATTTACAGACCTAAAAGCTGAATGGGACACAGAAAGCTGTAAATCAAAGAGGAGCATTCATGCCATTCAAAAAACTAACGATCTAAAAATGGCTACGAAAGCCAGGAGTTTCAGAGTGCAAGACATGAATATAAGGTGAGGGAGGATCTAATTTAAGTGAGAGTGATTTTAGAGGTTTATACACCATAAGCAACATTGTGTGTGGATGAAGTCATCCCTGAGTAACCAGCCAGGGGAGGGGAAGATGTCGGGATCGGTCACTAGGGCGGACGGGGGTAAGGCAGGTGGCGTAGTCATCATTTACCACTAAACAAATAAACAAGATTGGAGGTCCTTCCCTTATATAAAATGGCAAAATATAAACTTCCCAGATCCTTAAATTGGTCTCCTGGAATGGGAAGAAATCAAGATTATATTTCCCAAGACTACCGAGCAATGGAACTTCAGAATTATTTTTCTTTCTTTCTTTTTTTTTTTTCTTTTTTTTTCAGTGTTTTGCAGATTGGGTGATTTCCATCTATTGGTGAGTCTTTAAATGCACTGACTTGTTCTGTCATCTCCCTTCAGCTAGTATGCCCATCCTGTGAAATGATTAAAAATATTTTATTTTTTAGAGCGTTTTTAGATTCACAACAAAATCAAGGGGGAGAGATTTCCCTGCTTCCGCACATGCATAGCTCACCCTCACCCTCCTGCCCAGTATCAGTATCATTCATCGGAGTGGTACACTTTTTACAACTGGTAAACCTACATTGATACATAATAATCACCCAAAGTCCGTACTTCACATTATGATTCTCTTTTTGTACAAATGTATAATGACATGTATCCATATATAGTATCAAACAGAGTATATTCATTGTCCTAAAATTCCTTTGTGCTCTACCTACTCATCCCTCCTCGCCCGCCCCACCCCTAGCAACCACAGGTATTTCCACTGTCTCCATAGTTCTGTCTTTTCCAGAACATTATATAGTTGGAATCATACAGTATGTAGCTTGTTGGGACTGGCTTCTTCCATATCTTTTCATGGCTTAGTGGCTCATTTCTTTTTAGCATTGAGTAATATTTATGGTCTAGATGTACCACACACAGTTTATTTATATATTTACCTACTGAAAGACCATCCTGTGAATTTTTATTTTGGTCATTGTGATTTTTGGTTCTAAAATTTTCACTTGGTCCTTCTCTATATCATCTATTTCTTGGATGAGATTTTTTATTTATCCATTGGCTTGAACAGTATTCACAATTGCTTGCTGAGACATTTTTATAATATTTGCTTTACTTGTTATCTTTGTTTTATTTTATTTTATTTTATTTTATTTTATTTTATTTTATTTTAATTCCAGTTAGTTATCATACAGTATTAGATTAGTTTCAGGTCTACAATATAGTGATTCAACAATTCCATACATCACCCATTGCTCATCATGACAAGTGAGCTCCTTAATCCCCATCATATATTTCATGCATGCCTCTGCTCCTCTCCCCTCTGGTAACCATCAGTTTGTTCTCTATAGTTAAGAATCTGTCTCTTGGTTTCTCTCTCTCTCTCTCTCTCTCTCACTTTATCTTTTCCTATACTCATTTGTTTCACTTCTTAAATTTCACACATAAGTGAAATTGTATGGTATTTGTTTTTCTCTGATTGACTTATTTTACTTAGCATTGTACTCAAGCTCCATGCATATCATTGCAAATGGCAAGATTTCATTATTTTTATGACTGAATAATATTCCATTGAGCGTGTGTGTGTGTGTGTGTGTGTGTGTGTGTGTGTATCACATCTTCTTTACCTACTTATCTATCAATGGACAATATGGACTGCTTCCATTATTTGGCTATTGTAAATAATGCTGTTATAAACATAGGGGTGCATGTATGCCTTTGAATTAGTGTTTTTATATTTTGGGTATGATAATATGATTTTAACAAAATAATATGATTTTAACAAAGTAATAGGATTTTAATATAATAGAATGTAAACTAATGAAAGAATGCAAAAAAAGTTGATTCCTTGAAAGTGATATTGAACATGGGAAAAACGTGGTAAATGTCAGTCAGTTAAATTCAAATTAATATAAATTACTGTTGTATGACTACAACTAATTAAAGACAACTGAAAAAAGATGGGGAGAAATCATAAAGATCTAGAAGGATTCTATATTCATATTGCTTAACAAATACCTGATTTAAAGTCTATGTCACAAAATTTTAACATCTATGCCTGTTAGGTGCTAGAATCTATTGATAGTCTTTTCCTATGCAAGTTAGGATTATTTTGTAAAAAACATAAAACATAATTTTTTTTAATATTTATTTTTGAGAGAGAGAGAGAGAGAGTGCGTGTGATCAGGGGAGGGGCAGAGAGAGAGGGAGACACAGAATCTGAAACAGGCTCCAGGCCCTGAGCTGTCAGCACAGAGCCTGATGTGAGGCTTGAACTTACGAACTGTGAGATCATGGACCTGAGCCGAAGTTGGATGCTTAACCAACTGAGCCACCCAGGAGCCTTGCTAATTAAATTCTTAATACTTTGATCTTTGATATACTGAATAGTATCATATCCATGAATGAGCAGCTTGATGTGCTCATGAGTGGGGGGGGGGGGGGTGGGGAACCTTCATGGAGTCATGTTATTGAGCTCCTTCCTTTCCAAGATTTCCCCAGTGCTTTTGAGTTCCATGGAGCTTTTCTTTTTGGTCCTACAGTGAAAACTGAGATTTTAGTTACCCCCACTCTGCTATGAACATCTACAACTATGCCAGTGTCTGGGGTTAAGCAACAGGGAGACAGAAAAGAAACAATGAGATTCACCCAATCCTCTTAGAATCGGAGCTTACTGAACAGAGAGGAATTTCCCTTTCCTCAGTGTCTTGGGTCTTGCAGAATTGTGTTGCCAGTGTCTGTCATCACCACCAGGGCTTGGGAGCTAGGGGACCAGGGGACAGAGAAAAAGGGGCGGGGTGGGGGGGAGAAGCCAGGTGATTTCCATATTTCCTCTGAGTATTAGATGTTCGCTTTCTTGCTTCCCAAGCCAGAAGAACTAAGGTGCTCTTCTGGCCTCTTAGCCTGTGCCTCACTATTCACTTCTGATGGGCTGCACTCAGGCTAGGAGCGACTAGGAGAAAGGAAATGGTAAGTTCACCACTTCTTCCAAGAAACTTCAGATTCAGGTTCTCCCATTTGCTTTCTGTGGTTTACTTGACAGAGTTCACGTAGCTGTTTTATGCATTCTGTCCGTATTTTATAGTTGCTTTCAGTGGAAGGACAAGGTGGAACCAAAATGCCCAGTGTTGACTTTAAAACAAGTGCATATAAGCCGAATTTGAAAATTCACAATTTCTACAAAAAGTTAAGTGCAATTTCCTTGACACTCAGAAAAGGAATGATTACATATGGTGTCTGTCGACGTAGGCACGTGCGTTGTGCGCACAAACACGTTCAGAAGCAAATATAGGTATAAAAGTGAATAACTTAACAACTTAGGAGAATGGATTCATCCTTATGAAATTAAAAATTCACTGTCTGAAATTACTGCCATTAGTTATTTCTTGGCTGAGCAGTTTGAAAGCTGATATTAAATTATACATATTGGAGAAAAAAGTCTAGACAATATTAGTCATTTTCACTTTTTTTTTCAAATAAGTGCAACAGCGTAAATTGTCATTAACTTTAAATGGGAAAAATGGAGTACATAGAATAATGCAATAAAGGGAGCCTGCCATTATGCATGTAATTTTCTTATAGAAACACACTCCCCATCATAATATATTCACGTTCTCAGCAGGCCTCAGTTGAGAGAGGTCCATCATGGTTCTATAAGTTACTAATGGAGTGACTCCCTTTTTTCTTGGGTTACCTATCTCAGTTAGGTGTATCAAGTGAATAGAACACCTAGAGTTAATGAAGAAAAAATAAATACTTTCTAATAGCTACTTAAAGTACACTTTAGATTATTAAAACCAGTATCTTTCAATCTAGTATTTGCTAATGCACCCATCACTTTTCACTTGAATTATGAGAACTGCCTGGACATTTTCCTTCTGTTAATAATCAAAATACATTTACAAGATTTTAGAAAACCTTCTCTTTAGAGCTGACTATAAGACAGAGAACTTGTCAGTGAGCATTTTGAATTTAACGGTGTTAAATATAGTGTGTCTACCTCTAGAGGTTTTGAGGGAATCGTTTTGGATTTTACGAAGAGAAAATGGAAATTATCTTATCTTCTGATCACTTCATGGCAGGCAAGCCAGTAGGATGATGGCTTCAATGGCATCCTGAACATATGGACTGAGGATACAATAATGGAGGTCAGCAGGCAGAGCCAAATTTGGAAATATATTTTGGGTCAAGGTGCTTTTATTCCATTTTCTCCTGTGGTCAGGGTTTAGATCACTGAACTGGGGAAATGAGCTGAACGGCATTTATGCAGTTGAAAATGGGGAAAGGAGAGACCAGACATGCCAGAGATCTTTCAACTCTTCCTCTGAACAAGAAGGCATTAGAAAAGTGTCTAGCGGCAAGGAATTAGAGGCTTGGAATGAGAAGCTAGTCAAGATAGGCAAGAAAATTTTTTTTGAAGAGATAAACTATCCTGTGTACCTGGATACAGGAGCATCCTGTACAAGAGTGCAGATTTGTTTGTACAAGATGCAACTGTAGAGCCAACTCTTCGTTGGGCAGCACTGGGATAATCTACTAAATACCGATTCAGTTTCTCTTGCTGACTCATTCATTTAGTCCACTGATGTAAGAGGACAATGACTTATCAATATCTTTATATAGAAAAGCATAAAGTATACATGCAGGTGTAGTTCATGGACTGTGGGGCCAGATTGCCCTTGTTTGAACCTGAGCTCCAGCATTTGATAGCCATAAAGCATGAACCAATTACTTGGCATGAACTGTCTGCCTCAGTTTCCTCATCTACACAAGGTGGCCATAATAGGGTTGCTATGAGAAAGAAATGAGTCAATACATATAAATTAAGATCATGTATATCACACAGTATGTCCTTAAAGACAACTGTTATTATTATTTTTTTAAGTTTATTTATTTATTTTGAGTGAGAGAGAGTGAGAGCAGGGGAGGGGCAGAGGGAAAGGAGAAGAGAGTCCTAAGCAGGTACCCCATTGCCAGCACTGAATCCAACATGGGGTTCAAACCCACAAACAGTGACATCATGACCTGAGCCAAAATCAGGAGTTGGACACTTAACCAACGAGCCACGCAGGCACTCCAACACCTATAATTATTATTACCCAATATGAGTGAAGCCAGTAACTGCTGTGCAAAAAAGGAAAAAAAGGAAAAGAAACTGAAGTGGGATATTGTAATAAGACAAAAGCATATAATACACATAAGTATGTAGATGCATAAAGTGAAACACAGTCAAACTCACAGTGAATATTTTATCTTTATGTAAATGGTATAAATATGTAAACACTTGACAATCACTTCAAGTATTTAAGTTCTCTAAATAGAGTCCCACATCATCTTCTTTTATAAACCATACTTGTCATGCATTATCTATGATTTCTAGTGTTGGTTTCCTTAAAGCAGAGTGAAAACAGAGGCAATTGTTAAGCAATCTGAGTGTAGAATCTTTCTAGATTTGTATGGTTTCTCCCCATCTTTTCTCAGTTGTCTTTTTCTACTTAATATGGCAGTGATTTTTATAACATCAATTTGAGTTTAACTAACTCACATTTATCAAGTTTTTACCCTGTGTTCAACATCATTTTCGAGGAATCAACTTTTTTGCACTAATGTTTCATTAATGTACATTCTCTTTTGTTGAACTTTGAATTTATAACAAACGATACAACTAATCTAAAAAGTCTGAAAACCAGCTCAACTGGCACTGGTAAAGCATCCAGGTTTTCACTGGTTGAGGATGTGGATTGAGAGTGGTTTATCAGTTTGTTATAATGCCTGTACTGTGGGCAACAGTCCATAAGGAGGGCTGGAGAGAGAACTGTTTGATAGAACAACTTAATAGTGAGTTAACTGAGTTTCTACTCTCTCTCTCTTGATTTACCAGATGCTCTTCTCTTCAAGCTTACCAACTTTGTAGTAGGTCATAAATTTGACCTCTCAGGTTATTAAATAAGAACACATAGAGTTGGGGTGCTTGGGTGGCTCAGTCAGTTGGGTGTCTGACTTTGGCTCAGGTCATGATCTCACAGTTCATGAGTTCAAGCACCGTCTCAGGCTCTGTGCCGGCAGCTCGGAGCCTGGAGCCTGCTTCGCATTCTGTGTCTCCCTCTCTCTCTGCTCCTCCCCTGCTCACATGCTGTCTCTCTCTCAAATATAAAGAAGGGTTAAAAAAAAAAAAAAAAAGAAAGAAGACATAGAGTCCATGTCAGAGAAATATTCATAATATTCTGACTGATCTTGAATTTGGTAGCAAGTAGGAAAAAACATTTTGAAAATTCTTTTTGGACATAGGGAGGGAATTGTGAGTTGAAATTCATTAAAGAAGGAGTATCTTGTAGTCCTTGGAAAGCTGAAAAGTGAAGTGGGAGAAAATAGAGCATAAAAATATGGGCTCCCTAGAGCTGCAGAATTAAGCAAGTTTTGACTTTTGTTTTACAAAATAATTCATTAAAAAAATACAAAGCCTGCTGGAAACTTTTCATTACCTAGTATTCCATTATGTAACAACAACAACAACAACAACAACAATAACAACAACAAACAATTGGGCATTCATTAATATATCCTCATATTGTCAGGAAAATTAAATTGAAAGAAGAAATCTACTTTCTGTCAAAAAGAATTTAAAATGTTTGGAAGTTTAAAAATCAAATTAAATTATTTACTCTTACAACTATCATTTTAGTAACAGCGCTAGTAACTCTGCATAGTAAAACTTCAATCAAGTACAAAATCAGCCAGAGGAGACACATTATAAAACCTTCTAAAGTGTCCAGGCACCTGAATAAATACTCCACTGACACTGGGCTCCTTCCTCCTTCCTAGGCTTTTCCATATCTTTCCTTCTTTATTTTTGCATAAGGTCCTAATTTGAGAGTATACTCAAAACAAAACAAAACAAAACAAAACAAAACAAACAATTCCTTTACATTGCTGTGGAGCTCAGGGGCCCTGAAGAAATCACAGTGGCTGAGAGAGAAAGAGAGATAAAAGAGAAACTTAACCATGATCACCTACAGAAAAGGAGTGAAATTTCTCAAATGCTGGAGAAATTAGAGGAAAGTCCCTGAAATCTACTGACTTTTATGGACCTCTCTTTTGAGAGTAGTCTAGACAGCTTTCTGGAAGGGGGTAACTGAGCAGGGGTGATAGAGCCTGCATGAGCATAGTGCAGAAAGGGCCTTCCTCCAGGATTTTCGGTGTTTCCAGGTATAGGAGGATAGGAGAATAGCTACTTGGTAACAGTCCATACAATTAGGACATTATGTAACATTCTTTTGGAACTCAAACAACTTTGAAAAACCATTCCTGGACACAGAGATGGACCCAGAAATATACCTCTCTACGGATTTGTAATTGTGTTCAATGCTGTCTTGATCTAGTTTTGAGGGCCCAATCACTGGCAGATCAAATCTCCTTCTCAAGTGGCTGATGATGTCCACACCCCAACCTTTTCCCTTATCAGCCTTTCTCATTCCAGGCCACTGTGCATGTCCTCAGACTGCCACAGGGCTAGATACAGACAATGAGGGACAGCCTCTATATCCTGGAGCCCATGATATTATTTGCATTAGTCTATCCACAGGGAGCCCTGAAAGTTGAGCTGCCCCACTTCCCTCGCCAAACTTGCACCGCCTCCAGCTGGCTGTTACCCTGTCCCTGGACGCAGCCCCCTAGCAGCCTTCTCTCATTTGGAGCTGAAAGTAGCTCCATCTGAGTATCTTTGCATTGTGTCTTGCTATCCAAAGAACCTATAATCCTACCTAATATCTTATAATTATGAAAGAAGGCCAAGTTCAGTGAGATATCTAATAACACAGTATGTGACCAATCTTGAAGGACAGGTGAAGTTGTTATTGATAAGTTAGAGCCTACCTGGCGAAAAGATGGTCTAATGTGTAAGTGGAAAATGACTCCGAGTATTTGAGGAAAGGAAAAAATGCTAAAGTACACTGTTCAGAATAAGGGGTGATAAGAGTGATAGAAGCACGTTGACATATGTTTACTTTTCAGGATACAAAACGTTTTTATTTCATAACCAAATGGAAGTCATTTGGGAATAATTATTTTTAAGCAGAAAAAGCAGTGTAGAAGTAGTGCTTTCAGATAACTAATCTACAGAGTGCTGGATATATTAGAATGACACTAGTTAGAAAGAGAAAAGTTACTTGCGAACCAGTTTTTATTTTTATTTGTTTTTTTTTTAATTTTTTTTTCAACGTTTATTTATTTTTGGGACAGAAAGAGACAGAGCATGAACGGGGGAGGGGCAGAGAGAGAGGGAGACACAGAATCGGAAACAGGCTCCAGGCTCTGAGCCATCAGCCCAGAGCCCGACGCGGGGCTCGAACTCACGGACCGCGAGATCGTGACCTGGCTGAAGTTGGATGCTTAACCGACCGTGCCACCCAGGCACCCCGAGAACCAGTTTTTAAAGGCAATGACAGGGGCGCCTGGGTGACTCAGTTGGTTGAGCGTCTGACTTCTGCTCGGGTCATGATCTCAGGGTTTGTGGGTTCGAGCCTCACGTCGGGCTCTGCACTGGTAGCTTGGAGCCTGGAGCCTGCTTCAATTCTGTGTCGCCCTCTCTCTCTGCCCCTCTGCCATTTACACTGTGTTTATCTGTCTCTTCGTCTCTCTGTCTCTCTCTCAAAATAAATAAATGCAATAAAAAATATATAAAATAAAGGCAATGACGTCTCCTCCAAGGATTTAAGGAACTGAGGTGGGGGGGGGGGGCAGGGGATGAACTTTTAAGGCTTTGTATGTGAAAGTAAAGGGAGATTCAGGTTGAGTCCAGGGCAAAGCATTTGTAGTTGTCCTTGTGGTCATAAAAGTAGAAATTAAGGAATAGCTTAACGAACATATATTTCCAGTAAAGGTACCCCATTACTCTATGTTTCGAAAAGAAAATCTTTTCTAACTTCTTCTTTAACAAAATACCTAGATTTGAAAACACTCCCTCAAACCACACTCTAATGCTCTCATATTCAATAGTATGAAGACACCAGAAGGGTTAAACATGCTGTGGGTTCTGAAGAGAACTGTGTTAGAAACCCAGGCCCTACGCTTAAAGCTGTACCACTAGGGAGGCACCTGGAGGCGTCAGTCCCTTGAGTGTCAGACTCGATTTTGGCTCAGGTCACGATCCCAGGGTTGTGGAACTGAGCCCCACGTCAGGCTCTGCACTGAGCATGGAAACTGCTTAAGATTTTCTCTCTCTCCCTTTGCCCCTCTCCTCCACTCACATGCATGCTCTCTCTCTCACAAAAACAAAACAAAACAAAAAACAAACAAAAAACCCAAAACTGTATCACTTAACCTAAATAGACATTAAATCCTTTCTCTGTGTAATAAGATTGTCATGTAGATTTAATAAGCCAATTATTGTGAAGCACTGACACAGTTATTGGAATATAATGAGCGCTTAATAAATGGTAGTTGTTATTATTGAGAGACAGACAATGTGGATTCACATTGTGGTCCTTTGCTCTTTGGCAAACCCAAAATTCAACTTTCTAATTTTTATAAACAGGATAATGATACCACGTTACATGATACTCTGGGAGTTGAAATGGACCATGTGTGTAAAACTCTATAAAGGATTATCAACATGTTAGTATTACCTAATTAATTACCTGTTGTCTTCCTTTATTGTCTCAGAAGACAAAGCTTAGTGATACATAGTGATACATAGTGATCACAAAAAGTGATACATAGACTTTATTCAGCTAACATTTTGGCACCTATTATTTTCCAGCCACCGTTTTAAGAAATATATCCTTTATTTAAAAGAGAGTGAGAGAGAGAAAATTGAAACAAATATATTTTGCTCAAGTAAATGCAAGCGTAAGAAATAGCATGATCTTTGCAAAAAGATAAACACATTACTTTCATTTGGATTTTTAATAATAAATTTGAATGAGGGGCACTATTTTAAAACACTGAATTACAAAACAAATTCATAAAGTTCTGGTGTAATAAAAATAAGCTTGAATGTAAACTTGAGAGAACTCTAACATACCAAATCTAAGTGTGTGTGTTGGTTATAACAGCATGAAGAAATCATAAAATATTTTAAAACTCAGTTAGTATTAATTGGGAAGATGGATTTTATGAATATCAGTTTTCTGTATTCCGAATCTACTCTGCATTTATCTACATTTTAATGTGCAAAACTTAGCTTTTGTTTTCTTTCTTTTATTTTATATTTATTTATATATTCTTGACATGATCTCTGATTTCTGAATGTGTAAGTAGAATGGAAATTAAGCATTTCATTTACATCTACAAGAGACCACTTTTACAATTCTGAGTTGTAGGCCTGATGTCCAAAGTTCAAGTAAACCCGGCGTCGGATAAGGGCTCTTGAATAATGATTAGTATGAAGTTCTTGACATCAATGGATGAGACCAAAAGTAAAAATCAGAACTCAGTTAGTCACATTTATAGAATTACTTCCCTGAATAATAACTTCCCTGCTTAAAATGTCATGTGGCTGTCACAGTGATGGGAGGGAGTTGAATTAGAAGGGGGTTTTCTGATGTAAACAAGCACGTAGCTTGCTTATGTAATCTTAATGGTCATCATGAAGCAGTAATTTTTGCCAAGATAATCCAAGCTAAGTAAACTACTATCTTCTTTGACTCCCTCCAAGAGTTTGGGAACCATAGCTATTGTAATAGGATACAGTGGAGGAAAGAGGGGATCTGAGTGTCAGGAATTGGCTACATTCTGGTGTGTAAAAAGATACTACTTACGATATGATTGTAAAAGGTGAATAAAATAATGAGTGCTTCATGAGGTAGGCCTAGAGAAGAGCACAGATTTAGAAGCCATTTCTGAAGGACAATCATCAAGACACTTCCTCACACAAAACATATGGAAATTGGATTAATTTCTCAAGTCCCCTAAAGTACTAACATTCTGAGTCAGGGGGTGGGTGATACCTGCAAATTAGTGGATACCAGTATGATATTCTTTTGGAACTAGTTTTTTACTAGACAGCATTAGTAAAGGGACCTAGGAAATCATAAATTCAAAGTCATGATATAGAACCCCAGTTAATTAATCCACAGTAGATAGATGTTTATGTTGTCCTTATCCTTTAGGCCCCTAACCCGGTAGCCTAAGGGCAACCATAACATCTCAGGTTAGCTTCCAGACATTCTGGGCCTCTAGCACCATCTGAATTCCTGTAGATCAGTGGATATTTATTCACTCCAGTGAGAACAACAGTAAATAACTGACCATTTTTCTTCCACCTTAAGGGTTGCCAGTGTTGGGAATACTTTCCCAGTGTTGGGACCAGGAAGGCATCTTGAAACTAAAGTACTAAGTATGATTAAACAGCTAAGGAATATTCATGAAACAAATCATTGTGTAAAAGGACTCAAGCAAACTACCATGTAACTTAAACTTGTTCGAAAATGACTGTTTTAGTGTTTGGATTTTTCCCCCCATTGTTTTGTATATGCCTAGGTGATAGGTTAGTATAAATTTGATTGCTTCTTGGATTTTTCAAACTCATATTACTTTTTTTTTTTTTAATGTATAGTCTTTAGTATCTTAAAACCCTGAAGAACAGAGTTATGCTAGCATACTCACTACAAAAAAGCAAGCAGTGGCTGACTTTTAGAAAAATACTGGGATTAAAAACAATTTAAGTCTTTGGGGAATTCAGAATGTTCATGGAAGTGTCCAGGTCTTAGAGAAGATAAATAGATTTCCTAAGAAGAGAGTGAGATACAAGTCAATAAAACAGAGCTAGAAATGGAATACTAAGGTGAACCCTAGATGTAAGAAGATAGCAAAGGCATACTTGCCTTAATACAGGTATCCTAGAACACTTCACCTAAGGTTCTTAAGTTTTCTTTAACAAAAGATAGAGTTGGCCACAGCATTTGCAGTAAGAACGAGCCTGAAAGTTAGCTCCAGGTAACTGTAAAGATCTAGTACATGCAGAGACCTGGGAAACAGGAAAATTAATACAAAACTAGTGAAAAAGAATGCCCTAAAAAACACTATCCAAAGAAATTTCACATGTATCTGGAATCACACAGGTTTATAGTAGAAGCATTCTAGTGGCTGAAGATTCTCTTTAGTAATAAGTCAAATGATATATTTAATTATATTTGCAACAGATTATATGTGAAATCATAATTATAAATATTTTTTTAAAACTTTATGGGACAACCTACTTTTGAAACTAGGAGAGTTTTATTGATAATGCTAGAAGTT
The DNA here is from genome assembly GCF_018350155.1 of Leopardus geoffroyi. Classification (NCBI taxonomy): domain Eukaryota; kingdom Metazoa; phylum Chordata; class Mammalia; order Carnivora; family Felidae; genus Leopardus; species Leopardus geoffroyi. The sequence continues at coordinate 107,060,246 of NC_059336.1, forward strand.
ACCAGGAAATTCAGTAGTTTCTGTTTTACTCAGTATGGAAGCACAAACCATAGTAAACAAAAGAACAGGAAGAGAGACGTGTGTATTCATTAAGTGGGCAGACTTTTCCTCAATTATTAACACAATCAAAAGGGAAACAGAAAATTCCGAAGACTAAAGAATGGTGGGGAAAGTAAGTGCCTGAATATCACATCACGCCGTGTGGAGCTAAATAAAGAAAATTAATTATGTATGGTGCTATTCTCTCCATCTCTGAGAACCCCTTCTCATTTTTAGACCCACCTTTACTAGTTCGTTACTGCTCTCGGATTATAATAGAGTACTGTTCTCCCACGCCTAACCCCAAGCTGTATAAATTCTCTTGTTTTGCCTCACTCCTCAAACCTATATTGTTTAGTTTTTTTGTTTCTCTTTTTGTTTTGGTGTTGAAACCTGGGTTGTTTAGTTTGTTCTCTTTTTTCTTTTTCTTTCTTTCTTTTTTTTTTAAGTGCAAAGTCTGTCTCCGGTCCTTTTCTAAGATGTCTTCAGCTCATAAAACTTTTACCTCTCCTATGTGTCATGTTCTCAGCATCCTGCTTTCTGATACATGGTTAACTTAATTGATATTTAATTCCTCAGAAATGATAGTTTTAAATAGAGGAAAGATCTACATCTTTGTAAAGTTTTATATGGGTTTTAATTCTTAGCAATCTGACAGTGCCAGATTCATTACGTATAAATTCATAACCAAGTCTGGGCATTTATATCTGTTTCTATATGAATTTCCATTAAAACATAAGTTGATGAATAAAAATGGCATAATACTGAAAATAAAAAGGAAGAAGGATTGGAATCAATGAGCTGATTGTAAAAGTTTATATGGAGAGACAAAAGATCCAGAATAGCCAATACATTATTTAAGGAGAAGAACAAAGTTGGAGGACTGACACGACCTGATTTCCAGACTTATTATACAGCTACAATAACCAAGACAGTGTGGCATTGGCAAAATAATTGGAAATAGGCTGATGGAACAAAATACAGAATTCAGAAATAGACCCAAATATATCGAGACACAAATATAAATATAGTCACATATGTATACACATAAATAAATACAGTCAACTAATCTTGAACAAAGGAGCAAAGGCAATACAATGGAGAAAAAAATAGTGTCTTCAACATCCACATGCAAAAAAAATATATCTAGAATTACACACTCTATATCCTTCACAAAAACTAACTCAAAATGCATCATGCACCTAAATGTAAAGTGCAAACAATATAAAACTCTTAGAAGATAATATAAGAGAATATCTAGATGATCTTGGATTTGGTGATATTTTTAAGATACAACACCAAAGGCATGTTCTAGAAAAGGAATAATTGATAAGTTAGACTTTATTAAAATTTAAAACTTAGGCTCTGTAAAAGACACTATCAAGATTATGAGAAGACAAGCCACAGACTTGAAGAAGGTAATTGCAAGACATATGTGATAAAGGACTGTTATCTGAAATATATAGAGAACTCTTAAATGTCAACAATAAGAAACAAACAAATCAATTAAGAAATGAGCAAAAGATCTGAACAGACACCTCACCAAAGAAGATAAACACCTGGCAAATATGCATGTGAAAAGATGCTCAACATCATATGACAAAAATCCCAAACACTGGCAACACCAAATGCTGGCAGGGATGTGGAGCAACAGGGACTCCCATTTATGGCTGGTGGAAATGCAAAATAACACAACCACTTTCGAAGACAGTTGTGGTGGTTTCTTACAAAACTAAACACAGCCTTACCGTACAATCCAGCAGTTGTGCTCGTTGGTATTTAACCAAATGAGTTGAAAACTTATATACATACAAAAAAACTTGTACATGGATGTTTATAGCAGCTTTATTTAAAGTTGCTGAAACTTGATACTTGATAACTGTAGGTGAGTGGATAGATAAACTTCTACATCTAGACAATGGAATATTATTCAATGCTAAAAAAAATGAGTTCTCAAGCCATGAAAAAACATGGAGTAAATTTAAATGCATATTTCTAAGTAAAAGCCAATGTGAAAGGCTACACACTTTATGATTCCAGCTATATGACATTCTAGAATAAGCAAAACTATGGAAAAAGCCTAAAGGTCAGTCATTGGTTGCCAGGGACTACAGGAAGGAAGGATAAATATGTAGAACACAGTGGATTTTTAGGGCAAGGAAGCTATTCTGTTTGATACTATAGTGGTGGATACATATCATTATATGTTTGTCAAAAATTATAGAATATTCAACCCCACCTGTGAATCCTAATGTAGGCTATGGACTTTTGTGATAATGATGTAGCAATAGTAGGTTGATGATGGAAAAGCTACGCATGTATGGAGTTAAAGGACATATGGAAATTGTATTTTGTATTCAATTTTGTTGTGAACCTAAAACTGCTCTAACAATAAAGTCTATTTTTTTAAAAACAGGTAGACAAACATAAGAAAAAGGGAAAAGACAACAGCAGATATATGAGACACTTAGAAATTACTGCAGTCAAAATAAAATGATAAATAAGTAAAAACTACGGAGAAGGCAAGAAAGAGCTGAATTTGAATGTTTCAGTGGGAGAAGCCAATAATAATGAAGCCAGTTTCGTCACAGAACATCGAAAATGTTGAGCAATTACAGATACACAGTATCTTAAGATTTGGAAATGATCTTGGAAACAAAAATCCTGGTTGAAAGATTTTATAAGTAGAAGTCAGATTTTTAATTATCAACCATGCACAAAGAAAAGAAAAAAAAAGCACCTAAAACTATGGACCAATATTCCTCATGAATATAGATGTCAAATCCTTAAAAATTATTAGCAAACAGAACTTAGCAATATGTAGAAAAGATTATATTCTATGGCCAAGTGGAATTTGTCTCAGGAATATAAGGCTGTTCAATATTTGAAAATCAATCAATATAATTCACTGTATTAATAGACTAAAGGAGAAAAGTCACACGATCATATCAGTTGATGGAGGAAAATCATTTGGTAAATTCAACACACATTAATAACAATAAGAAAAATAAGATGAGGGGCACTTCCTCAACTTGATAATGAGAAGGTACAAAATACTCTATAACTAACATTACACTTATTAGTGAAAGACTGAATGCTTTTCTTCCTAAGATCAGAAACAAAGCAAAGATGTCCACTCTTACCACTCTTATTCAAAATATTGCTGGAAGTTTGAGCCAGTGCAATAAAGCAAGAATAGGAAATAGAAAGCATACAGACAAGAAAGGAAGAAATGAAATTACCACTATTTGCATATGGCATAGCTGTCTAAGTAGAAATTCTCAAGGAATCTACCAAAATAACTCCTAGAACTAATAAGTTCAGGTCACAGGATTCAAAAGAAACATTAAAAAGTCAATTGTATGTCTACATACTGACAGTGAACACCAAAATTAAAATCACTCACCATTTGCAATCACTCAAAAAAATGAAATACTTGAGTATACAGCTAACAAAGATATACAGAAATTGTATGTTACAAACTATAACATGCTAGTGAAAAAAATCAAAGATCTAAACAAATGAAGAGATATATCATATCCATTGATTGGAAAACACAGCATAATAAGGATGTCAATTCTTCTCAAGCTGATATGTAGACATATAACAAAATTCATATCAAATTTCCATCAAGATTTTTATAAATATACAAAAAATTTTTCTAAAATCTTTCCAATAAAAAGGAGAATTACAAATTTCCCTGATGAAAATGGATGCAAAAATTCTTGACAAGATAGTGTCAAATTGAATCCATCAATATATGAAAAGAATTATTCACCACAATCAAGTAGAATGTATTTCTGGGCTTCAGAGCTGGTTCAATATCCACAAATCAATCAACGTGATACATCACATTAATAAAAGAAAGGATAAGAACCCCATGATCCTCTCAATAGATGCAGAAAAAGCATTTGACAAAATAAAGCATCCTTTCTTGATAAAAACCCTCAAGAATGTAGGGATAGATGGAACATACCTCAACATGAGAAAAGCCGTATATGTAAAACCTATAGCTAATATCATCCCCAATGGGGAAAAATTGAGAGCTTTCCCCCTAAGGTCAGGAACACGACAGGGATGTCCCCTCTCACCACTGTTGTTTGACATAGTACTGGAAGTCCTGGCCTCAGAAATCAGACAACAAAAAGAAATAAAAGGCATCCAAATCAGGAAGAAGTCAATCTTTCTCTCTTCACAGATAACATGATACTATGTGGAAAACCCAAAGACTCCACAAAAAAGTTTTAGAACTCTTACATGAATTCAGCAAAGTCACAGGATATAATAATCAGTGTACAGAAATCAAATGCATTTCTATACACTAATAATGAAGCAGCAGAAAGAGAAATCAAGGAATTGATCCCATTTATTATTACACCAAAGCCACAAAACACCTAGGAATAAACCTAACCAAGGAGGTAAAAGGTCTATACACTGAAAACTATTGAAAGCTTATGAATGAAATTGATGACACAAAGAAATGGAAAAGCATTCCATGCTCATGGATTGGAAGAACAAATATTGTTAAAATGTCTATACTAACCAAAGCAATCTACACATTCGATGTAATCCCTATCATAATAAAACCAGCATTCTTCACAGAGCTAGAACAAACAATTCTACAATTTGTGTAGAACCAGAAAAGACCCCAAATGGCCAAAGCCATGTTTAAAAAGAAAACCAAGCTGGAGTCATTACAATTCCAGACTTCAAACTGTATTACAACGCTGTAATCATCAAGACAGTATGGTACTGGCATAAAAGCAGACACATCGATCAATGGAACAAAAGAAAGAACCCAGAAATGGACTGGCAAATGTATGCCCAACTAATCTTTGACACAGAAAAACCTCCACTGCATTTGATTAGTTGATTTAACACTGTCCCCATTGTATATGGTCTTAATGTTTTTTGCTTTCCAATGATCAGTAATGCCTCTTCAGAATTTTCTGAGAGTTTCAAGTGTCTTGTCATTTAATAGATCTTTGAATTACCAAATACATTTTACAATCACTTTACCAAGGAGCAGAAGAAAAACCCCAAACTTCCGGGAATTCTATCAGAATTGTACTGAATATTCATGTGTTCACATATCTTTAAATTTTTCACTTAAAGTACTTTGGTAGATTTATGGAATTGAATGTTACAGTGAAGATCCACATGAAGTCCCTCCATGTTTGTCAAGCATTTTGAAATTTTCTCCTCAGTAATTTCCTGTTCTATGTAAGATTTATTACTAGGTACATCATGTTTTTATTGTATTGTAACAATCATTTATCTTATTGTGTTTTTAAAATTTTTGTTGCTGGCATTTTGAAATGCAAATGGATTTTGTACATTGATTTTGTATCCAGAAAATGTTAAACTCTCCAATTTGTTCTAATAATATACATACATACATACATTGATTGATTCCATGTGGTTTTTTAAGGTAGACAATCATATAACCCACAAATATCACAGTTTATTTCATACTTTCTAATTTTATTTTATTTATGTGTTTAAAGATATATATATTTATATACCTTTCACTCATTAGTGATTTGGCTACTTCACTAATGTTGAATTGAAATGATAACAGGTACATTTCTTGGTCCTAATATTAGAACATTCGTTTCAACATTACCATATAATTTTTCTGTATAATTTTATAGCTTTATCAGATTAAGGAAGTTCTCTTAAATTGCAAAGCGTTCTTCTCTATTCTATTCTTTTTAGTCAGGAACTGATATTGAATTTTATCATATGGTCCTTGTGCATATATAGAAATGATCATAATACTATTCTACTTTAATGTTTAATATTATAAATATATTGGACTTCTTATGCTAATACAACATGGGCTACTTGAACAAACTAAGCATAAGACATGCTATATTATAATTTTCTACATTGTCTTCTTGAGCTCCTTAATATTTTTTTAAAGGTACTTGTGCCTATACCTATGAGTAAAATTGCCCTATAATTTTCCATTACTACACTGTGGTTTGTTTGTTTGTTTGTTTGTTTGTTGAATTTTGGTGTCAAGAATATGCTGGCTTCATAAAATAAACTGAGAAATATCCCTTTTCCCCACAATATTCTGAAATATAAGGGCAAGGTAGGAATTATGTGTTAAAGTGTTTCATAGAACTCATCATCAATACTGTGTGAGCATAGAGTTGTATCAGTAAGTCCTTTTAAACTGTTGATCACTGTTTATACTGGATTATATTTAGACTATTCAGACTCCATATAGAGCCTCTGTAACTTCTCAGGTTAGTTTTGAAGAGTTATAGGTTTTAAAATGTGTTTATTTCATAAATATTTTTAAATTGATTCACATAAATTTATTCCATAATATGTGATATTATCTACAGCATCTATAGTTATAACCTCCCTTTCATGCTGCTGTTCATGTGTTGTTGTTGTTTTTAAATCTCCTCTTGTCAGAAGTGTTTTTTGTTTGTTTGTTTGTTTGTTTGTTTGTTTGTTACTGTTTACTGTTTTTAAAGAACCAGCTAGGGCACCTGGGTGGCTCAGGTGGTTAAGCGTCCAACTTGAGCTCAGGTCATGATCTCACAGCTTGTGAGTTCGAGCCCCGCTTCGGGCTCTGTGCTGACAGCTGGAGCCTGCTTTGGATTCTGTGTCTCCCTGTCTCTCTGTTCCTCCCCCACTCCTGTCTCTCTCTCTCTCTCAAAATTTAACATTAAAAAAAATTTAAAGAACCGGCTTATGGTTTCATTGTTCTCCCCCCAAATAAATTTTAAATAAATTCAATAAATCTTAAATTATTTTAATTTTTGCTGCGTTTCATTTTTAGGATCGATATTATTTGCTAGTAATCTTGGAATTTGAAGGATAGATATTTAGCCCAATAAAATTTAGCTTTTTGCTTTTTTCTCATATATACATGTAGGCTGTGAATTCACATGAAATATTGCTACAGCTGCATCTTATAAGCTTGTAAATGTACTAGCTTTATAACTACACTCAGCTCTAAATATATTTTAATTCCTATGAATTATTTATAAGTGGTTTTTATTTTAATTTCCAAATGTAGTTTAAAAGTTGTAAGTATTATAGAATTGGATTGCTTAGAAACATAATTCAAATAAAGAGGAACTTTATCTAAAACTAAATTTTATCACTAGACTGATAATCACTAGCAAGAGGAAAGTCAAGGGTATATGTGAGATGAGTGAAATATTTCCTTATCTTTATTATATGGAGAAACTTAGAAATTACATATTCCACAAAGTAAAATTAAAATAAATTTAAGGGCAGTTTTGTTGATTCAATAATTGAACTTCTACATTTGCATGTACACTTAAGTTTTAAAGGTAAATAGTCCATAATGTGAAGTTTCAAAACAGTGAATACTCTAACTCTGCAATAAAAATCTCTGACATAAACTGAAACATTGATTTCAGTGCAATAAAGTGCTTGGCTGTTATAAAGCCAGTAGTCCCCCAGGATTAGAAAAGTGAATTTGCATAATAGTGAACCAGCTGCATTTAGGGACAGAACCTTTAATGAAATCATGTGGGAGTAGTTAAAGGTATTATCTGTATGTGAAAATTGACACTCCATTACAGCAAATTAATTATTAATTAATTTACTAGAGTCAAGTTTTTGAGATAGCTAAAATCTTAACATTTTCATTGAGTGGTTATATAACAGTTCACTTTTATAGAGTTTTAAATCACAACTATACATGATCATGTTAATGAAGCATGCATGTAATAATTGTTTTAGGAATAAACAAATGAAAGCCTTCACACTGTAAGACAATTCTAAGAATTAGATAAAAGATTACAAATAAGGATGCCTCCTTTTCACTAAATGATTTACTCCTGTTTTCTTTTTAACTTCTATTGTATTTGACTTAGCCAAAAGTAATTTTTTTTAATATATCAAACATTTTTTAATATCTTAATTCCAAATGACCTGTCCTGTCTGTCAAGTATGGTGAATTGGGCATCAGTTCAGTTTATTTCTGCAGGTTTCATTTAGTAAATACTTTTAAGTCCTCTACTAATCCCAGAAATCTTCAGAAACACAAAATTTAATTTGATTTTTGTTGAAAGGACAATGGTTATTTTTAGTGCCTTAAAATAAACACTCAAAAATGAACTCAAAATCAACTAAAGACTTCAGTGTAAGATCTGAAACCATGAAACTCTTAGAAGAAAACGTAGGAACAAAGCTCCTTAACATGGGTCTTGGTAATAATTTTTTGGATATGATTCTTTAAACATGATCAGTACAACAAAAAATAAACAAGTGGGACTACCAAACTAAAAAGCTTCTGAACAGCAAAAGAAACCATCAAAAAAGTGAAAAGACAACCTAGGAAATGGGAAAAAATATTTGCAAACAATTTTTGTGATAAAGGGTTAATATCCAAGATGTATAAAGAACCCATACAACTCAGTAGTGTACAAACAAATAACCTAATTCAAAATGAGCAAAGTACCTGAGTAGACATTTCTACAAAGAAGGTAAACAAAAGGCCAAAAGGTACATGAAAAGATGCTCAATATCACTAAAGATGCTCAACATCACTAGTCATTAGGGAAATGCAAATTAAAACCATAAGGAGATATCATCTTACACCTGTTAGAATGCCCATCATCGAAAAGATAATAAATAATTAATAATAAATGCTGGCATGAATGTGGAGAAAAAGGAACCCATGTGCACTGTTGGTGGGATTGTAAATTGGTATAGCCACTACGGAAAAGAGTATGGAGCTCCTCAAAAACTTAAAAATAGAACTAACATATGCCAACAATTCCAATTTGGGGAATATATCCAAAGGAAATGAAAATACTAACTTAAAAAGATGTATTCACTCTCCATGATTGATCATAGGATCATTATTTACAATAGCCAAGACATGGAAACAGCCGGAGTGTCCATCAACAGATGAATGGATAAAGAAGTTGTGGTGTATACACACAGTGGAATATTGTTCAGCCATAAAAAATGAGGAAATCCTGCCATTTGTGACAATATGGTTGAAGCTTGAAGGCATAACGCCTAATGAAATAAATCAGAGACAGACAAATATTGTATGGTTTCACTTATGTGTAGAATCTAAAAACAAAACAAAACTCAGAATAAGAGATCAGACTTGTGATTACCAGAGGCAGAGAGTAGTGGAGAAGGAACTGGAAGAAGGTGGTCAAAGGTATAATTTATAGTTATAAGACAAATAAGTACTAGGGATGAAATGTACAACATGATGATCATAGCTAATATGCTGTATGATATATAGGGAAGTTAAGAGAGTTAATCCTAAAAGTTCTCATCACACAAGGAGAAAATTATTTTTTTTTCTTTTTATTGTATCTATATGAGAAAATGGATGTTAGCCGAACCTAGTGTGGTAATCATTTCACAATAGAGGTAAATGAAACTATCACGGTGTATGCCCTGAACTTATAACAGTGATGTATGTCAATTATTTCTCAGTAGAACTGGGGGGAAAATATTTGTTAAGACGCAATACACAATGGCAGTGTTAAGAGTTCCTGTTCTGAGTTTCACTGTGGCCTTTAGGGTAAAGGTCATATCTGAGCACCCAAGGACCTCTATGGTAGGACTATTGACAACCTCTGTAACTTCATTTTCATCCTTTTCCCCACATGGACCCTTTCCTCCCTTATTATAAAATACTCTGAACTCATAAACCGATGTTTAATGGCACTACACGTTTCCTCCTTCTGCTCTCTTCTCTCGGCTTGCTCTTTCCCACTTTCTCTTGTATCCCAACAATACTGTGCGATACAGTTGAAAAATATCTGTCGCTCATCAGAATGTAAATTTCGCGAAGGCAAAAACCATGCGTTGTTCAACTCTGTCTTGACCAGAGAAAGACTGATGCCTCGCAGCTGCTCAAAAGTGTTTGTGAAATGCCCAAATGAAAGAGATGGCTTGAGGTGACTAGTATGGCTCCCTTCCAGCCTGTTTGTTTCCGCTGCCATCTCTGATAAGAAAGTCAGGATAAGAGTGGGAGGTAGAAGCCCGTTGTGTCAGTTAATATTAATGGGTATCTGAATATAACAGTCTTCCTGACACTTAAAGCAAATTGTGTATATAAAATGGATCTGAAGCATTATTGTTTCCTGGCCACCTTACTTCTGAAATTCATGTGCACAGGGGCATGTGTTGTATTTTGAAAATCAACAACTTATAGTTGTACTTGTTGAGATTTAAATACCACAGATGCAGTCAATATCCTACTGAAGGCATCTCTTCGTATGTTGTACAGACATGCAATGAGTCTCAGCTCTTCTGTTCTGGTATGCTTTTCTATGATGCAATCGAATATGAGGAGTTAATAATGAAACTCTCCAATAGCACTGATTAAATGAATCTTATTTGACATTTATGAAATCAAGGGAATATGTTGACAAATGCATCCAGATTGGGAAACATCACAAAAGTTAATAGAAATGACTTATAATGTAAATACCATTTATATACAGTCTCTGACTCCTGAGCAGGTGAGCTCTTGTTAACAAGGTTAAAACACACAGACAATGCAAACCACTGAATGTTTACTTGTACAGATATTTCTTGGAAACCCTTGCAGAACAACACTATGTGCTCGCTGACTCAAAGAGATGAATAACTATCCTGAAAAATATAAACGCAGAGGGGGATTAACAGGATTGGTGGCAGTTGAGGGTTTAGGATGAGGTTGATACAGCTAGCAGTCGATGGGGCAGAAGGTGGTTTGGGGGAATAGACAGCATTTCATTAACTATGAGCTGCCTTCAAAGAACTAGATGGAATCATGAAGAACATTTCAGTAGTCAGCAACATCATAACAAAAGGTAATTACAGGTGCAGGAAGAGAGTTCTAAGTACAGGATCCATTTTAATAGGAGATAGGATTTGTGGGCTACCACAGAATAGCAAGGATAGAGCATGCTTGGTCACATGACCACACGTGGTGTCTGGAAAGGGATTGTGAAAGAGCACACTCATTTTACCCATATACCTTTGCCATTCAGTACATCCCTCCCTAATGTCTCCCTAGTATGGCTTCTGACTGAAGGAGATCCTTCAGCTTTTAGGCTTTTAGGGGAGCCAACCACTTGTAAAAGTAACACACAGAAGCTGCCATTATTCCAGCACTGAAATAGCCTTTTGGTTTGGGATTATTTTACCCATCAGAAGAGGCAGGGAAGAATATTGGTTAAGGCTTTGGGATTAGCGAAACTTGGGTTAAAATAATGGACATGTTAGCTTAGCTATGTAACATGGAAATGGTTATTTAAATCTGCTACTCCTCAGTTTCCTTCACTGTGAACTTGACATAATATCAACCATCTCCTCGTCTTGTCAAGAAATACATGATGTACTGTACGTAGGTGCTTAATATAGCACTCTACCTACAAAACAAACCACTGTACTACAGATCATCTCTTTGCAACTCCATTCTGTCAATAGCTGATTAAAGATGGACAGCTGACTTAAGGGAAACCAGTCCATAAGGTAGAACAAACCATTCTTTTTCTCCAATAATTTGATTAAAGAGACATCTGCCCTGTTGTCAGTCTCTGCTGGGAGATGCGATTGAAGTGCTGTGATTATAATGGAGCAGCAAGGGTTGTAGTCGAGTGGTCATGCCAACCATGGAGTAAGCTCCGAAAAAAAAGAATAGTCTTGAAAGAAGGAATGGGGAGACAAATTCAGCAAAAGCATAAAGAGAAGTGGACGTGAGAGAGATGTCACTAATACCTAAGATACTTACAAGTTCCCCCAGCTTCTCACTTTGTAGTTCCAACCCCCTATAAAGCTTGGATATATTATATTTTTGCTCTGGGATGACTGTCAAAGAGTTTATGTTTATGAGTGTGAGCCATGTGAACTGTAGCCTCTTCTGTAATGTGAGATCAATTTGAATTGATACAGTTTGAATAGATAGAATTGCCATAGTATCTATTACTCTTCAGGATGGGAGGGATAATAACTATCTCTTTTGGCCTGAACTAGTTTAGATGTTCAAATGAGTCTTTTCCTTGTCTCCTAAATACCTCAATTAGAAGAGAAATAAAACCAGATAATGTAGAGTGACCTTTCTGCAGTTCCAGAACTGTCCAGTGCCAAAGGTGGGCATTCTCTGATTCCTAGCACAGAGTTCTTTAAACCCCGTCATCCTTTTTCCTTGATTTTTAAAAATCTATTTGTTGGGGCACCTGGTAGCCTGTCGGTTAAACATCAGATTCTTGATTTCAGCTCAGGTTATGCTCTCACGGTTTGTGAGTCTGAACCCCACATTGGGCTCTATGCTGACAGCTCAGAGCCTGCTTGGGATTCTCTCTTTCCCCCTCTCTGCCCCTCTCCTGCTCACACACACTCTCTGTGTCTCTCACACACACACACAAAAATAAAATAAATAAGCATTAAAAAATCTACTATTTGTTTAGCACCTTCTAAGTTTCTCTGTCTTTACATTATCTTGTGATGGCCCAACAGCAATTTCATATTAATTGATATTTCAATTTTTTAACGGAGTAAAGGAACTCTGAGAAGTTAAGTAGCTTAGGTCTCAAAAACATGAACTCTGTTTCCTCTGCCTTTGAAAGTTCTTTACCTCTATAATTCTACTTCCTTCAGCCATCTCATCAGAAGTGGATGAAGAGAATGATTGTTATATCTCTGTTTAAAGAGTTGGGAGAGGGGCGCCTGGGTGGCTCAGTCAGTTAAGCGTCCGACTTCAGCCAGGTCACGATCTCGCGGTCCGTGAGTTCGAGCCCCGCGTCAGGCTCTGGGCTGATGGCTCAGAGCCTGGAGCCTGTTTCCGATTCTGTGTCTCCCTCTCTCTCTGCCCCTCCCCCGTTCATGCTCTGTCTCTCTCTGTCCCAAAAATAAATAAACGTTGAAAAAAAAAAAAAATTAAAGAGTTGGGAGAAAGAAAAATCCCTCTACATTTTTTCACTTTTTTTGCTTTCTCGGTCTTGACAGCCTATTGTCATCTAAAGGAATACAAACCAAATATTTCTAAAGAGAATATGCATTCACTAGATTGTTAATTATTTGTTTTTAATTTTTTATATTTATTTATTTTGAGAGGGGGGGGTAGGCACAGAAAAAGAGGGAGAGAGAGAATCCCAAGCAGGCTGTGTGTTGATAGCACAGAGCCTCACGGGGAGTTTGATCTCATGAACTGTGAGATCATGACTTTGGTGGAAATCAAGTCTGAGGACCGACTGAGCCGCCCAGGTGCCCTGATCCCAGCATTTAAGTAGCACATTGTGTTTGTGATCTAGAAGGAACCCATCTCAGTGGAGGCCAGCGGCAAGGACTTGTGTGGAAGCTATATTATCTGAAGGATTTTTGTTGACAACATTCTTAGGGGCTACAGAAGCTGGCAAATGCTCATCAGCATACAGCAACAAAAGAAATACTTCATCATACACCAAATATTGCAGCCTGCACTGAGGCTAAGCAGTCAGAAGCATGAATTCATTAGTCAGTGCCATAAAGCAAGAAGGGTCCCATCAATTTCCAGTTGGTTGTTAGAGATAGAGTTCCCTCCAAAAGAAAAAAGTAGGCCCCAGAAAGCCTTAGTGTATAGCTTTCAAGAAATCTATACCGCAAGTAATTACTATTGGGGAAAGCACAGTGCTCTATATTGTTTTCCAGTGTTACAATTTTGCAAATGGTTCTGCAATTTGATGTAGCATTGAGTTAAAAACATCACTCTAGGGTGCCTGGGTGGCTCAGTTGGTCGAGCATCTGACTTCAGCTCATGTTATGATCTCACAGTTTGTGGCTTCCAGCCCCACATCAGGCTTTGCACTGACAGCACAGAGCTGCCTTTGGATTCTCTGTCTCCCTCTTTCTCTGCCCCTCCCCCCCAAACATAAATAAACATTAAAAACATTCAAAAAGTAAGAGCACTGTTCTAAATATTCTGAAATGCTAAATTTTTCCAGGTGGCTTACTCTTTCTGAGACAACTAAAGCACTCAGCAGCATCCCGGCCTCTGTCAGCTCTCCTACCTTTGCTCCAAATACTGGGCTCAAGTAGAAACCAAACAAATCTATACTAGGACATTTGAGTTTTCTGAGATGTTGTCACCAAAGGGGGCACTTGAAGGGCTAAAATTTGGCCTGGTGGATCCATGTGTATGTCAATGATGACAAATAAACAGAAATGAATTTCTAAATCTCAAACAATGCAAATATAGGGGGCTCAGCCAATGGGAACATTTCTAGAATTCTTTGTTGAGATCAGTAATTCTGTGACATGTACTTGCTGGTCACATCAGGAATTAGATAAGAATATCACTTACATCTGAGGCGAGGTCCATCACATTTGTTAATTTTAGATGCTGGGAACATTCTTCATGAGAAGTAGCCACTATTAAAATTCAGACAATTCTTGCCACAGGTCAGAGGTAAAACAATACTATGTCTTTCATTTAAAAGAAGTTGTAAAACACTGGTTATGGCCATGCTTCTGAAACTTACAACATTCATCGACAAGTTAATGCTTTTATTTTTTTTTTTCAGAATAGCCACAGACCATTGGCTTTTGCTAATATTTTTAAAAGATGATAACAATATTTCTAAAAATAGTAAAGTTTATCACGTTGAAGAAAGAGATGAAATTACTATATCTTCACCAAGGAATCTGTGTCTAGCTTTTTAATAGATAATTTGAGGTATAGTTCACACTTCAGTTAACTTTTCTTCTTATACTTCACTTCTAAATTATAGTGTCCTAAACTAACAATGATAGATCATTATTGAGAAAAAACATCAAGGAAAAATTACAAGTTTGTTTTCCAGAAGTGAAAGACATAAGTTTTTGCATAGAAAGGACCAACCAAGGACTAGAACAATCAGGATAGTAAATGATAACACACACACACACACACACACACACACACACACACTCATTATATTTTTCAGTATCAGGAATAATGGAGCAATTGTCTGAAGGTTTTGAAAAAAATAGTACCAAATCTACAATATTATTCACAACAGAACTGTCCATTAAATATCAGGATGAAATGGACACTTTATGAGATTCACAGGTGTTTTTTTAATGTACCTTGCATGAACTCATTTTTAGCAGTCTATCAGAGGTTCTACTCCACTAAAACGATGAGGAAATGTCAAAAAAGGGAGAGTTGGGGTCCAAGAAATAGGAGATCCTGTGAAAGAGAGAAAAGAAAGGAATACTCATGGCAATAGTGAAGAGAAGTTCCAGAATGATAGTTCAGCATTGGGCCTAGAGAACATTTAGTACAGATTAGAAGATAGAAGACTCCAGAAAGTATGATTCTAATGTATTTTCTTGGTAACAGCTTTATTGATGTATAATTCACATACCATACAATTCACATTAAGCCCACTAAATATTAAACTCACTAGGGGTGCCTGGGTGGCTCAGTCGGTTAAGTGTCTGACTTCGGCTCAGGTCATGATCTCGCGGTTTGTGAGTTTGAGCCCCCATCAGGCTCTGTGCTAACAGCTCAGAGCCTGGAGCCTGCTTCAGATTCTGTGTCTCCTCCTGTCTCTGCCCCTCCCATACTCATGCTCTGTCTCTCAATAATAAATAAAGATTTAAAAAAAGAAAGAAAAAAATAAATAAACTCACTGGATTTGTTTGTATTCATAGATTTACGCAATCATCACCAGAATTAATTTTAGAACATTTCCAGCTCCCCGAAAAGAAACTCATCAGCTACCACCCCTCAATTTTTACACCCATCTTAATCCTAGGCAGCTAAGCATCTATTTTATGTCTCCACAGATGTGCCTATTCCAACCATTTTGTTTGTTTGTTTGTTTGTTTAGAACAAGTGGGGGAGAGGGGCAGAGGGAGAGAGAATCTTAAGCAGACTCCATGATGTGAGTTTCCATCCCACAACACTGGGATTGCTGGGATCCTGACCTGAGCTGAAACCAAGAGTTGGAAGCCCAACAGACTGAGCCACCCAGGCGTCCCTATTCCAAACATTTTAGATAAGCTAAATCATAAAATATGTTACCTTTTGTGGTTAGTGTCTTTTACTCAGCATGGTTTTAAGGTTAATCCATGCCATAGCATATATCATAATTTCATTTTTTTATGGCTGAAAAATATTCCATTGTATGGATATATACCACATTTTGTTTATATATTAGTCAGCTGATGGAAATTTAGATTGTTTCCAGCCTTTGGCTATTATTAATGCTGCTATAAACATTTCTGTACAGAATGTTATGTCCATATCTTTTCATTTCTCTTGGGTATAAACCTAGGGGTGGAACTGCTGGTCTCTATGACTAACTTTTTGGAAACTACAAGTCTACTTTCCAGTGTGCTTGTACCATTTTACATTCTCACAAGTAGTACATGAGGATTCCAATTTTCCCACATCCTCATCAACATTTGTTATTATCGTTTTTTTTTTTTTTTTTTTTTTATCGTAGCCATCCTAGAGAGTGTGAAGTGGTATCTTAGTGTGGTTTAAATTTGCACCTCCCTGCTGACTACTGATATTGAGCATCTTTTCATATATTTATGTCAGTTTATGTATCTTCTCTGGGAAACAGTCTAATCTTATCCTTCACCCATTAAAAAAATGTATTATTTGTCTTTTTGTATTAAGTTGTGTGAGATTTTATATTCTAGAAACAAGTCCTTTATCAGATATGTGATCTGCAAATATTTTCTCCCGTTCACTGGGGTGATTTTTTATCTTCTTGACAGTGTCCTTTTGAAGTACAAAACTTTTTAAGTTTAGTGAAGTCCCACTTACCTGTTTATCTTTCGTCACTTACATTTTTGGTGTCATATTTAAGAAATCATTGTCACATTTAAGGTCATGAAGACTTACCCCTGTTTTTATCTAAGAATTTTATAGTTTTATCTTTTATATGTAGGTTTTTGATCCAGTTTGAGTTCATTTTTTTATATTGTATTCTTATGCTTCTTAATATATTAAAACACAATTGGCTCACTGTCAAAGGGTTTGGAAATTAATTATTGATCTCTGCATAGGAAAGGAAGATAACCAAAAAGGAGAACATTATTCCTAGAATAGAAAAATAAATTCATTTGAAAGTTGCACAACAAGGAAGTTAATATACATTTTGGTTGTGAAATCTAGTTAGTTTTAATAATTTAAGCCCTGAATATTTAAACAAAAAGAATAAAATAACTATGTTAGGAAGCAGGGGAAGGAAAAAAAGTGAGGGTATTATAGAACAGCTAAATTCTCATCTTCTGATTAGGACAGTCTGGGTATAATACCTATAATTGGAAAAATAGTCAAGAAAAAGGATTATAAGCATGTTACTTACAGAATGAAAACCAATTCTATCTACCCAAAGGACTAAAGGTTATTACCTCATTGGGATCTGAATCTTGGTGGTGGTAAGGTAGTGTGACAGAAGACTTGTGTTTTGCACTGCAAATTCTGTTGTTTGATTTTTACTATGTATTGTTGAATTGAACACAACTTTTGTTGACTGAAAAATAAATTTAATGCAACAGTTTGACGGAGAAAACCTCAGTGTCAGTGTAGAGGCTTTCTTGGAAGTATCTTATAACATTGTGACGGAGAGTTCTGTGTATGTTTATATGAAATGTGCACCAAGATATAGTAGAGCAATTACTAAGAAAAGGTGATATCCGGTGAATAATTTCACATTTGAAAGCTGGAGAGCACAGTATTTTAATTTGGGAAGTAGTGTCAAATTGTTTCCAAGTCCATTCTTTTTTTGCCATTTGGCTTTGCAAAATATGTCAACTCTGATGCTACATTTACACGTGGGTTTTAAGTTTGCCCTGGATATGTTGTTGATTTCTTTCTCTGATGAACGAAGACAAAGATCAAATATTAAAAAGGAACCGAGTTCACAAACTTTGCTGTCTTCACTAGTATTTAATCATAAGAAGGCATAATGTTCCATCCTCAACATTTAAAATCTTGATATTTCAAACCTGAAGTAATAAGCTTGAGCTTTGCAAAATATATTGCAAAATATGTCAGGTCTTTGAAATGGTTTTCACAGACAGTGTCAGGGTTATGTAGATACGTTTTGATGCTGTCATCATTTCAAAGGGCAAAGGTAAATAAAGTCTCTTCCTTTTAGTGGCCAGCATAGAAATTTGTCTTGCATTCTGTATCTTACTGCTCCTGCAACAAATCAGCACAAATTTAGTGGCTTAAAAAAACACATATGTATTACCTTACAGTTCTGAGGTCAGAAGTCTGAAAAGAGTCTTATGGAACCAATATCCAAGTATCTTGACTGGAACACATTCCTTCTGAAAGTTCTAGAGGAGAATCCATTCCTTGCCATTTCCAGCTTCAAGAGTCTATCTGCCTTCCTTGGCTCATGGTGCCCTCCAGCAGTGTCATTCTCTGATCTCCGCTTTCATTGCCACTTCTCTTTCACCCTCGTCCCTCCTTCTTGTAAGGAACCTCATGATTTCATTGGACCCAGCTGGGTATTCTTTCTCCCTCAAGCTCCTTAACTCACATCTGCAAAATCCCTTTTGTCACGTAAGGAAACACACAAGTTCCAAGGATTAGGACATAAACATCTTGGGGGCCATTAGCGTCCACACATTCATTGTATGTTTCTTTGCCGAGAACACGGAATGCATATTTACACAGTGGCTCAACTTTGATCATGCTTACTATTTTCACTATTTTTAAGTTAATCATGGGCTACAAACTATTGTCTGTGAATAAAGCAATGTGTGAATTAGCATGTAAATTGTCACCTCTCTTAATTGTGTATAATTTCCCTGCCTTGCTGTGCATAATGGAATATAAATGAAGCTCCCAACGGTTTTTCCACTCCCATTAACTAAATGATATTCTTAGGTGGAATGAATATTTTTCTAATAGCAAGAATAAAGTGCCATTGAGTACTTTTATGCCATATATGTACCACACATATGTTATTGATTCAGGCTCTGTATATCAGTGGTTCATATAAATAGGAAACAAATTATCTGCTGGTATACAATATATGCTCTTTCACATAGCGTGCTATTGCCATTGATTTCATATAACTATACAAAAAGTCACTTGGGGGTGCCTGGGTGACTCAGTTGAGCATCTAACCCTTGATCTCAGGGTTGTGAGTTCAAGCCCCACATTGGGCTCTACACTGGGTGTGAAGCCTACTTAGGAAAATAAAAGTCACTTGATAGTGGAGTCATGTGATCCTCCTTTTCTTCTAAGCATAATATCTGTCCTTGTCTTTGCATCTAACTCTTAGGCTTCTCACTGTAGTGTGCCCATAGCTCTTTTTCTTTCCAAGCAAAGGTAAATTTGAATGCTCTCTCTGCAGTTGTAGCCACTTCTTATTAGCCTTCAGCAATCAAGTTAATACATTTTGTACTGGAAGGCATTGTTGTGTACTTCTAAAATAAAAATTCAATTGATTTACCAGAGAGGTCACCATATTTTGTTCAAACATGATGGCAATACATCATTGATTTCATGTAGTCTGTCTTTGATAATGTTTCATCAGAGGACCTTCACTTGGGACCAACATTGAATGCAAAGCCAGTACAGTACAGCTCAGCTTCCACTATTTTTCAGGTACTTCCTATTTAATCTTGGTATTTTTATGACCTTGGTCCTAAATCACTCCACTGCCAGATTTGCTTATTTCCCCAAGTACAGATCTAAATTATGTATTCGTCTAATGCTTGTGCTTACTCTTTAACTACATGTTATCATTTCAAGTTGACCTTCTAAATCACAACTATCATCAGTATTTTACATATCACTCTTAACAGCTTTCTCCATATGTGTAATTGAGGGATATTGTAAACTACAGAAATAACAATGAAAAAAGTAAGTTAGACAGATCTAAATAAAAACATGCAAAAGAAATAAAACTAGGTGCATCAAGATAATGTCTACCCTATAAATTAAATGTTACTAGAAGATGAATTAGCCTATGAAACTCCAGAAATAGATGAGCAATTTTAAGAATGCGAAGGCTATTAAGAATCTTCTGAAGATAATGTTAATTTACAGTTCAAATTTGAAAAATGGTCATAAATATAACTCTTCTGCAAGGCTGCTGAGTGCCAAGAATCACAGGATAGACTGATGGAATCATTGTAGCCCAATGTCCTCTTTGACAATGGTTGGATGGTAGAATTCCTCTATCAGTGTTTCAATTTTCATAGTAAATACAGTGGCCAAGATGGAGCCTATGAAATCATACAAAAGTTCTTAGGTATCTCACAATTTGAAATCCCTCAAGTACTCCCTTGATGCTGGCAAATATTAGTGGTCAGCCCTTTAAATCAGGGACTTTACAGGTCTCTCTGTGTATATTTGCTAAAAATACATGGGTATTAGTCAAAAATGCTTTATTCATAGACTATTTAAAACAATTTAGTAGGCTCCCAGAAGCTATTTTCTATTTGACTTCCAACTAATTAGAATATAAAGCATTTTCCAGAATATATTTTATTTTATTTTTATTTTTTATCTAAATTCCAGTTAGCTAACGTATGGTGTAATATTAGTTTCAAGTGTACAATCTGGTGATTCAGCATGTCCTTACAACACCTGGTGCTCATTACAACAAGTGCACTCTAATTCCCATCACCTATTTCACCCATCCCCCCACCCAGTGCTCTGGTAAACATCAGTTTGTTCTCTATAGTTAAGAGTCTGTTTCTCGGTTTGCCTCTCTTTCTTTCTTTCCCTATGCTCTTTTGTTTCATTTCGTAAATTCCACATATTTGTCGTTCTCTGACTGACTTATTTCACTCAGCATTATATTTCACTTAGCGTAAAAATACCAAGGTTTCATTCATTTTTTATGACTAATATTCCATTGTGTGTGCATATATACACGTATATATACGTGTATATATATCACCTCTTCTCTACCCATTCATCAGTTGACGAACACTTGGGCTGTTTCCATAGTTTGGCTATTGTAGATAATGCTGCTATAAACATCAGAGTGCATGTATCCCTTTGAATTAGTACTTTTGTTTTCTCTAGGTAAATACCTAGTAGTGCAATTGCTAGAACTTTGGGTAGTTCTAGTTTTAAATTTTTGAGGAACCTTCATACTGTTCTCCAGAGTGGCTCTACCAGTTTGCATTCCTGCCAACAGTGCAGGTGGGTTCCCTTTTCTCCACATCCTCACCAACACCTGTTCTTTCTTGTGTTGTTGATTTTAGCCATCTGACAAGTGTGATGTGCTATTTTCATTGCAATTTTGATTTGTATTTCCCTGATGATCAGTGATGTTGAGCATCTTTTTTTCATGTGTCTGTTGACCATCTATGTGTCTTCTTTGGAAAAATGTCTATGACTTCTGCCCATTTTTAATTGGATTATTCATTTTAAGGTGTTGAGTTTTAGAATTTCTTTATATATTTTGGATACTAACCCTTGCAAATATCTTCTCCCATTCTCTAGACTGCCTTTTAGTTTTGTTGACTGTTTCCTTTGCTGTGCAGAAGCTTTTTATTTTGATGACGTCCCAATAGTTTAGTTTTGCTTTTGTTTCCCTTGCCTCAGGAGACAAGAAATAAGTTGCTCTGGCTGAGGTCAAAAAGGTTACTGCTTCTGTTCTCTAGGATTTTGATGGTTTTCTGTCTCACATTTAGAGCTTTCATCCATTTTGAATTTATTTTTATGTTGGTATAATAAAGTGGTCCAGGTTCATTCTTCTGCATGTTGTTGTCCAGACTTATCAGTACCATTTGTTGAAGAGACATTTTTTTTTCCTATTGGGTATTCTTTGCTGCTTTGTCAAAGATTAATTGACCATATAGTTGTGGGCACCTTTCTGGGTTTTCTATTCTGTTCTATTGATCTTTGTGTCTATTTTTGTGCAGTACCATACTGTTTTTTAATCACCTATACCTTTGTAATATAACTTGAAGTCCAGAATTGTGATGCTTCCAGCTTTGCTTTGCTTTTCCAAGGTTGTTTTGGATATTTGGGTACTTTTGTAGTTTCATACAGATTTTAGAATTGTTTGTTCTAGCTCTGTGAAAAATTCTGGTGGTATTTTGATTGGGATTAAGTGTGTAGATTGCTTTGGGTAATATAGACATTTTAACAATATTTGTTCTTCCAGTCCATGAGCATGGAATGTTCCATTTCTTTGTGTCATCTTCAATTTTTTCATCGCAGCTTTATAGTTTTCAGGGTACAGATCTTTTAACTCTTGTTAGGTTTATTCCTAGGTATCTGATGGCTTTTGGTGCAATTGTAAATGGGATTTATTCCTTAATTTCTCTTTCTGCTGCTTCATTATTGGTGTATAGAAATGCAACTGATTTCTGGGCATTGATTTTGTATCCTGCAACTTTACTTAATTCATGTAACAGTTCTAGCAATTTTTCGGTGGAATCTTTCAGGTTTTAATATAGGGTATCATGTCCTCTGCAAACAGTGAACATTTTACTTCTTCTTTTCCAGTCTGGATGCCTTTTATTTCTTTTTGTTTAGACTTCCACTACTGTGTTAAATGACACTGGTGAAGGTGAACAGCCTTGTCTTTTTCCTGATCATAGAACAAAAGGTTTCAGTTTTTCCCACTGAGGATGATATTAGCTTTTCATAAATGGCCTTTATTATATTGAGGCATGTTCTCTCTAAACCTACTTTGTTGAGGGTTTTATCATGAATGGATATTGTAGTTATCAAATGCTTTTTCTGCATCTATTGAAAGAATCATATGGGTCTTATCCTTTCTTTTATTAATATGGTATATCACATTAAGTGACTTGTGAATATTGAACCACCCTTGTAACTCAGGAGTAAATCCCACTTGATCATGGTGAATGATTTTTTAATGTATTGTTGAATTTTGTTTGCTGGTATTTAATTGAGAAATTTTGCATCCATGTTCATTAGGGATATTGGCCTGTAGTTCTCTTTTTTAGTAGAGTCTTTACCTGGTTTGGGTATCAGGGTAATTCTGACCTCATAGAATTAATTTAGATGTTTCCCTTTCTTTTCCATTCTTTGGAATAGTTTGAGGAAAATAAGTATTAATCTGTTAATGTTTGGTAGAATTCGCGTTTAAAGGCATCTGGCCCTGGACTTTTGTTTGTTGGGAGTTTTGTGATTACTGATTCAATTTCTTTACTGGTTATCAGTCTGTTCAAGTTTTCTATTTCTTCCTGTTTCAGTTTTGGTAGTTTATATGTTTCTAGGGGCATATCCATTTCTTCTTGGTTGTTTAATTTGTTGCCATATAGTTTTTCATAATATTCTCTTATACTGTTTGTATTTCTGTGGTGTTGGTTGTTATTTGTCCTCTCTAGTTTATGATTTTACTTATTTGGGTCCATTCTCTTTTCTTTTTAATAAGACTGGCCAGAGGTTTTATCAATTTTATTAATTTTTTCAAAGAATCAGCTCCTGGTTTCATTGATTTGTTCTATTGTTTTTGTTTTGTTTTGCATTTCAGTCTCAATATCGCTTATTTCTGCTCTAATCCTCATTATTTCCTTTTTTTCTGCTGGCTTTATTCTTTTTTGTCCCTTTTCTAGCTCTTTTGGTGTGAGTTTGGATTGTGTATTTGAGATTTTTCTTGCTTCATAAGGTAGGCATGTATTGCTGTATTCTTTACTCTTAGGACCACTTTTGCTGCATCCCAAAGGTTTTGGATCACTGTGTTCTCATTTTCATTTGTTCCCATATATTTTATTTCTTTTTTGATTTTCTGGTTGACCTATTCATTGTTTAGTGGCATTTGCTTAACCTCCATGTATTTGTGGTCTTTCCAATATTTTTCTTATGGTTGACTCTCAAGTTTCATAGTGTTATGATCAGAAAAGATGCATGGTACAATCTGAGTCTTTTTGTATTTGTGCATCCTGATTTGTGACCTAATGTGTGATCTATTCTGTAGAATGTCCCACGTGCGCTTGAAAAGAATGTATATTCTAAGGTGCCTGGCTGGCTCAATCAGTTAAGTGTCTGACTCTTGATTTTGGCTCAGGTCATGATCTCATGGTTCAAGGGATCAAATCCTGCATTGGGCTCCATGCTGACAGCACAGAGCCTGATTGGGATTCTGTGTCTCCCTCTCTCTCTCTCTACCTCTCCCCCATCTCAAATAAATAAAATTTAAAAATAAAGTAATAATAATAAAAAAAGAATGGGTGTTTTACTGTTTGGGGATGGAATGTTCTGAATATATGTGTTAAGTCCATTGAGTCCAGTGTGTCATTCAAAGCCATTGTTTCCTTATTGATTTTCTGTTTAGATGATCTGCCCATTGATGTAAGTTGGATGTTAAAGCCTCCTACTATTACTGTATTATTATCAATGAGTTCCTTTATGTTTGTTGTTGATTGTTTTATATATGTGAGTGCTACCACGTTTGGAACATAAATATTTACAATTGTTAGATCTTCTTGTTGGATAGACCCCTTTATTATGATATAGTGCTCTTCTTTATCTCTTGTTGCAGTTTTTGTTTTAAATTCTAGTTTGTCTAGTATAATATTGCTATCTGGCTTTCTTTTGACATCCATTTGCATGATACATGTTTCTTCATTCCCTCACTCTTTATCTGAAAGTGTCTTTAGGTCTAAAATGAGTCTCTTATAGGCAGCATATAGATGGGTCTTGTTTGTTTTTTGTTTTGTTTTGTTTTCATCTATTCTGATACCCTACGTCTTTTGATTGTAGCATTTAGGCCATTTACATTCAGAGTAATTGTTGATAAGTATGTATTTATTGCCATTTTATTCCTTGTTTTGTTGTTGTTTCTGGAGATTTTCTCTGATTCTTTCTTGTCTTTGTCACTTTTGGCCTTTCCTTCACTCAAAGAGTCCCTGTTAATATTCTCGCATGGCTGGTTTAGTGGTCACAAAGTTCTCTAGTTTAATTTCTGATGAGAACACTTAGGTTTTGTACATTTTGCTTAGGACAAGTCCATATTTTATTATTAGATTATCTATTGCTATCTTTCAAGCTACTAGTGTTTTTAGTACTGGAAATTTCAAGTTGCAGTTTTCGGAAATTATCATGTAAGCTGTTTAACTCTTAGTTGGTATTTGTAGGAAGCTTTAATTTCTTGGGCTAGGAAAACCAGAGTTGTTTTAACCAAGGATACACAAAGGTTTAGGTATCAGCATTAACTCCCTAAGGTCCATTTAGTAGGTGTGTAATGAGTTTCACAAACTGAGATGAACCTCTTTAATGATAGGGCAGCAGAGAAGCAGCACTCTAGAATGCTGTCATGAGTGACTTTGTGCTCCTAGCTAGCTTGAGATGAATTTCACCATGGAACTACTCACATGTTTTAAAATTGGAGACCCATTGAAGGGCCATGGCCATGCAAACAACAATTCAATGCTATAGTCAGGGAAATGGCAAACATTTTGTTGTTGGAATTGCTAAGAAAGACTTTGTGTAGATGATACAACCTGAGAACAACTTCAAGGAATGTTAGCAAGGAGACCTTTACATAATCACCCATGGTATCTTCCCTTTCTTCTACAAGATCCAGCAGGTAGTTCTGCATTTAATAAAATAAATCCTGAGAAACCGCAAGACAGTTATAGAATAAAATATTTACTTGTTATATATAACCTCCACCTTTATTAATTTTAACAGCCTTTATATGAATGGATAAAGAAGATGTGATATATGTATACAATGAAGTATTGCTCAGCAATCAAAAAGAATGAAATCTTGCCTTTTGCAACTATGTGGTTGGAACTAGAGGGTATTATGCTAAACGAAATTAGTCAGAGAAAGACAAATATCATATGACTTTACTCATATGAGGAATTTAAGATACAAAACAGATGAACGTAAGAGAAAGGAAGCAAAAATATTATAAAAACATGGAGGGGGACAAAACATAAGAGACTCTTAAATACAGAGAACAAACAGGGTTCCTAGAGGGGTTGCAGGTAGAGGGATGGGCTAAATGATAAGGGGCATTAAGAAGGACACTTGTTGGAATAAGCACTGGGTGTTATAGACAGAGGATGAATCACTGGAATCTACTCCTGAAATCGTTATTGCACTATATGCTAACTCACTTGGATGTAAATTAAAAAAAAAAAAGGCTTTATCAAATTTACCCTCAGATAATCAAAGCTATGACAGATGGACTCTAGCTATATTCTTAACTCAAATCTTGAGTAAAAGCTCATTTTGTCTTCCCAATCCAAATTAGAAACACTCTGAGTCTTGTTATGATCTACCTTACCTCTCTTCTGTAATCTAGTCCCTCATATTAGATACTATAAGTCATCACCTTCAGGAGAATGTTATACTGATTACAGCCCATGTCCTTAACTGTCTTTCTTAGCTGCTAAATGACACATGAATTCAAGGAAAGTGTACTTGTCCTTCCATGCAACTGAGATTGGGATCTTAAGTAAAATGAATTTTTTTTAAGTGGAAGGAGTTTAAAGAAGGAGGCTGAGTTACTGGCTTTATACTTTGCTCTTTGATATATCTATCCTTACCCTGAAAATAAATAACGTTAAACATTCAGTTCCTGTCCTCTATCATTTTCAAGTGTATTCCTGCTTCCCTGCCTCCACTCTTAATATTTCCTGTACCCTTCCTAGTCTTTTCTTTGGTTCTTGAATATTCTTTATATTTTGAGACTCATATCAAGTACCAAATCCTCTTTAAATATCCCACACCATTTTGCCCTGCACTAGTCTCCACATGTTGATCATCCCTAAACACTTCTATACCCTGGGCCATTATGCTCTCTATCATTGTAACTTATATATGCTGAGGTCTCTAATTCTTCTCTGCTAGGTAAAAATTGTCTTTGAAATCACATGAGCTCCTTCACTTCAAAGAAATATATGTTAGGTGTTTTATTTGTTTATTTGTTTTATTTCATGGTACTTCATTCAGAAAAGGATACGTAGTATTCAAATACATAGAATCTTGTAACTTTGGGGCTAGAATTGGCTAAAAAGTTATACACCCCAATACATATATTTATTTATATATTATATGCCTGCATGCTACGCTAATATTTTGTGTGCATTATGACATGCAAAAAGAGTGAAATCTTACTAATGATATTCAGTATAAATGGAAGTTCTAATATTTTATTCCCAAACACGTCTACATCACCCTGAGCACTGACTTTAGAAATCACTGATTTACAACAGGTCTTTTCAAAACATGCTCTGGGGCGCCTGGGTGGCGCAGTCGGTTAAGCGTCCGACTTCAGCCAGGTCACGATCTCGCGGTCCGTGAGCCGTGAGTTCGAGCCCCACATCGAGCCGTGAGTTCGAGCCTTGTTTCCGATTCTGTGTCTCCCTCTCTCTCTGCCCCTCCCCTGTTCATGCTCTGTCTCTCTCTGTCCCAAAAATAAATAAACGTTGAAAAAAAAATTTTTTTTAAAAATAAAAAAAAAACATGCTCTGATGAACTTAAGGTTTCTACAGAGATGCCTTGGAAGCTATTGCAGTGTGTAAAAGGGAACTGAAGGGAGGTCTCTGATGTTTTCCACCTGTTGCCCACATCGCTTCAATCAAGTAACTTTATTATTTACTTTTTTCCATACTAGGGATTTATGAAATATTGTTTTATTGCAAAATCATGTGTTTTAAAATCATGATGTGGATAATTATTTCATTTAAAAATGAATAACACGGACATAGAAGGATTTATCAAGGTGACACCAATTAAAGCTTAATAAACTCTTGTTTTTTTGCAGTAGAGCCTATCATATTCCATTTATGCTGGAAATATTTTCTAAGGCTTCTTATGTATCAACACGAAGACTCCTATCTGTTGAATTTTGCACTATATCTCTTTCACTAGACATAAGGAAAAATGGTAATGGTTACATAATGTGTTTAGAAACTTACTTTGGGATTTCAAAGTAGATTAATGGGGGGGGGGAAGTAACTTATATTCAAGGAATGATTTGCCAAACAAAATACTCAGAAATCTTAACGAAAGATTCAACAAATCTGAATATAAGAGAATTTAAAATATCAACACAAAAAACATTATAAACAAAGTCAAAAAATAAGCAAGGGTTAGAAAGTTTTGAACAAAGATTTATTCATAACAGGTAAAGGCCTCCTACTTTAACATGTAAAGGTCTCCTGTAAATTAATGCAAATATGAAAAACGGGCCGACAAAGAGGCAAAGGAGATGAATATTCATTTCACAGAAGAATAAAGGCAATTAGTATGTAATGTATTGACATAATCAAATGCAATTTAAATAAAAATATACATTGTTCGCTCAAGTGGATACAATTTAAAATATTATGATTTAGAAAAGTATTGGAACACTAGCATAGACATCAGCATATTCCTACACTAATATTGAAATTATAACTTGAGAGAACTTTAAGAAGACAATTTGTAAGTGTCAGTCAAAAATTAAAGTACTCATATTCTTTTACCCAATACTTTTACTTCTACTAATGTACCTGCAGAAAACTACACATTTGCACAAAGTTATTATTAAGCACTCTATCCGTGAAAGACTGGGGGAAATGTGCACATACAGAGAAACAAATGAATATATTACAATGCATCAATTTTATGGACTATTATAACAATTAAAAATAAATAACATGTCTTCATGTTCTAAAAAATGAAGAAAAATAATTATCCGGTGAATAAAATCAACACACAATAATTCATGTGGTAGGATCTCACTCATATACTCCTCTACAATGAAACATTAACATAATACAAGATTTCATTTTTGTGAATAAGAATGTGTCTGTGTGGGTATGAGCACACGCACCACAGTTTAGTGACAGTGACCTGTAGAGTGGGAAGTGGAATGCTTTGGTTGATTTCTGGAGTGTTCAGAATGATTTGATAGTTATCTAGTTGTGTTCAAGGGATGAGACTAGCCTGGGATCCCTCCTACTACATCGCCATCCTGGCTCCCTGAACCATGGAATGCTTTGTAACAAAGAGAAACTCTCACTTTTTGTTCCATTTTTTTTTTCTTTTTGTTTGAACAGGTACAAAAAGCTGCTTTCTTTCTGTAATGTAAACATCTAATACACACTCAAGTATACACATACAAATCCATATTCTCTGTTGCACACACACATAAACATATGAACACAAAAACATAATCTTATACCTAAAGATCAAGTAAAGTGTAAAGATAATAAAATGGTTGGTTTGGAGTAAAAAACCAATTATTAACTTCCAGTATTCATAATTGTAGTCGTGGAATAAAAGGTCTTTGAAACTTGCCTTCCCTTGACAAAATCTTCCCTGACCCATCAATTCTTCATGGCATACACAATCACACAAATGGTTGCGAAAGAGAGGTGGAAATGAAATGAAATGAGTACTTGTTATGCATCAAACAATATGCCAAATATTTTACCAGTGGAATCTCATTTAATTTTCATCCATCCTAGTGAGGCAACTTACTAGTTTAATTTTTAGATGAGACATTTGAGACTCAACAGACTAAGTAACTTGCTCACGGTTACCAGCAAGTAAATCCTGAAACCAGAATTCTAGAGGAGTCTTATTCTAAAACCAGCCTCATTAGTCAAGGTCTCAGCAGGAATGGCACGATTGAATTGGATAATTCTGAGGAAGAGTTTAGAGAAGAGCACATTTAGAAAAACGGACATGATCTAGGAAGCCACAAAGCACAGTGCCTTTGCAAGGACTGGCAATCCCTAAACCTGAAAGGCCAGAGAACAGGACTGGTGATGGGAATCTGGAAGACAGAGTGTCTTCAGAGAGGCTATTAATGGGACCTGTTACCTTCCCTTTAAGGGATTACCTCTCTCAGGAAATTCTAATCACCTGGAGAAACACCATGTCAATGTGTTCAGAGATTCCTTTTGCAATCCGGTCTGACTTGCCAGAGCCTTATTTTAGGACATCTCAATGAATGAGGAATAAAAGGTCTCAAGTTACCATTCTAGGTTCCATAGCTTATTGGCAAGTGTCACTCTGTGAAGGTTTCATTCCTTCGTACAAGATATGGCAGTATTCTTTTGAAACCATTTCCTTTTATGAATCTCCATAGTGATCTTGTGAATGGTGTGGCCTATTCACCAGAACCATCCAGTAATTGGATAAGCCCAGAATTTGTTCTGTCTCTTGCTTGTTTCTGCTGCTTGACTGAAAACCATTCACTGTTCATTAGGATCTATTCAGGAGGGGAAGCCCAGAAGAGAGATAATTAGAAACTCAATGACTGATTTGACTCTTATTGTGAGGAAATACACAGGAACTTAAGAAAAGGAACCTAAAAAAGTAGAAAAATAAATTATTTAAAATTGCTATGGCACCATATGAACAAAGAGTAAATTGAGTATTGGGATACGTAGAGGCCATTCGTGGGGGGTAAGAATCCTACACTGGAAGACAGAGTTTATGAGATAAGACAATGCTTTATTTAATGAGAGATTATGTAATTGAAATGACGGTGACTTATATTTAAAATTTGTGTGCATAAATGGAAAATGAAGGGAATGAATTTGAGGTTCTACTTTGGGTAAATAAAGGAAAAGTAAAGTACAGAAGTCTGAAGTTTGAAAAAAAACATTTTGAGAAAACGTTTGAAAAATCAAGCATTGGGGTGGCTGGAAGGCTCAGTCAGTTAAGTGTCTGATGTCGGCCCAGGTCATGACCTCGGGGTTCATGAGTTCAAGCCCTGTGTGTGGCTCTGTGCTGACATCTCAGAGCCTGGAGCCTGCTTCAGATTCTGTGTCTCCCTCTCTCTCTGCCCCTCTCCTGCTCACGCTCTCTCTCTCTCTCTCTCTCTCTCTCAAAAATAAATACACATTAAAAAAAATCAAGCATCAAACCACTTGTGATTAGGGAGGGTAACTTCTCATTACTATCAATTTCAAATAATTCAAAAAGAGATCGTAACAATACACCAGAAGGACAATGGTATTTTGTAAGAGTAACATTATCTAAACACATAAACATAAAAACTAAGAAAATGTTCTCTCCTTTGAATTCTAAAACTGTACCTGAATCGGTTAACTTGCAAAATGGTTTTCAACTACATATAAATAGGCTATACTATATCTATATCTAACTACAGTATTAAATACTCCCCACAATGGTTTTAATTTTTTGTAGTAAATGTACCTGCAATCTAATATGTTTATTTATGCTTTGAAAAACTTTCTGAGTTCTTCTGTAGATGTGGTATGCTCTGTTTGAGTGGCAAGGCAAGCAGTCCTATCCTTTCTTTGAGGAGGGGTGGGCAGAAATTTAGCACAAGGCTGGACATCAGAATGTGCTTTCATGCTATCGGATAAGAGATAGCAAGTGCAATATTGTGATGACCTTGTCCATGGCATCACCATCCCCAAAGGCAGAATAATAGAGAGTTGTACTTATATACTGGAATAGAGTCTCCTACTTATTAGCAACGTGATTTCAAGCAAGTCACTTAAGGTCTTTAATTCTAGTTTTTGCATCTGCAAAAAAATGGAATAATAGCACTTCCCAGGGCTACGGCATATGGCCACACAGGCTGTGCCTTGCCCAACACCAAAGGAGGCCACCAGGCAGCCCAGGCACTCTTAGGTTCCAGGCAATGCACTAGGTGTTAAATATATTAGCTCATTTAATCCTTCTACCAGCCTACAAAGTAAGGATTACTATTAATTCCAGCTCACAGTTGAGGAAACTGAGGCAGAAAGAGGCTGATGTTAAATAACTTTTTGTATTTGGTCTGAAGAATCATCAGTCAATGACAGAAGGTATTTTGCCATTTATCATAAGTAAATTTCAAAAACAGAAGAAATGCAACGCCAAATTTAATATTTTAATAGTATGGATGCTACTCAAATTGGAAGTTGTTCTACCTGTGCATATGGCATTATTCTGCTTAGCTATTTTGATGCAGGAAAATCTCTATTAACTTCTGTTTTTCTCACTCAGAGGATTAACTATGTCATCTATAAATGGCATTGGCAGCTAGATATTCATAACACACTATATCCTTTGTAGTTGGAAAGGTAAGGGCACTCTATTTTACCATTCCAAGCAGTATAACTCAATGCTTTCTAATAGTCAGTTGTATTTATCCTTCAACCTATATATATTCCATTTTACTTGTTTTTTTACTCATTCAATTAAACATTATACAAACCGATATATTGTGAGTGTGGCAAAAAAAAAAAAAATGGAATTGTTTTCCTATAAACAGGTTACATATTTTGTTAACACTTGTGATGGTTAATTTTTTATGACAACTTGACTGGAGTAAGGGATGCCCAGCTACCTGGAAAAGCATTATTTCTGAATGTGTCTGTGAGGATGTCTCTAGAAAAGATCAGCATTTGAATCATAGATTGAATAAAAATGATTGCTGTCACCAATGTGGGTGGGCATAAGTCAATTACTTGAGGATATGAGTAGAATGAAAAGGCAGAGAAAGGGTGAATTTGCTCTCACTGCTTAAACTGGGACATCCAGTTCTCCTGCCCTCACACATTGATTCTCTGGCTTGTGGAGTGGGACTGAACTACACTACCAGCTTTGCTTGTTCTCTAGTTTGCCGACGGCAGATTGTGAGGCTTAGTCTCCATAATTGTGTGGACCAATGCCTATAATATATGACATGTATAATATATATATATATATATAACCTGTTATATGTATGTATTATATACCTATGTCCAAATCTATGATGTATATCTATATTTCTATCTGTATCTGTCTATCTCCTATTGGTTCTGTTTCTCTGGAGAACCCTGACTCTGGAGAACATCTGTAAAGTTGATTTAAAAAGATGTTGTGTTGAATCTGGTGTGAATGAGCCAAATAGAAAAATCTAAAGAAAGGGGCACTGGGGTGGCTCAGTCAGTTGAGTGTCTGACTTTGGCTTAGGTCATGATTTCACGCCTTGGGAGTTCGAGCCCCGGGTCAGGCTCTGTGCTGACAGCTCAGAGCCTGGAGCCTGCTTTGGATTCTGTGTCTCCCTCTCTCTCTCTGTCCCTTCCCCTGCTTACACTCCATCTCCCTCTCTCTCTCTCAAAAAGAAATAAAATCACTTTAAAAAATTAAAAAAAAGAAAAATCTGATGAAGGACTCGATCAGTATATCTACAGTCCAAGAAAAGAACAGCTAGTATGTTTTATGTTTAAGCATAATGTATATGCTTCTCATTTTATAAGTTCTGTCTTCAATTAACAACAAAAAATTAGGCTTAAATGTCATAAAAGATTGTAGGATATTTCTGCATATACTTAGTTATTATGATCTGCCAACCCAAAGCACTGTTCCTGGGGTTGTTTTTCCAAAATTTATATAGCAGAATTCATAATCCAATATCTAAACACTTAGTGCATTTCCAGAAGACTCTTGCAAAAGCTATAGATGTCTCTGTCTCTGTCTGTCTCTATCTTCAGGGATGTAGCCATTACTAAGAAATGTTTTGTGATGGATTTTTGAGATTTGCCTTGTGAATCATATTTAAAGACACAAAAAATACATTTTATTATGTTATGAAGGTTCCGTTTGGGGTCTTAAAGATGTGTACAAACCTGGAAACTCCTCTTCCCCAGATTCTCCAAATCTGATTAATTAGAGTATTTCCAAAACACCAGACCACCATTAAGTGATGCCACAGGCTCTGCAGAAAATTCCAAGAGGGAGTTATTAAAATTGTGTTTGCAGTGAAAAGTCTTTTCTTTGTGTAAAACCTATCAAAATAAATAATTTGCTGGGACA
Source organism: Leopardus geoffroyi (assembly GCF_018350155.1). NCBI lineage: Eukaryota > Metazoa > Chordata > Mammalia > Carnivora > Felidae > Leopardus > Leopardus geoffroyi. Next base: position 107,093,940 of record NC_059336.1, read on the forward strand.
GTACTTATTTTCTATACTTGCTTAACATAAAGATGCATTCTTTTATATTACTTCTTTAAATTTTTTTTAATGTTTATTTATTTTTGAGAGAGAGAGAGAGAGAGAGCAGGGGAGGGATAGAGAGAGAGGGAGACACAGAATCCAAAGCAGGCTCCAGGCTCTGAGCTGTCAGCACAGAGCTGACAAGGGGTTTGAACCCACGAGCTGTGAGATCATGACCTGAGACGAAGTCGGACACCCAACCGACTGAGCCACCCAGGCGCCCCTCTTTTATATTACTTCTTTTTCAAGTAATTCTTTTATTGTTGTTAAATGCATTCAAACTAACTCTCATTCTCTTTCTCTGTCTATCTGTATATATAGATATAGATATATTTGAAATGAACATTGGGATTTCCTCTTAAAGATGGCTTCAGGTTTGAGGACATTAACTCCATTGTGGCCAGTTGTAGTCCCAGCCATATGTGGGGCTTTTGCTGATAAATATGGAAGAAATTATACTGTCTTCACATCCTAGCTAATTCTACTTACCCTTTAAAGTATTAGTTTAATGTCATAATGCTGTTTTGACCATGTTGCCACATGTTGCCATGCTAAGTACATAGAAATCACATGTGCTTAATTGTCTAGAATAGTACCTATTTCACCGTTTTTAATAAAATTAGCCCAATATATGAGCACGTATGATTAACATTTTCATCTTTGGAAAGCTTCATTACATAAATAAATTAAACATAAGAAGAGGTTTCTTAGATTCCATAGCCTTATCTTTCTGTTTGTTTGTTTCAGGAAAATACTTACTGCAAGATGTATAGCATGTACCCAAATCTAGCCTCTTATGATTCAGGCTTGGTTTTGGTTCTAACCAATGAAACCCAATTCTGGCTTAAGCAGAAATATGTATTAGAAGAATGTTAAGTAGCTCATTTATGTACATCATGTCCACACCTGAGCACCAGCTACCACCCCTGGACTCTTAATTCCATCATTGTTGCCAGACTTGAAATACAACCAATGCTGCAATAACAACTTTGTAATTCTTCTCTAACTTTTGCATCCTTTTTCTAGTTTCAGTAGTGCAGGCAGAGAGATTCGATTAGCAATGCCTACGCAATTTATCTGCTTCCAATTATTGGGGGCGGGGGGAGAGATGAACTGGGAATAGCTCATCTAACTCCCTTCGACCTTATATCCCACCAGAATTTTTCCAATGGGAGATTCCTCCCAAGTAAAGAGATTTCAATGTTAAAATCATGAAAAATATTCAGTAGCTAGACCCCATCTGGCTACTGGTACACTAGGTCTAGGATTGAAGACCCATCAGTGTATCTTGGAAACTATGAAATTAAATAGTCCTGGGTTCAAATCTGTCTCTTACAGTTTGTATGCTCATAAGTAAATAATACATTCCTCTCTTTTCACAGTTTCCAGTGCGAGTCTGTTATGCATCCCTGCACATCCTTCTAAATGTACCAAACTGCACAAGAAGTGACCATTCCTGACACTGAGCAGTTTATCCAGCTAGCAGTTGAGTAGGTTAAGGTGACCAGAGAACATAACTCTTGTGCAAATGCTCATTTTCCATAGGAGAAGGACTGGTTTCTGCTCACTAAAATGTAGCTGAGACCTCAGCTCTGTGCTCCTTAGCTTTTTTAAAGGTCTGGGGTTTGTGACTTTAAAAACAGATGGCTCAACTGGGGCGCCTGGGTGGTTCAGTCGGTTAGGCGCCTGACCTCGGCCCAGGTCATGATCCTGTGCTTCATGGGTTCAAGCCCCGCGTCAGGCTCTATGCTGACAGCTCGGAGCCTGGAACCTGCTTCAGATTCTGTGTCTCACTCTCTCTCTCTGCCCCTCCCCTGCTTGCACTCTGTCTCCCCTAAATAAATAAATAAATAAATAAATAAATAAATAAATAAATAAAAGCAGATGGCTCAAGAGACCATAGTCATGGGATTCATGACCACACTGCAGAGTCAGAAACTAGTTGTGACCTGAGAATCAGGGAGCAATCTGACAGCTGGAAATAACAGAATTTTCTGTAATCTGAATCAAGAAATGTCCTTGTGTGAAGTTTTAAAAAGGGGAGAGAGTGAAAGGAGAAAGAGAAGAAGGAGAAGGATGTGAAAAAAAGAAGGAAGAAGGAGGAGGGGCAGGAGAAGAAGAACTTCTCTTCATCACACATAATTTTACCAAACCCATCAAAATTAATTATGCCAGTGTGTAGAATGACTATGTGAATGAATGCATACAGTAGTTTATGTATTAATAGGTAAGTAACATTAGAAATGAGATCTTATGTTAGTCATAACTGTTTCATAAAATGAAGGTCCTTTGAGGTAGATACTGAGGGAAATACTTTTGGAGATTTTCTATAAGAAATAGGGCCTCCAAATGCATTGAAAAGGCTACAAAAAATTGTTAGCAAATGAGTTCACTGTTAAACTTAGAGACTACTTTGACCAAGTTAAGGATAATATGCATACACCCAGAGCATTTAGATACTAAAGAAAGCTTCTGCTTTTTTTGGGAATAAGTGTTGATGATACTTTTTTTTTTAGACGGAGCAAGCAAGAGAGAGACAGAGAGAGCATGAGTCAGGGAGAGGGGCAGAAGGGAGAGAAAGAGAGAAGCTTAGGCAGGCCTCATACTCAGCACAGAGCCCAACGCAGAGCTCGATATGGAGCTTGATCCCATGATCCTGGGATCAGGACCTGAGCCAAAATAAAGAGCAAGACACTCAACCCACTGCTCCACCCAGGCACCCCAGAACATACCCTTAAATTCAAAAATTACAACCTGCCTATGAGTAGATGGAAATAAATTCTCAGTTAAGGACTATGGCAATTTAACAAGAAGAGATTAGCATTTATTGTTTGATTGAGTCCTTGATCAGAACCACTGGAGACAAATCTTCACAGTCTTAATAGAGACAGATTATAATTATCTGTTTATGCATTTGTGATTTGGCAGTAGAATAGGGAGGATTTCCCACATAGACCTTTACTAATGATAATCTTCTGAAGGAATAGTTCACTGTATGTTATCTAATTAATCTGCACTATGCCCTGAGAAGTTAAATTTAGATAAGATTCTCATTTTAGACTGAGAAATTGAAGTACAGAAAATAATTAATGACCTTATGTCATGAATTAGAGCTCAAAGAAAATACAGGTTTTCAAAGTCCCTTTCCAGAGCTGGCCTCAGTCAAAGAAAGATAAGCAATTACCTATTCCTGAGATATGTGAATCATTGGGAAAGCCTTCAAATGTTTCCCATGGAAAATGTCCATAATGCATTCTTTTGGATCAACAAAAGTCATGATGACCAAATGAACGTACTGTAAATATCCCTCAGAGGATTAATGCTCTACTGTCTTAAAGTTTACTATTACAGTTAATAGATTTCCTATGAGCTGAAGAAATCAAGTTAAGAACATCTAGTTTGACATACTAGAGAGGCAGATTGTGAAGAGCTGCCCAATGAGACATTGGGATAACACAGGGCCGTTACCATATTAAAAAATGAGTGGAAAAGAATTAAGAGGTGGAAATCGCATATGTAAGTAATATGTATATGTACATGTATATGTATATGTAAACATAAACATATGTATATGTATATGTAAACATAAACATATATGTTTAATTATATATATTCAATTATATATATATATGTATATATATGTATATATATATATATGATGATTGAAGAAATTGTATCTACTACTGAGATTTTCCAAGATCAGTCCTTAATGAATACATAAAGCTTTAGAGAATAGATCCTACCAGACTGTGTGCCTTTCTCATTGCATATTATTATAGTTTAAATATGTCTTCACCCTGGACTATACATTTTTGAAGTAAAAAACTATGCATTTGTTTAACATATTAAGTTCCCACTGTTGTTCAGATATTCTGATAAAATAATGAAAACTTCAGGGTCCTTGCCTTTAAGAATCTTAAGGATTACAGAGGAATTCTCTGTCATTTATCCTTATACTTCCCACGACTAACAGAACGATAGAAACACTCAAACAATTCTAATTCTCTCATTAAAATCTATTTACTTATTCCATTTCCTTTGGAAGCATTCCATTTAATGCTTGTCCCATTCATAAAGTAATAAAATTAATTTGAAGAAATGTTCACAGGCCATACCAAGAATTGCTTCAGTAAATACCCAACTAAAAATTAAGCAAAGTTAAATATATCTAGTTATATAAGTAGTAAATTTCTCACTAGATGCTGAATATTTAAGGCCTACCCAGTATTTATCGCACTGCAAAGTCCCAATTAATATTTTATGATTGAATAAATGGATGAAAGCAGTCCTGCCTCTACCACTAAATATGTGATTTCAAGAAAGAATATCTGTTTGAGTTTATTTTCTCATTTGTTGTAAATGCAAAAATCCTTGCCTTGCCCACCTCATATTTTTGTTCTAATTGGATGTGATAGAGAATATTTAATCTGTAAACTTGAGAAATATGAGACAATATTTTTGATAGATCATGTGTATATTCAAACACATATGGTATTGCCTGCAAAACCTTGTCACTGAAATGTCAAAGATGTTGAAAACTAGCAAAATTCACTTCATTTCTCTACCTTCATATTCCAGTTGATATGAAGTATTAGGAAACTCAAGTAGGAGTGCTGAAATTCTGGGTAAGTCTTAGATATGGTGCCTGGAAAAGTTAGGGGTTCTATCTGAAAGGACCTCTGGGAAATCTGTTCAGGCCTTCCTGTCCAATACATAGCTTCTGTGGCTATATGTAGTTAGATTTCAGTTAATAAATTAAATACTATTAAAAATTCAGTTTCTTAGTAACACTAGCCACATTTCAAAAGCTTATTAGAGATAGACTACCATATGGATAGCACAGACATGGAACTTTTCCATCACAGTAAGAAGCTCTGCTAAATCATTGGTCTAGTTGCCACAGGGCTGTGCCTTGAAGTGAGAAAACAAATTAGATTTTTGTTTCTGGTATAGGTCATACATTTGGGTTCTACCTAAATTCACTTACTACAAAAGTGGAGTATGAAAAATTTAGTTCTTTAGGAAATAAACAGTATAGCTACTCTGAACTGAAGCCCTTAAAGTGCCAGAAAGCATCATGTCAATTTAGTTAATTTAATCTAACAGTACTAAAGTATAAGGAATGTAAATTTACATACTACTAAAATCTATGCTGGAGGGAATCTAGAAGAACTAAAGAAGCCAGTCCAATGTGATAAAAATATATCTGTAGCTAACCCCTGTCCTAGTCATTCCTGAGATTACATTAATTTATAAAATATAATCTGAGTATCCAGTGCAGGCATCATTGTTTTATAATAGTTTACAATAGTACTCATTTATCTCTCTGATTTCATGCTACCCATTCCTGAATAACTATTTTCTTTACGGGTTGAATGGGGAGTATATAAATAGAGTTTGGAAGAAAGAATTATTATATTTATCAAAATATTCTACAAGCCAGAGAAACATTCTCTTTTGCACCTCTCAGGAGTTTGTTTGCTTTTCATACTTGAAAGAGAGGGAGTTCTTCACTTCCCCCCGGGAGTCCCTTTAATTGTTGAACATTATAGCTCTTTTATTTTTCTGTAATCCTAAAGTGGAAAAAGCACAGTCCTCCATCCAAAATCTACAGTCCTCCAGAAGAAAAGGTCATTTGGTCTTTGAGTCACCATTTCCAGTGATGTTTTTGAAATCACTCATATTCATTCATGTTTTTTGGCAGCAAAGCTTTTTCTGACACCAGACTGGCAGGTACCTTGATACCAGTTCTGCCCAATGATCTATCCTCCAAGTCGCTAAGGATATACAGAGAAGGTCTTCCTCTTCCACATCACTTACTTACTTTCAGATGACTATCAAGCCCCACTGCCTCCAAGGCTTCTATTCTTTCAAGGCTAAGTATCAGTAATCCCCGCAATGATTCTTTCCTGTCCAGGTCTTCTTGTTGTTTGATATTCTCTTGTCAGTATGACGTAGGGATCATTTCTTTACCGCTGATGAACTGTCAAAAGACTAAGTGCCAACCCTGAGCTATTCAGCACCTTAAATCAACATCTTCAGTCTCTTTTTCTGCCAGCCAAGAATATATCAGGGAAACTATTAATATTCATCAGGTAATTGGTGGGCCCCTGTCTTCTGCGTAGAGACGTTAAGAAGTTTCAGTGTTGCTAAAACTATAGTTATTCTCAGGGAGCCCATTCGTGAGGGGGACATCAGAAAAAATAACAAGATGAATAAAAATGCATTTTGGATGTAACTTTGACCTTGGGTGTTGTTATGACAAGGGGGAAAAGGCAGAAGCATTGAAAGCAGTGTAAAGACACACACTTCATTCTAGTGTGTATCACAGAGGAGCAAGAGATGTAAACATCAAGGAAAAGATTGGTAAGCTGGAATTCAGTAACATGAAAAAACATATTCACAAGGAAAGCATTCTTAAATAAATATAAAGAAAAAGCTATTCTTTGGATAAAATTATTTTTGTGAACATTTTTTTAAATTAAAATTCTCGGAGGTGCCTGGGTGGCTCAGTCGGTTAAGCATCTGACTTCAGGTCAGGTCATGATCTCACCGTTTGTGGGTTTGAGCCCTGCAATGGGCTCTGTGCTAACAGCTCAGAGCCTGGAGCCTGCTTCGGATTCTGTGTCTCCCTCTCTCTCTGCTCCTCCTCCGTTCATGCTCTGTCACTCTCTCTCTCTCAAGAATAAATATACATTGGGGCGCCTGGATGGCTCAGTCGGTTAAGCGTCCGACTTCGGCTCAGGTCATGATCTCACGGTCCGTGAGTTCAAGCCCCGTGTGGGGCTCTGTGCTGACCGCTCAGAGCCTGGAGCCTGTTTCAGATTCTGTGTCTCCCTCTCTCTCTTACCCTCCTCTGTTCATGCTCTGTCTCTCTGTGTCTCAAAAATAAATAAACGTTAAAAAAAAGAATAAACATACATTAAATTTTTTTTAATTTTAAATTTTAGTTAACATCCAGTGCAACATTTGTTTCAGGAGTAGAATTCAGTGATTCATCACTTACATACAACCCCCAGTGTTCATCACAAGTGCCGTCCTTAGTACCCATTACCCATCTAGCCTATCTCCCACCCACTTCCCTCCATCAACCCATAGTTTGTTCTCTATCATTAAGAGTCTCTGGTACTTTGTTTCCATTTTCTCTTTCCCCCACTTCCCATATGTTCATCAGTTTTGTTTCTTAAATTCCACATATGAGTGAAATCATATGGTATTTGTCTTTCTCTGACTGACTCATCTTGCATAGCGTAATACACTCTGCTCCATCCATGTCATTGCAAATGTCAAGATCTCATTCTTTTTGATGGCTGAATAATATTTCATTATCCATTCATCAGCCAATGGACTCTCCATAGTTTGGCTGTTGTTGATAATGCCACTATAAACATCAGGGTGCATGTCCTTCTTCAAATTTGTATTTTTATCCCATGGGAAAAACCTAGTAGTGCGATTACTGGATCATAGGGTAGTTCTAGTTTTAGTTTTTTTTTTGTTTTGTTTTTTGTTTTATTATATTTATTTTTGGGACAGAGAGAGACAGAGCATGAACGGGGGAGGGGCAGAGAGAGAGGGAGACACAGAATCGGAAACAGGCTCCAGGCTCTGAGCCATCAGCCCAGAGCCCGACGCGGGGCTCGAACTCACGGACCGCGAGATCGTGACCTGGCTGAAGTCGGACGCTTAACCGACTGCGCCACCCAGGCGCCCCTAGTTTTAGTTTTTTAAGGAACCTCTATACTCTTCTCCAGAGTGGCTGCACCAGTTTGCATTCCCACCAGCAGTGCAAGAGGGTTCCCCTTTCTCTACATCCTCACCAACACCTGTTGCTTCTTGTGTTGTTAATTTTAAACATTCTGACAAGTGTGAGGTGGTTTTGATTTGTATTTCCCTGATGATGAGTGATATTGAGCATCTTTTCATGTGAGTGTTAGTCATCTGGATGTCTTCTTTGGAAAAGTGTCTATTCATATCTTTTGCCCATTTCTTAACTGGGTTGTTTGTTTTTTGAGTGTTGAGTTTGATAAGTTCTTTATAGATTTTGGATATTAGCCTTTTATCAGATATGTCATTTGCAAATATCTTCTCCCACTCCATAGGCTGTCTTTTAGTTTTGTTGATTGTTTCCTTCGCTATGCAGGAGATTGTTTATCTTGATAAAGTCCCATTTGTTCACGTTTGCCTTTGTTTCCCTTGCCTTTGTGGATGTGTCTAGTAAGAACTTGCTCTGGCCGAGGTCAAAGAGGTTGCTGCCTGTGTTCTCCTCTAGTATTTCCTGTCTTACATTTAGGTCGTTCATTCATTTTGAATTTATTTTTGTGTGTGGTGTAAGAAAGTGGTCCAGTTTCTTTATTCTTTTGCATGTGGCCATCCAGTTTTCCCAATACCATTTGCTGAAGAGATTATCTTTTTTCCATTGGATGTTCTTTCCTACTTTGTCAAAGATTCGTTGACCATACAGTTGTGGGTCATTTCTGGGTTTTCTATTCTGTTCCCTTGATCTGTGTGCCTGGTTTTGTGCCAGTACCATACGGTTTTGATGACTATATCTTTGTAATATAGCTTGAAATCTGGAATCATTATGCCTCTTGTTTTGTTTTGTTTTGTTTTGTTTTGTTTTGTTTTGTTTTCAGGATTGCTTTGGCTATTCAGGGTCTTTTCTGTTTCGATACACATTTAAGAATTGTTTGTTCTAGCTCTACAAAGAATGCTGGTGTTATTTTGATAGGGATTGCATTGACTGCTTAGATAGCTTCAGGTAGTGTAGCCATTTTAACAATGTTTGTTCTTCTAATCCATGAGCATGGAATGCTTTTCCTTCTTTATTATCCTTTCAGTTTCTTTCAAAAGTCTTCTATAGTTTTCAGAGTACAGAGTTTTTACCTTTTTAGTTAGGTTTATTCCTAGGTATCTTACTGTTTTTGGTGAAGTTGTAAATGGGATCAATTCCTTGATTTCTTTTTCTGCTGCTTCATTATTGGTGTATAAATGTGCAACAGATTTCTGTACATTGATTTTATATCCCATGACTTTGCTGAATTCATGTATTAGTTCTAGCAATATTTTGGTGGAGTCTTTCAGGTTTTCTACATAGAGTATCATGTTATCTGCAAATAGTGAAAGTTTGAATACTTCTTTGCTGATTTGTGTGCCCTGTATTTCTTTTAGTTGTCTGATTGCTGAGGCTAAGACTTCAAGTACTATGTTAAATAGTAATGGTGAGAGTGGGCATCCTTGTCTTGTTCCTGACCATAGGGGAAAGACTCTCAGTTTTTCCCCATTGAGGATAATATCAGGTGTGGGTCTTGCATATATGGCCTTTATGATGTTGAGGTGTATTCCATCTATCCCTATTTTGTTGAGGGTTTTTTTTTTATCAAGAATGGATGCTGCATTTTATAAAATGCTTTTTCTGCATCTATGGACATAATCATATGGTTCTTATCCTTTCTTTTATTAATGTAGTATATCATTTGATTGATTTGTGATTACTAAACCAGCCCTGCAGCTCAGGAAAAAAATCCCACTTGATCATGGTGAATAATTCTTTTAAGTACTTTTGAATTCAGTTTGCTATTACCCTGTTGAGAATTTTTGCATCTAAGTTCACCAGGGATATTGGCCTGTAATTCTCCTTTATAGAGGGGTCTTTGTCTGGTTTTGGAATCAAGGTAATGCTGGCTTCATAGAATGAGTTTGGACACTTTCCTTCCATTTCTGTTGTTTGGAACATTTTGAGAAGGATAGATATTGACTCTTCTTTAAATGTCTGGTAGAATTCCCCTGGGAAGTCATCTGGCCCAGGACTCTTGTTTGTTGGGAGACTTTTGATGACTCACTCAATTTCTTTGCTGGTTATGGGTCTGTTAAAATTTTCTATTTCTTCCTATTTCAGTTTTGGTGGTTTGTGAGTTTCTAGGAATTTGTCCATTTCTTCAGATTGCCCAGTTGTTGGCATATATTTTTCATATTACAGTAAAACCTTGGATTGTGAGTAACTTGTTCTGTGAGCATTCTGCAAGATTAGCAAACATTTGTAATAAATTTTAACTTGATAAACGAGCGATGTCATGCAACGCAGGCAGTATGTGACACTGAATGTCACATGGTCATAACTGAGCCAGTGGTTCTTCTCTCTCTCGCTCACTGCAGGATTGTGGGTGATTGTCTCCCATATTTGGATGCTCAGTTTCACCAAGGTGTTTGCCAGAAATCAGTGATTTTTTTTTCAGAATGTTGGAAGGTGCCCACAACTGACACTAGTGTATTTTTTGCCACTTTAAGGCACCTATGGACAATCCTTTGCTTTTCCATACAAGAGTATGCTTAGGAATGCTTTGCTTCACTGTAGCTCGGGTTGCCTGCAGCTGTAGACCCTTTCCTCTGCTGCCTCATTGCCAGTTACATTAAATACAGTATATGACAAGAGTTGATTAATACTGTATTGTAAACATCCGTGCAAGAGTATACAATGGCCCCCATGCAGCCAAAGGTTGGAAAAAAAGACAGGGAGAAGAAGGAAATGATTACAATGGAAGTTAAGAAGGAAATCGTTGAGAAGTATGAACACGGTATATGAGTGGCCAGATTTGCAAGATTTTATAAGAAGTTTATGTCTGCATCTCATCTGCAGAAGAGGAGGAGAAGTAGGAGAATCTCACTTCAAATGAGATTAGGAAGATGTGTAAAATGTGGGAAACAGTGCAAAATTTCGTAGAAATGCACCACCCAAATAAGGCTGTAGCAGTGTGAGCAACGAATCTGTTTAATGACAATGCAATGTCACATTTCTGAGGAAGCCTCAAAAGGAGGCAAAAGCAAGTGTCATTGGAGAGGTTCCTTGTTAAAGTTGCACGAAAAGGAAAAGATTCCATTGAGTCAATAGATAGCAGTCATTTCGTTAGTGATAGTGAAAGTCGTCCTACACAGTAACCCTCCGCTCTCTTGTTTCTCTCACACCAGCCGCAAAAGTTTTCAAAGGTAAGTGCAAGCTAATTTCTTTACTTTTCTTTATATTTTCTATTTTCTTTATTATTTAAATTATATTACGGTATGTAATAATTTTTATGTGAATATTTTTTGGGCTGTGGAATGAATCATCTGAGTTTCTATTTGTCCTTATGGGGAAATTCACTTTGGTATACAATTGCTTTAGATTATAAACATGTTTCCAGAAGGAATTATGCCCGTAAACCAAGGTTTTACTGTATTCTCTTACAATTGTTTGTATTTCTGTGGTGTTGGTTGTGAACTCTCCTCTTTTATTCGTGATTTTATCTATTTGAGTCCTTTCTCTTTTCTTTTTGATGAGTCTGACTAGGGGTTGATCAGTTTTGTTTATTCTTTTAAAGAACCAGCTCTTGGTTTTTTTGATCTGTTCTCCTGTTTTTTGTTTGTTTCTATGTCATTTATTTCTGCTGTAATCTTTATTATTTCCCTTATTCTGAAGGCTTTAGTCTTTATTTGGTATTTCTTTTCTAGCTTCTTTACATGTAAGGTTAGGGTGTATATTTGGGACCTTTCTTGCTTCTTGAGATAGACTTGAATTGCAATATACTTTCCTCTTAGGACTGCCTTTGCTGAATCTCAAAGGGTTTGGACTGTCATGGTTTTATTTTCATTTGTTTCCATATATTTTTTTATTTCTTCTTTAATTTCCTGGTTAACCCATTCATTCTTTAGTAGGATGTTCTTTAACCTCCATGTATTTGAGACCATTCCAACTTTTTTCTTGTGGTTGACTTCAAGTTTTATAGTATTGTGATCCGAAAATATGCATGGTATGATCTCAATCATTTTGTAGTTGTTGAGGGCTAATTTGTGACCCGGTATGTGATCTATTCTGGAGAATGTTCTATGTGCACTTTAGAAGAATGTATATATTCTGCTGCTTTAGGATGAAATGTTCTGAATGTATCTGTTATGTCCATTTGGTCTTGTGTGCCATTCAAAGCCATTGTTTCCTTGTTGATTTTCTGCTTAGATGATCTGTCCATTGGTGTAAGTGGGGTGTTAAAGTCCCCTACTATTATTGTATTATTAGCAATGGGTTTCTTTATATTTATTATTAATTCACTTATATATTTGGGTGCCACCAAGTTGGGGGCACATACAATTATTTTTAATACACATCAGCTACTGAAGATAAACTGCCAACAAATACAACTAACTTCTATAAATCAATAAGAAAAGTTAAAACAACATAAAAAACAAGCAAAGGTTTGAATTCGTAGAGACAAAATTCAAATGGCCAAGAAAAAATGTTCAATTTAACTAGTAAAAAGCACCATAAAATTTAATTAACTAAAGTCACATCCATCAAATATGTAACAAATGTGTGAGTCAACAGTAACTCTCATTCACTGCTGGAATTAATCCAAATTGGTCCACTATCTTTATGTAAAATAAATTGAGTTATTTGAAATAGTGAAAAATTATAAATAATCTAAATATCCATTGAGAAGGAGAACAATGTATATTATGACATAATCCCACAGCTGAATGTGTTCAATAATTAAAATAGATGGACCGAAAGCTACTTGGGTTAAAGTCACTAAATCTAAAAAGTATGTGTTTAAATTTTAAAACACACATGTACATTTTTGGCAAAACAATCATTGAGGGAAGCTTACATACCAAAATCTGTTTGGGATTAATTTAGGGGAAAGGCAAGTGATTAGTGTCCAGGGAGCTATTAAAAGACCCTTTCATAAGGATCTGGATTTTTTTTTATGTTTTAAAAATATATCTGAAAAAAATACTGTAAAATGTTAAAATTTATTTAGACTGGATGATGGTTTGTATATGTGGTTTCTTTAAAATTCATATGTTTTTAATAAATTATTCTCATATTTTATAAAATGTTACAAAACACAATAATCACCAAAATAAGTATATGGATTATACCTCTAAGGACAGAAACTATATTGTAAACAACAAGAGCTTTGCTTGCGTGGGGTGCCTGGGTGACTCAGTCGGTTGAGCGTCCAACCCTTTTTTTCCGGTCAGATCGTGATCTCATGGTTCGTGAGATGGAGTCCTGAACCAGACTCTGCGCTGATTGCATGGAGCGTACTTGGGATTCTTGCTCTGCCCCTCCCCCGCTCATGCACACTTCTTTCTCTGTCTCTTAAAATAAATAAACTTTTTTTAAACATGAAAAGGAAAGCGTTTTGCTTGCTTCATATAGTTGAATATTATTCGAATTTCTGCAGTCTTTCATACATTTACTTTTGTAAGTAGAGAAAATAAATATATAATATATAAAAAAATATAAAATGACATATGTGTATGGCTGAAGCCTACACTCACGCACACAGAAATGAAATTGGACGGACGTGAGCATTGTGTATTCAGTAAATGCTAAAACATGATTTTCTGGCCATGATACTTACATGACATTTTTAAAACATCTACTCGCCTGCTTCACAATCTGTATTATGTTACTTATAAATTGTGACACTAGCTCCAAAAATAGCATTCTAAGTTGAGGCTAGCCAGCATAAATTAAAACTAAGGCTAGAACTTTTTCTGTTTTCGATATGTACCTTATGTATACAGCCTGAGATTGTATTAATTTTTATTGTAATTTCGTCGAATATGTGTCCTATATTGTTTTGAAACCATGAACTCAGTCTACAGATTCACCGCCACCTTAATACTCATCCAGCCCTTATAGAACATGGTATACAGACCCTCGTTATACAAAGCACTATCTTTTGGTCTCTATAATGAAATGGATATCTCTGTATTGACATAGATATCTGCTATAGATCATGTCATTCCAGGGAAGCTGAAGGGGAGGAACATGTGACCCAACTTAAGGGAGACCATGTGTTCAGAGATGAGCATGTGATATTCAGAATGACCCTCAGCTTGTTTTCTGGTAATTCTGGGAAACCAATTCTCTCTCTCTCTCATCCTAGACAATGTGGGATACAGATATAAGTGTGAATCATAGAACTGCAGCCATTTTGTTATCATGAGGGAAACAAAACAGTCAACAAGAAAGAGAGTTCAGAACATTTATCAAAAAATAAAAAAAAAGAACAGTTATCAAATTATTACCTTGACACTTGAGCTTTTAAGTTAATGAAAAAAATTAATTCCTTTCATCATTTTATTTATTTTATTTTTATTTTTAAATTTTTTTAACATTTATTTATTTTGAGAGAAAGTGACAGAATGTGAACAGAAAAGGGTCAGAGAGAGAGAGAGGGAGAAAGAGAATCCAAAGCAGGCTCTAGGCTCTGAGCTGTCAGCACAGAGCCTGACACAGGGCTTGAACTCACGAGCCATGAGATCATGACATGAGCTGAAGTCAGACGCTTAACCGACTGAGCCACCCTGGCACCCCTTCCTTTCATTATTTTAAAGATTGGAATGGAGTCTTCCTCTAATTATAAATGAAAACATCCTAACTAATAACAGAATTAGACTCAAGAAAGAGGGGATTACATGTAACATGTCCTAAATACCAAATGGGTTGCAGTTAGGAGGGAACAGCAAAGTGAGCATTCTCAGTTTAAAAATCAACCATTTTTGCTATTAAATTCTTTTTCTCTCAAATAGTGGTTTATTGTTCCTTGATTATCAAAGCATATGCTACAAGGCTATAACATTAAGATATTTGGCAGGAAATTTTCAGTATGTTGGATAGCGTTGACTATTTGTAGCCTTAACAATGTGCTGCTAGCAGAAATGTTTACATTGATGCTGACCATTCTGAGATTAGAAAGGGAAGAAAATTCTTGGTTTTCTGGAAGAAGCCTCTTCTTTTTTTTCTTTTGTTCTTTTTTCTTTAATGTGTACTTATTTTTGAAAGAGAGAGACAGAGTGTGAGCCAGGGAGGGGCAGAGAGACAGGGGGACACAGAATCTGAAGCAGGCTCCAGGCTCTGAGCTGTCAGCACAGACCCCATCTTGGAGCTCGGAACTCATGAACGACGAGATCATGAATTGAGGGCAGGTTGGATGCTCAACCCGCTGAGCCACCCAGGTGCCCTCGGAAGAAGCCCTTTCTGAACATAATCTGTAATCCAAATGCACTGAGAATGAGAATCTACTCATCGATAGCGTATTCAAGGTTTGAAAGCCAGATTTCTGTCCTCACTGGCTAGTACCAGCAGAGATAAGAAGGAATCAGACATAGCAGAAAAAAAGATTGGGGCCCAGGAAGAGCAAGCCCAGCTCCAAAGCACCTATGTTAAGCATTTTCTACCTTAAAGAGATGTCAAAACCCATTAAGAAGCTGTGGCTGGGTTCACCCTAGAGCAAAGTGTCAATGATCCTTGCCTCATCACCTACACTGTGTTTTTACATTGGTCTGTGCAGTGGAAAGCCTAGAAACCAGGCAATGCCAAGTACACCAAGGCTGACCATCAGTGGACAAAAATCCCAAAGATAAAACATCTCTGGCTTTGGTTGTACAATAGGAAAGTAAATAAACCAGAGGTCTACGTACCTTTAAACGAGTTGCCTATCCAAAGAAGCCCAAACCTGACTTATCACCTCTTGTTATTGTTCAAATCAGGGCAACACCTTACTTTCTTAACTCACGGTAACAGAAACAGCCAACACCTACGTTTTCAACTGAATTTCTGAGAAATCAAATCCCTTTTCTCGATTTCAACTAAAAGATGTAGTTTGTCTGGGCCATTTTGAATCTTTATTCTGTGACATATATTTAAACCTTCCCTTCTTGTTACACTTTCCTCATGAATTTGTTTCTGAAAAGTCTGTAAATTTCCATCACATGATAACTATGAAGTGGCAAATGGATTAGCAGCTCACATAACTCAAGCCAGGCTGACCTTTTATTCAGTGATTTGTTCTGGGAAATAGAGTTTGAAGAATAATGTGTATTCAGCTCAAAGCAACACCAAGTGAGGGCAAATCATTCACTAGATTATTAGATTAAAGATATGGAAGATAACAGCATTCACTGTAATGTTTACAGGAGGGAGACACACATCTGTTCCCAGATATTTAGGGTCAGCAGCTTTGACTCCAGGAGAAATCTGTGCCCTGATTCACACATTTTTGTCCACTATAAATCACATCTTTTGAATTCATATAGATGAAGCATTTTGCAAGTATAAAAGGCTACATAAAAATGTACTGTTGTTGGCAATGAACAAGAAGAAAACTCAAATCTCTTGGAAAATTTTCTGGTGACCTTACAGTAAAGCAAAATCATGAATTAAGCAAAGTATATTTTATTTAGGAATGAACGTTATCCAACTAAAGCCATACGTTACCTTTGAGTCAAAACTGATGAATATCAATGAAAAACAATTTTTTAAGTAGTAGTATGTTGTAACAAAGCATTACCTGAAATAAGTTATTTAAGACCAAAGCAAATCATAATAGGCTCATTGGCCACAACAAATTAGTCTGATTTATCTTTAAGAGAAACAGTTCAAGAACTTTCCTTTATTTCTCCTTATTAAACTTCACTTGAGAGATAGATTGATACAGGAAAGCATTTGCTTTTTTAAAGATATGCTAGTGATGTCCTATGCCTAATTTTCCAAGCAGCTCTACTGGCAAAACCAGAACTTAGCCACAGTTCTGCTAACTCCAAAGTGAGCATTCTTTCTTTTTTAAATATATATTTTTTTAATTTTAATACTTTTGAGAGAGAGACAGAGCACGAGCAGGGGAGGGCAGAGAGAGAGGGAGCCACAGAATCTGAAGCAGGCTCTAGGCTCTGAGCTGTCAGCACAGAGCCCGAGGCGGGGCTTGAATGCAGGAACCACGGTGAGATCATGAACTGAGCTGAAGTCGGATGCTCAAGTGACTGAGCCACGCAGGTGCCCCTAAAGTGAGAATTCTTTTTTATACGCTGCACAGAATGTGGCGATGTGTTACCCACCACCCCAACACACACTTGCTGAGTTGAGTGATCATCTGCCACTGAGACGCATACTGATACGGTAAATGAGAAGAGGCAGCCATTTGCCTAATGGAAACCAGGCATCTGTGTTTAGAAGGTCTACACTTGTCAGTGAATCTGTGCATGATCCTTGAACTTTACACATTCTAGAAAGCGAAAGAGGATATTGGGTTTTGAGGAGCAGAGGACTGAGCTCTACTGGAGATGTAAAAGTACTGACTGGAGATGGGATCTCAAAGCCGTAGGCTAGCACAAGTCATATTTCAACACTTTGTGTGTTAAGTGTTAAAAAGCGCCTGTGTTAAATGATATGAATTAGCAAGCCAAGGACGCCTATTTTGCATTTAAGAAGGCACTGAGCCTTCTGGGCTTATAGAATGCAGGGTATCTGCAACAGAGGAGTCTTTGGGAGTTGTAGGTTTGTTGATTTCTCAGAAAACATCTAATACTTTTTAGCATTACTTTTGCAAATTTTCTGGCAAACTCTATTTGGAAAACTTAGAATATTGAGGGTGGAGAATCATCTGTACTTCACAGAAGGGAAATCAGAGATCTTGGGTGTATATTGTGAAGGTTAATTTTACGTGTCAAATTTACCAAGGCCATGTGGTGCCCAGATATTTGATCAAATATTTTTTGGGTGTTTCAGTGAGAATAATTTTGGATGAGATGAACATTGAAATCAGTAGACTGAGTAAAGCAGATAGTCCTCCATAATGTGGGTGGGTCTCATCCAATAAGTTGAAGGTGTGTATAGAACAAAAATGCTAGTTCTCCTTCAAGTAGGAAAGAATTTTTTCTTTCTGATGGCCTTCAAACTAGAACATCACCTTTTTCTTCTCTTTGGACTCAAAAGGAAATATTTGTTCTTCCTGCTGGCGTTTGGACTGGAACTACATCATCAGCTCTCCTGATCTTCAGCTTACGAAATCAGCTTGCAGATTTAGGGATTGCCAGCCTCTGTAAATTGTAAGTCAGTTCCTTATGCATCCTATTGTTTCTCTTTCTTTGGAGAACTCTGATAAATACATATAACTCTACATGGTGAGAATCATATGTATATTACTCCTTTTTTTCCAACTGCGACATTCATATTAATATAGTATATACATGTGTTTACTAATTAGTGATAAGAAAACAGGGGAAATAATTCTACATATCCATTAGTCTTGAGTAGGCTCTACTCTGCTAACCCTGAATAGGTATAAAAGTACGACACTCTCCATTATACCACCTACAGAATGCTTTCTTTCACATAGGTGAGAGTATGATTTCCAGATGTCTGCCCTGATCATTTAGGGAATATTATGAGGAATCCACCACTCTTAACTTTTCACACATGCCTTAGAGTAATCCCTACAGAATCGTTACAAATGACTGCAAACTCAGAAAAAGAAGTGGGCCTTGGTTTGTTGAGGTGGGTCATTTTGTTTTTGTGTTTTGTTTATTTGTTTGTTCTGAATATGTGTAGAAAAGGCTCTTGAAGGAGGAGAAAGAAGTTTATAATGAAAGTACAGACTGTGTGGAGAACCAGTTTAAAAAGTCTTTCCAGTGTAACACAATTGGCTTTACACAATTAGAGGAAAAAGAGTGGGTGGGAAAGAATACATTGCTGATGTCTAAGAAGCTACAAGAAAGCCTGAACAAGACAGAGCTTGCTTATGAGAAAAGCACAGTTTCAATACAAGGTTGTTAGAGTACAATCTGTTGTTTATGCTTGACCAGCCTGGCCTCCTACAACCGTGTGGATTTGGTAGGCTGCCAGTCATGTTATCCCCCTGGCTACAATAAGTTTCCCGCAAAGTCTGTAAGATTCTTGATTGACTACCACAGTCTTTTATGTATGGAATGTGGGTCAGAGAGCTCTCTCTTCCTTTCAAGATCACAAACACTGAGTGCTGTAAGCCTGGATCTACCCGTGGGTACACCCTGCCCTTCTCATTCCTTATCCTGGCAATAGGAGAGAAAGTGGCCAACACACAAACAAGGGATAGTGTCTTATTTTTATAACATCATCTTCAATGTGGGAAAGAAACTCAGATGTAGGCATAAATTTCAATTAATCTACATTTTCTTTAAGTGTAAAGATTCATGAAATACCATTTTTATAACATTTAATGATGGAAAGCAATTCAATAATAATTGAAACCTGGGTTATTACTGCTATAAATCTTTAACAGTCTTACAAGGGAAATTTCATTGAAAACAACAGAATGAGAGTATAAAGGCTGTAGCACCACAACCTTGAATTATTTTTTGAGGTCAATTTCAGCGACAGTTTCCAAATTGAAGTCATTGTCTTCTCTGACTGGGCCATAGGTCCGGAAGCTAAATGATTGAACGGTACATCTAAATGGTAGCTTGAGACAGGAAACTTACCTGGATGCAAACATGGATTTTGTGTAACTCTAGGTTCTTTTGGAAATGATACATGTTTGTAATTCACCAAGCCATAGTCTCACCTCATCCCCTTCACTATCTATAACTTGGAGTGTAATTGGGTATTGACACTCCCATCAGTTGGGGGGTGGCAGAGAAGGAAGACAAGGCTGATGAGGGGAAATTATTATTGGGTATCTTTGCCTCTTGCGAATAATGAAGGTGAAGTAATTAGTAGAAATAAATGTGGTAGATATCAGTTAAAATGAGACTAAAATTGGAAGTTTCCACATTTTACATTCTCCTTTCTTAAATAGTACTTAAAAAAATAGGCAAATGTTATACTCATTATCTCAAAGGTTAAAACGGATCATAAAAAAAAAAAAAAAAAATGAAGGGTTTATCCCCAGCTTTAACTTGCAGGTTTGAAAAAAGAGAATTTTTTTTTCAAGGACAGCGTGTTTCTAGAAACACCTTGAAAGATGATTTTCTTCAAAAATTATATTAGAACATTTATCAACATAAAACTAATAGTTTCTCCTAGCAATAAAGTAGGGGGATTTATAACAGCCTTTAAAAATAACTTCATTCATAATGGGTCCTAGTCAAACCAAATAATTATAAAATATTGATTTTTTTGAGGTATAATATTTCAGAATTCCATTACATGATGGGAAATATAATGTATTTCAAATTAAAGTAGAAATTTATCTCAAATGTCTCTATATTCTTAGCTGTCAATTCAAGGTTTTTGGGGTGTGTGTGTGTGTTTGTGTGTGTGTATGTGTTTTAGTTAGCTGTTTAGATTATTTTCCCTTTATTATTTCCACTGGGTTTTTAAAATTTTTTATAAAAACCACCTGTTGTGACGGATGATTCTATATATATGTGAAAGGTTACCTATTATATATATATATTATATATATATATATAATTATTTATGAAAAGTATTTTTTAATCAAAGAGAATACTTCAGCGTTGATATGACAGAAATTAAGGAACAGTACACAATTTAATTTTATTTTCATGAAGCACTGACTTTTTATCAAGGGAGTGATTTTTAATTTTTTTAATGTTTATTTTCGAGAGACAGAGAGAGAGAGAGCAAGCAGTGAGGAAACGAGAGGGAGGAAGACACAGAATCCAAAGCAGGCTCCAGGCTCTGAGCTGTCAGCACAGAGCCGGATGCTGGGCTCAAACTCACAAGCTAAGCCATGAAATCATGACCTGTGCCAAAGTCAGATGCTGGATGGATTGAGCCCTCCAGGTGCCCCTAGGGAGTGATTTTTAACCTTTCTGGTTCACTGATCCCTTTGTAAACCTGATAAAATGTATAGATCTATTGCCCAGAGAAATGCACATATACATCAGAAATATATACCACTTATTAGGGATACATGAACTGCTGATTTAGACCCTAGATTTAGGACTGATTTTAAGTCAAATCTGTTTTTTAATGTTAATTGTAAAACTAATCACTGTCATCTTTATTTGATAGTTTATATGGATGAACTACAAAATCTAAAACAACTTATTCTAAATGATTAAAGAATCATTTATATATTTGAATAATTACCTGGAAAATTAAGTTTAAAAAATGAGAAATAAACAGATACTCCACAAGCCAGAACTCTTATTGGAAAAATAGACACAAATAACTTATTTTACAATAAATCATAAAAATATATTTATTGGCATTCTAAGAGTTTAAAAGTCTTTCTTCTAAAAGTAAATGAAAACTTGTATTTTTGTGTTCTTAAAATATAAAGCTTTTCCACTCAGGGTACTAACAGGAAATAATATTTTCAGATCAATGGAAATAAAAGCAACTTATTAGAAAAAAAACACTAATTTTGACGTGTTTACAACTTGTGATAATATCAATCATTGGACATTCTTCTGCCCTCAAAGGGCTCATTTTTGCAAAGAGGCAAAGACTCAACAGTATGCAGGAACATGCACACACACACACACACACACACACACACACACTTTAATGCTCTGTTAACTAATTATCTCTTAGATTTATCATGATAACATATAACACGGGTTCTAGAGAAATGGCTAAGGGAAAATCCTGGATTCTACCACTTGCTAAATGGCAAGGTATTTATTATCATGTTTCATCACCTGTAAAATGGGTTTCCTTACCTGTAATGATATCATGTGCCTCATAGGGCTGAACATGTCATTTTAAGTGTTTATCCCAATGTCTGGAACATAGCAAGCACTCCAAATTTCAACTATGAATGATGCTGTCACTATATTGTGACAGTCGTAGTAGCAGTATTTGAGGAGTAAAAATTCTTCCAAAACTTTCTCTAAGGAGATAGAGGACCGATAGGTAGACAGACAGGTTCAGAGGTAAGTATATAGACACAGACAGCCCACGGGTCTCAAGGTATGGCCCAGGGACCTTTGAAGCTCTCCCAGATCCTCTCACGGAGTTCATGACATCAAAACTATTTCATCACAATACTAAGACATTATTTACTTTCTTCACTTTCATTCTCTCACAAATCAAGAGTGAACTTACTGAGGCCAGAAGGCAGAAGCAAGTATGAGAATCCAGCAATCCTTCATGAAGCAAGAAATGAAAGAGTTTTGCATGATGCAAAATAATGCCACTATTCTCACTAAATTAATTTCATAAATTTTATAAATTTAAGTTATAATTTAACTTATAAAAATAGAATATTTTTTATAAAATGTTATTACTAAAAGTAATTTATATTTATTGTTGTGTTAAATGACTTAATAAGCGTATTCAATATGTCTCAGTTTTAATTTCTTTTTTAAAAAATTTTTTATGTTGAGTTTTGAGAGAGAGAGAGAGAGAGAGAGAGCATGAACAGGGGAGGGGCAGAGAGAGAAAGGGACCCAGAATCCTAAGCAGGCTTCAGGCTCTGAGCCATCAGCACAGAGCCTGATGTAGGGCTGAAACTCACAAACTTCCAGATCATGACCTGAGCCACAGTTGGACGCTTCACTGACAGAGCCACTCATGCGCCTCTCAGTTTTAATTTCTAGTAACTGTGAATAAATATAATCCACATACACAAAATTTTTCTGGTGTCCTCCACGTAAAAAGTCTCAAAACTAAAAAGGTTAGGAACTGCAGCTGTATAAATTGCTTTGCAAATGGACTTTTTGTTATTTAACAATCTACCAAGTACAGTTATCCATGTCATTTCAATATATCCACATCTACAATTCCATTTCTGCATGGCTGAATTGTTGAAATGTACCAAATTTGTTTAACCTGAGAAATGCTGATGTTTTAGTAGAGATAATGATCGCAGATTGGAGTATGTATCCTTTGAGAAGAGATGAGAGCTGGCTTCAATTATAAGGGTAAATTTTCATTGGGGCCTTAACTACCAAGTGTTTTCAGTTTGTTTTGTTCTGTTTTGTTTGGGGGTTTATCACTATGTCGATTCCCTGAACAAATTTGATAACCGTGAAATCACACAAGGAAAATGGAAGGCCAGTCATTAATTAGGCATTTTCTTATCAGCTCTAACAGAACCCATATAATAATAATAGCTATGGGGAAAGAAACCGATGGGAAATACCAAACATAATTGCCCTTAAGTCCAGGAGCACCTAATCATTATACATTTAATCAGTAACAAGGAGAGTTACCTTTGTTTACCAAGCTGATGAGATAAATATAAACCAGTGAATCCAAATTACAGTTTAGCTATGAGTGTTATTCAGTGATACTGAATCTAATCTTGAAATCTCTAAGTCTTTTAAGTTCCCTCTGATCTTTCACATTTAAAGAGCAACTGAAATAGTAAGTCATCTTTTCTTTGGGGGGATGGCATTCTTTTGTCCACCACACTCTTAATGTTTAGCTGGTCATTTTTATGGAAAAAGATTCTTGATGACTCTACTTCTATATCTCAATGCCTATTTAAAGCACCTATTATGAAATCGTGTTAGATCTCCCCAAATACCCATGAATTGGAACAATTGTATGCATCTAAATTTACTGCTAGAAAATATGCTAGCAAATAAGGAATATCAGTTGATTTGCCAGAATATAATTAAGTTATCTACAGCAAATCTTGATTTTGAGCTTCGTTTGCCTATTTTGTTGACATTTGCACTCAAGCTTTATATACGTGTTGAGGATCAGTTACCATGGAATAATCAGTGTGTTAAAAAGAAGGGTATAACACACATTCTTTTCAGCAAGGAAGGGTATAATGTTTGGGGTCGACATTTTATGTTGGACACACAAATAAATATTCATAAACCATTACAGAATGGAAAATCTAAAAGCAAGTGTCTACTAATCAAGGAATGAAAGTACAAAGTGCAAGATGAACGTGCAGAGAAGAGAGAAATCTGTTGCTGGGGTGTGTTTGTGGAGGCTCTGTGGCAGCAGGTAGGGTCCCGGTAACCACGGGGGATGGAAGGCCAGGAGAGATCGGGCTGGGGCCTGGAGACTGGAAGAAGGCATCCCAGGTGCAGGTAGCCACATGGTGAGGCAGAGATGTCTGTGGGTTAGGAAGTCTCGTTGATGGAATTGGATGGTTCAAAGGAGCATTGAGAAAGTGAAAACAATAAGTTTGGACTAGACTGGAAAATATCTTGAATGACAGGTCCAGATTTGGGTATGACTATTTAGGCGAATGATAAAGATAGCAATACACAGGAAGGAAATATAAGTAATAGAGAGAGCAGTAAACTAGAAGTTAGAGCATTTGAATTTTGCTGGCTGGGTAAGTGTGACCATGGCTCATGTCCTTTCTGAGTCTCAACATTTAGAGTGAAAGAGCAACAGATGAGACTTTCACATCCTATTCGCATATTGCTGTGAGGATGAACTGAGACCATACATGCTAAAACGCTTTACAATTGTAAAGTAGCGTAAAATTAAAGTATTAAATATCATTAAAGTATTAAGTAGGAGATCATGCCCTGACATAAGAAAATACTTTATTTGCTCCAATGACTGTTGACAGAGATGCATTTTAGGTTAGAACAATCATATTTTAGACCTAAAGAAAATGTGAATAAGTATGTAAAAAGAAAAAGGGGGTGGGGAGAGAGATCATTCATTTTTTTTCTTCCTGTAGTGTTGTGAAATGGTACATCATTTTAGCCCTAAGTTTACGAAAACAGATAATAAGCAAATAAATGGGATAAGGATATATTCAAATGACCTAGACCTTTACACTGAGTTTTCTTTGAGTCAGGCCCCTTGAATTTGGTACCCTGATTTCAAAACTATTTTAGCATAAAAATACATATGTTTTTAATAGCCTCTGTTCTGTATTGTCTCTTCTATCCTGCATGAGAAAGGATAATAAAGACTGGACTCTATTATATGCAGATATCAATCGATATATTTTACATTCCACCAGCTTCAAGTTCTTGCCCACCAGAAAAAAATTTAAATTTATAGTGCTGTTCTTGTGGGAACCCTTGAGTGGAAATGTTCCTTCATTAAGAAAAGGAATGTGATCAGCACATTGGAATGTAAATTTCTTAGGCACAAGGGTTTCCTCACAGTATTTTAATAGACCTTGACTTCATGGTTCCCTTATTTTAAGAATTTATCAGGCGTCAACAATAGTTCCAGGCATTTCTAATAAACCTATAAACAGATAAGAAAATATTAACAAGGTACGAAAGATTGCTTTTCGTTTAGATTTTTTGAAACAACCTGATATGTAACAGCATTAAAGTAGGCACGGTTTAGATTTCTGAGTGGTGAAAAGCACCCTTGACATTGTCCTCTAGTTTTATTTCTATGCTTATCCCAGCCATGGTCAGTCTTGGCCACCACGAGAATCACACACATGTATCGTCGCCCATTGTGGCAACAGCACTATTTCCTCCTGGAATATTAGAAAATACCATATGCTTTATAGCGCTTTCCCACTTCAAGTCCCTTTTTTTCTCTGCTTGTCTTATAAAATAGGGAACTGAATACTTCCAGGGTTGCCTCCAAAGGCATTTGTTGATCTTGATTCCTGTCCTGGATCCACTGCTCTTTAGTTGTTTGACTCTAGATGAGACCTGAGACATTTAACATTATTGGGCACATCAGACATGATAAAGCATTTGAAAGTAATTTGAAAACTAATTACAAATGTAAATGGTTCCTATTTGTAATTGTGTTGGTAATAGCCTACTCTGGCAGTGTATTTCACTCTTTCTCAACACACACATACATACACATGAGAAAGAGAGAGCAAGAGAGGGAAAGGGAGAGAGAGAAAGAGAGAGAGAAACAGTGAGGGAGAGGAAGGGAGAAAGAGAGAAACATAATGCAAAACTTCTCCACCATTAATTCTTTAAAAGTGTTTTGTTTAACTGAGTGGCTCAGTTGGTTGAGTGTCCGACTCTTGATTTCTAGTGAGGTCGTGATCCTACAATTTGTGGGATTGAGCCCCGGGTCGGGCTTTGTGCTGAGCGTGGAGACTGCTTGGGATTGTCTCTCTCCCTCTGCCCCTCACCCCTGCTAGTTTTCTCTCTCTCTAAAGAAAAAAAAAAAACCAAAATCAATAAATAAAATTAAAAGCGTTTTATTTATATTTGATTTTAAAAATCAGGAAGCAGAGGGTTCAAGACCTGTGACTCAGCTACCTCATCCAAAAATGGATGTGTAAAAGCTAGGAGAAACTGACGATAGTTAAGATCATGAATATGAGATAGCACTTTAAAGTAAATTAGTGTTACAAACAAAGTGCATTGTTATTATTAGTTACTATTATTAAATATATAAAATTTTTGTGAAAATCTTCTTTACAAGCCAACTTGACCTAACAGGTTAGCCACTGTACATTCGATAAAGAATAATGGCATAAAATAATATGCCTAGCAGGATCCGTTTGCTAACCCTTGGGATCTTCACCCCTAAGGGCTAGCAGAGCAGGTGCAAATGAGGAAAAGGACTTACCTTGAGGAACGTTGGTACATAGTTTAGCCAGATTGGAAATCTGTGTCCATTCTTCCCTGAGCATCTCTACTCCAAGGAATGACTCTAAAGGCTGTCCTTATGTCCTACCCTCTATTCCTTACAAACACGGAGACATGGAGTGGGCCAAAATGTTGTTTTCAGTGAAAATACTTCTTTGTAATCATACTTAGATTTGTTGCGCACAATACATTCTCCATGCTCCTTTACACATGCTTCTCCCTTGGTCTGCAGCATCCTCTTTTCTCCAGGCCCCTCCTTTGCCCGGTTACCATCTACACACTCATTTGTTAACTTCTCTATGGAGCATGGTGAGGCAAAGTGATATACTTCCTGGGTTGGGCCCCAACTTGAATCCCCCTTGCCCAGGGCAGCTTTCAGAGCCCAGTCCATGTTCGGCCCCTGAGAGAGGATTTTGTGGATCCTTGGATATGGATATCTCCACCATTGCACATTCCCAATTCATAGGCCTCCCCCAGCAAGCAGTAAGTTCCAAGGGCTGGACATGTCTATCTGGTGCCTCACTTTGTTCTCAGTACCTCCTGTGGTGCCTTGTATAGCCTATGTGATCAGCAAATAGTTGCTAAATAAATAGGTACAGACACTTTACCAGGAACATTGCATTGAAACCACAAAATAATTCTGTGAGGCAGATGGGCGATGCCCATTTCATATGTGAGGAAATAGAAAGAACACGTGTAAGTTGCCCAAGGGTTACATAACTAGTACAACAAAGAGAACTTTGTTTCAATACAGGCCCAGGTTTTGTTTTCTTGTTTTTGTTTCACCTGGGGCCTTGGAGTTTGGGAATGGTTCCTTTGCACCAGAGCTGGAAGTTAAAAATAAAAATAAAATAAATGAATACTTGCTTTACATATAATTTATAAAAGTTCAAGTCATGCAAAAAGGAGTATTAAGTTATATTAACAAATTTAAGGTTTCCCCAGCAACACATAGAAATTGCATTTACCATTCACAGCATCTAGTGTCCTCTACTTTCTTTTGTCTGTTTTTATCATACTCTCCCAAACTTTTATAGTCAGTATTTAGCTGTAAATGATGATGAGGTTTAATAGGAAAGGTTAACATTCTCAATGGCTTTTTGAACCTTGCACCTAGGATCTCCATTTTCAAGAAGTCCACCAATGAACAGAGTTTCTTTAACTTTCCCACCTAAAGGTTGGAAGAGAGAAATCGTGTAAGGACAGAAGTCTTTGGGAAAGTGATAATATTAATTGAATTTTATCATGCGCTTACTAGAGGCAAGGCTGCATCTCATTAATTCCTGACAAAACTTTCAGGATGTATTACTTTTATTTGCATCTGACACGTAGGGAATAAAAATGAAGCTTGGAGAGACTCAGCAACTTGCCCAAGAGAAATAACTATGAAATGGTAGATTTGTCTGGCAGTGGAGTCTGAACTTTTAACGGTACCTGGTATTGATTCTTACTGGACCTCTGTAAGCATGAAACATCAAGGAGTTTTATCTAAGAGAGCATCCAGGATTTGAGGTTACTTCATTATAAACATATTAGCTTATTATATAAAAATAATTGTTAATTTCTCCTCAAATCTTAGAGGAAAATTATTCACCCGAGGAGATATGTCATGCTAAAGAGCCCCTGTCTTCTCCCCGGTGCACACATAACACCCAGTTTGACATGTACAGGTATAAAAACATTCCCTGAGAATATCATTTGGTTCAGCAGAGGTTTGTACCGGAGCTAGAGGTAAATAATACATAATGCATGAGACAGGAAAGGCATAGGATCAGGACGCTCTTGTAGCCTCCACATTTATGTCAGTCAGTCACTGAGAAAGGCCTTCTGTCTACTCTCTACTTGGTGGAGAGGACAGGGAGAAGAAAACAGCAGCAGAAAGAAAAGCAATGAATGGGAACATTCAGTGGGGCGTTCTTCTTATCTGGTGCTGAGTCTAATTCTGTAAATAGAGCATTGCTTCCCCTTCCCTCCATACCATCCACGTTGCGTTATTTTCTAGTTGCTTTGGTTGTAGGGTATGTTGGCTCACTGCATACATTTGATTTATGATTCCGAGCTAGATTATGAATCCAGAAAATATTCTTTTGCCTGAAGTTTCTGTGTCTGCTTGCAAATTCACTTGGGGAGGGCATGACTTTTGTCCATCTTTCATGGTCGTGAATTTAGTGACATGTGCAATGTAGCAAGAAGAGGATGAAAAGAAGAGGAAAGACAGTTTGGTGTCTGGAGACCACATCCATCAGATTCACAGCGGGAGAAGAAATCACAAAGATTTCTTTGTTTTGTTTTGTTTAAAGAATTTGGCTTTGAGGATGGTGGCATTTTTCTGTCACCATGGGAGAAATTTCTTTGGGGAAAAAAAAAAAATCTCTGCTGGTGAACAGTTCTCAAGGTGACCTGGTAGGCTTACAATTGAAACAAGAGGTGTCAGGTGCAGAAATGAGTGCTGAGGAGAATAATGTTGATGCCTTCTGAGGAGAGAACACAGAGATTTAAAAATAAAGTTGGAGCTTTTGATGTTTGGCACAATTTCCTCAAAGAAATTATGTTCAATTACAGTTCAGACCCGAGCGCTATCCCATGGTATGTAGGTGGATTTTCAATTCTCAAATCAACAGCAACAACTCAGTCAAATGGATTCTTTTAATTCTGAGGCCGAGAAAGTTGTCAGGACTTGTTAAAGTTGCTGGAAGATGAGAGGGAATTTTGTTCTTCGGCATGCACGTTGGGCGAGGATTAGAAATATTAAAAATAAAAAAATACTAAAAATATTAGAAGCTCTAGGGTTGGAGCTGGAAACCAGTCTGTGACGTTTGTTGTAAGAGGCTGCTTGTGACATGAGATTCTCAAGTAACCTAGTTGGTGTTGCGACTCCCAACAAACGACCTTATCAGAAAGGGGTTGTTGTGATTCCCATTTTACCAATGGGAACACTGAGGTTTGAAAAGGTTGTTGGTTTTGTTTGTTTTTTTTTCTCTAAAAATTCAGGATTGAATCTACATGGTTTGACCCTGATCCTGAGTTGTTACTGTTATGAGGGATTGCTCAGATATCCTTCTGGGTTCCACATATTTTTAGTGTTTTCATATTCAACTACTTTTGAAAAACTCTGGACTAAGCAAAGTAAAACAAGTTTCCTTTATTGCAGGACTTCCGCATTGTGAATTTTGAAATGTGGACTATAGTTGGTAGCATTTACCACACTGGCGTTGCTAGGAAAATTGTAAGGTGCTGCACATCTTCAGGGACTAAAGCTCTTCAGAATGAATTGGGGGAAATGGCACAAATGGTTGGTAAATGTAACCATTAGTTGCTTTCAGTATCTTAAGCCAAGCACCTGGCAAAAGGATAATTTCAGCCACCAGAGAAAGCTGGCGAGGAAAAATAGATATTTGCTGACCTTGGAGATTCACCATTTACGTCCACCAGGTGAGTTCAGAAGGTGGCTTATTGAGTGATAAATAACGGTGAGTTTCAACCAGACTGTCTAGGTTCAACACCCAGTTCTGCCATTTATCTGATGTGTAATCTCAGATAAATCACTACACTTCTCTTTGCTTGTTCCTCCTCCGTCAAATAAAGATAATAATAATGTCTGCCTCATGAGGGTGTCATGAAGATTACAGGAATGAATATTCCTGAAGCATTTAAAACAGTTACTGATATTTAGTAATTGACAGCTAAGAATTTATTAAATAAATTCCACAAATCTGGCCTTATTGACCTGGCATGGATTAGGCTCAAAACAACAACAACAAAAACAACAACAACAACAAAAACCCCACAAAACCCAGCACTAAATTAATCCGTAATCCAGATGAAATTTTTAACTGAATCACAACACCATGGGAAATAGCGATTGGATGTCTATAGGTCTGATAATAACTTCTCTGAAACTTATAAATGTCTAGATTACATGATTCCAAGAACATGGATTTGAAAGACAGAAAAGCCCGATTCTGAATCCTGGTTACTTATAAAGCTTGAGAAAATTACCTAAAAATCCCCAAGTTATCGTTTTCTCACCTGTTTATCAGAAGAAATTATTCTTACCTGGTACTTAAGTATAATGCATTTTATACCCTTGACCCATAGTAGGCATTTATTAAACCATAGATCCTCTTTATTATTCCTTTGCTATTGCTAACAAAATGATGCCGTTGCCTTGTTAAGTAATGTGAACTCGACTGCCCACTGGCCTCTTACAATACTGGCCACTTAGTAAGAAAAAAAAATTTTTCGCCCTTAAGAAGTTATGTGAACAGCAACATAGTTGTCAGTAAACTTATACTCCTAAAATGGTACCAAATGGGATACGAATACCAGATGAGAATTTAAAGAAAAATCATAAAGTGTGCATTTTAATAAGTTCCTATCTGACTTGTCTTGTTTTCTAGCTGAATGCAATATTTCTATATTGTTTTCAATACTTCTTTTTATCTTCTCTTTTAATTAAAGCTTTGGTAGCTTTTATCTTCTAATAGCTAGTAAAGCTTTTAGCTGATTGATTGATATTTTAAAATAGCTGAACTAAATTACTTGACTTTCAGACTTGTCTATGGAAACTAAGCAAATGCTAATGTAGGATGCCTTTGCCCTCTCTCTAGTACCTACTTAATTCAAGTTACATTTTAACCTTTCAATAAGAAGACAGTATACTCCTTAGCTAACTTCAAATCCTATTATTGTGTTTTGCCCAGTGTGGAAAATTTTGTATGTGATGAAGCAGAATGGCATGCCTCACGTAGGCCCACTGATCGCTCTCAACACTAGTGGTGGCGATTCGGGATAAGTCTTGGAATATTTGTGATTGTCAGGAGCACGGTAAATGCAGAAGTAAATTGCTCTGTGAGTTAGAAGACTGAGTTCTGGTTTTGTCAAGTCTTTGTGTCTCGAATGTGATTCTTACTCTGGCAGGGAGGAGGCCAAGCTAAAAGACCGACAGGGTCTCTTGCAGTCAGATCTTTTTAACACCTGCTTTAGTGTTGGACTAAAGCCTCTCTTTCTCAGGAAGAGTTGCTGGACTAAAGCCTCTCTTTCTCAGGAAGCTGTCCAGTGTATAAGAAAGTGTTCTGAAAATCTTTATTATTTTTGTGTGAAAGATATTTTTTGTTATTTTTATGGCTAATTCCAAACACAGGAGTATGGGGAGTTCTTTTAGATAATTGCGTAACATAAGAATTACCTGGTATATCATTCAGTTGATCTAATATGCATTTTAGAAGACTCCACAGTAAATAAAAATATGCAAACTCAGATGACTTTCAGTACATTAAACAACCACATATTAATCAACATATCAAACAAACTGGCTGGATGACCTTTGCAAAATATGGCTTCTCTTTAGCAGCGTTTCTTTTCCCTGAAAATTCACAAGGAGTTAAATCAATTCCCACATGATAAATCAATCTGTCATAACACCAAAAACCATTACTTTATTTATTTATTTAATTATGTATTTATTTATCCCAACAAGTGCCCTCCTTAATGCCCATCACCCATTTTTCCTTCTTCCCCAACACCCATCAACTTTTTTTCCCCCTCCCCTTCCCCCATGGTCTTCTGTTAAGTTTCTCAAGATCCACATATGAGTGAAAACATTTGATATCTGTCTTTCTCTGACTGACTTATTTTCCTTAGCATTATACTCTCCAGTTCCATCCACGTTGCTGCAAATGGCCAGATTTCATTCTTTCTCATTGCCAAGTAGTATTCCATTGTATATATAAAATGCATCTTCTTTATCCATTCATTAATTGATGGACATTTAGGCTCTTTCCATAATTTGGCTATTGTTGAAAGTGCTGCTGTAAACATTGGGGTACAAGTGCCCCTATGCATCAGCACTCCTGTATCCCTTGGGTAAATTCCTGGTAGTGCTGTTCCTGGGTCATAGGGTAGTTCTATTTTTAATTTTTTTAGGAACCTTCATACTGTTTTCCAGAGCAGCTGCACCAGTTTGCATTCCCACCAAAAGTGCAAGAGGGTTCCCATTTCTCCACATCCTCGCCAGCATCTATAGTCTCCTGATTTGTTCATTTTAGCTACTCTGGTGTGAGGTGGTATCTCAGTGTGGTTCCAAAGCCATTGCTTTAAACACAATATGGCTTTCTGGGTAAACTTCTGAAATTATATTCTAAGTTCTTTCATAGTTTATTAGGTTTCTAAAATCAGTCTTGTAACTACTAATTAATTATTTTGTTTTGGCAACTATCAGATTTCTAAACCAGAGATTTCTTGTGTGACACATACTTCAGTCACTTGTTAATGACTTGACTAATCCCTGATTATGCCAAAACCATGAATTCCAACTCCGTAATGTTTATTTTAGTCTCCATCCATCCACTGCCTGGCTCTAACCACTCGCTTTGCAAGAGGATAGCTTTTTAGTTGGTCAGTGGGATAAATGGATAAAGGAGTAATGATAAGTTAAAGCAAACATATTATCTGGGAGAAAAAATCTTTGCATATGTTAGGCTCTCAGATTCTGATATAAAATAGTGATTAAAATGAGAGCTAATTAGTTTTCTAGTTTTAATATTTAAATTAAAATGTATCCATTCAATCAAAATATAATTTTGACATGCTCACATGTATATAAATTGTTGAAACAGTAATTATTTGTTCCCATGAAAATGTAATTTATATTACCAATACACATTTATTGGCCAGTATTTTATCAGCATATACCTACTGACCCAGTAATTATTTGTTCCCATCAATAGGTGGGTAACCAGATGCATTCACGCCAGTGTTTTCTATGTTACATGGAATCTTCCCTTACAAGTGCTCAGTGTTCATTCATGTTTACTAAGAAGTTTTGAAACTATGTACCATGGAGACAGTGTTCCATTGTGGTATTAATCTTAATTATTAATTATTAAATAATAATGCCTAAAACCACCATCTTGCAGAGCGCCTGGGTGACTCAGTCAGCTGAGCATCCAACTCTTGATTTAGGCTCAGGTCATGGGATCAGCCCTCCATTAGGCTCCATGCTGAGCTTGAAGCCTGCTGAGTTTCCTTTCTTTCTCTCTCTCTCTCTCTCTCCTTCTGTGCCTGTCCCCACTCATGCTCTTTCTCTCTAAAAAAAATTAATTAAAAAACCCCACTATCTTGGGGTGCCTGGGTGGTTCAGTCGGTTGAGTGTCCAACTTCGGCTCAGGTCATGATCTCGCAGTTCGTGAGTTCGAGCCCCGCGTCGGGCTCTGTGCTGACAGCATAGAGCCTGGAGCCTGCTTCGGATTCTGTGTCTCCCTATCTCTCTGCCCCTTCCCCCGTTCATGCTCTGTCTCTCTCTCTCTGTCAAAAATAAATAAACATTAAAAAAAATTAAAAAAAAAACACCCCACTATCTTGCATGTGTTTTATGTTTGTTTTACTTTGTTCTGTTTCTATCAAGTAGCAAGTATATCCTTTTCTTAAGTTTTCTCATTTTCATGGTCTCCTTCACTGATAAACATGCCCCCACAGAATCCTGATTTTGCTCAGTTTTCCTATTTCTGCACCTGTCACGTTTGGTCCACCCACTGTCCCAACTCATATTGGGACACACACACACACACACACACACACACACACACACACACATTGTGAGTCTCCATTCTCTCCCATAATGCTGCCTTTTAGCATTCTCTCTCTCTCTCTATTACATTTCCTTTAGTGGCAGAGACCTGAGTCACATATAAACAAACAGCTGATAATAGATAATAGTATCAGCAAAAATCAGTGAAGTGCAGTTATTAGTAAGACCTAAGAAAGGCGGTTGGGGAGGTAAGGAGTGTTGAGGGAAAATGACAGCCAGAATGTCGGTTGACTAGGACCTTTCAGTCCCTCTAACTTAATTTGAAGTGAAAGCTGCTTTAATTCTTTCTCTGCTGGAATCTCTACCCAAGTATGGGCAGTGCTCAATGTTACATTAACTCAAATATTCAGTGAGAGGTTTAAGGTTTAAAGGAGGGCTTGGCTGTCTTTCCACTTTTTACTTCATGGCAATATCACTTAAGTTTGCGGTATTTAAGCTGCATGGAATCATGACAATAATAAAGCCTTCAGCTTCCCTATTCAGCCTGTAGTTTAATGAGGCTCCATGTCTACCGGGACTCCCCCTCTGTCCTTTATACCCCTGTGTAATATGTGAGGTTGGTTAAAATGAACTGTGGTGTGGAAATATGAAGACAAGGTGTTTCAAAAACAGTGCCAACTGGAGAGAGGTTTTGTGCTTCATATAATGGAGACATAAAGAGGTCACATATTCTTAAATAGATAAATAAGGGCAAATCACACACTGCATGTAGCAGACTTTCCTAACCCTCGGGGAAGCATATCGCACATATTCATGCCTGTTTCACCGGAGCAGAAAAGATTGCTTTGAAAACTCATCAGGTAAATGGAAATTCAAGGATCCCTTTGCCTCGATAATTTTTACAATTCAAGAAATTAGAACTGTATACAAGTCACGTAAGCTAAATGACTTGCAGTTCTGTTCCCACTTCTTCAAAAGGTCAGCACACCAAAAGAATACCTCCTGCTCTCGAACATTCATTTACACAATCATATCATTTGGTGGAGGAAACTCATAAGGACGTTCCTAGTATTTAATCACTTTAACAATATCACACCCACCCACTCGAACCCCTGCAGTCCTTGGAAATTCAGCAGCAACCTAAAAATCTTACATATTCGTGTCTTTCACTATCAGTTTGTATTTTATGAAAGCCTTATCGTTTTAAAAAAAAAAGTCTAATTTTACACTCTGAATGACAATCAAGTATGTGGGTAAGAACAAAGAAACACCTTGATGAAAAGCTAAAGTGAGGAAGACAGAAATGACATTTTAATTTTTGTTGTTGGAAAGCTGATTGTTGTCAGAAGGCAGGGAGGTAGAAGGATGGATAAAATAGGTGAAGGGGATTAAGAGGTATAATCTTCTACTCATAAAACAAATAAGACACGAAGCTGAAATGTACAGCATAGGGAATGGAATCAATGGTGGTATAAGTATGGTGACAGACGGTTACTAGATTTATCCTGGTGATCGTTTTATAATGTAGGTAAATATCGAGTCACCATGTTATACATTTGAAACTAATATTATATGTCCATTATACTTCTGTAAAAAGCTTTTGTTGTTTGAAAACAGAATAATAATATAAAATTGGTCAACAAAGAACTGTAGAATTAAACATGTTTGGGAAGCAGGTGTGTTTATATGATGACAAAATGAATAGGTATTTTTAAAATAGTTATTTGGTTGAATCTTCCACATTGTGGCAATAACTGACTTTATGCCCCCATCCCCATTTTTTTTCTCTAAAATTTATTTATTTATTTTTGAGAATCTCACGAACTGTGAAATCATGACCTGAGCCAAAATCAACAGTCCAGCGCTTAACCCACTGAGCCAACCAGGCGCCCCACCCCCATCCCCTTTTAAAATAGATCGTTCCTTGCTTGATTCTACTAGATTATGGTAATATGTTGGAGTAGAGTCTCATCTTTTAGTGATGGTAGAAGTTGGCAAAAATAATTGATAGTTATGTATTAAATCTCAGTTCATTAGCATCTGTTTCCTTGACATACTGATTTAGTGAAAAATATTTGCTCCCAAGACTGTTTTCAAAAGGGACACTCTACCATCATATAGCCTAAGATTTTATCTTTCTGCCAGAGTTTGCGTGTTGAGACTGCTCTTATATATTAGCTCACAAGTCAAGCAAGATCAAGACTGTTTCTGACATCAGCGACTTTTCCAGGTGGCAGGTTTCCCTCACAATTTAGCAATCTCAACCATGGAGATCATGCACCTTATCACCAATTGGAAAAGAACAAGAGTTTCCCCAAAGTACAATTAATAAAGACAGCTGGTTCTGTGCTGACAGCTCAGAGCCTGGAACCTGCTTCAGATTCTGTGTCTTCCTCTCTGTCTGCCCCCTCCCTGCTCCTGCTGTCTGTCTCTCTCTCTCTCTCAAAAATAAATGAACATTTAAAACAATTCTGGGGTGCTGGGGCGGCTCAGTCGATTAAGCATCCGACTTCAGCTCAGGTCATGATCTCACAGTTCATGAGTTCGAGTCCCATATCGGGCTCTGTGCTGACAGCTCAGAGCCTGGAGCCTGCTTCCGATTCTGTGGCTCCCTCTCTCTCTGCCCCTCCACAACTCATGCTCTATCTCTCTCTCTCTCTCAAGAATAAATAAACATTAAAATAAATGTTAAAAATCCGGATGGTTTGTTTCTTAAAAAAAAATTAATTAATTAAAAAAAAATAAAGACACCCAGGATTGGCATTTCCTCCTAGAGAGCTAAGGGCTTTCCAGAGTATCTTTGCACATGCTTCATGTGGTACAGATTGAGAATTTGCTTCCTGTGATGATTGAGAGATTTTTATG
Source organism: Leopardus geoffroyi (assembly GCF_018350155.1). NCBI lineage: Eukaryota > Metazoa > Chordata > Mammalia > Carnivora > Felidae > Leopardus > Leopardus geoffroyi. Next base: position 107,130,589 of record NC_059336.1, read on the forward strand.
TTCCAAAACCAGTTTCCCCCATTGTAGTTTACTATTGTCCAATATACAAACACTGTCTTCTTCGCATTTAAAATATTGCTTAAAGCCCCTGTTGAGTTTGTAAAACATTTTTGAGATTATTTCCATGAGTTGCTTCCGACCACCTGTAAGAACGGTCTGTGTTGAATTTTCAGGTAAGGAATTTGCAGTTGTAAGAAGTTATGTGGTTTCCCAGAACATCTTGATAAATTAGAAACCTAACACAGTTGACTACTTCCTAATGTGCTCCCTATAGCAATATTTCTCCAGAAAGGAGATCTGTGGGATCATTTGGGGCACACTAACAGAAAAGACAGACTGAATTTTAGCCAGAAACCCACTTGCCCCAGGAGACATCAAGTTCTGTGTAGCTCTGACAGAAAATGTATAAAAGCCCTCTTCATGATTTAATTTGTCCCATTTCACCTGACACGTGTCATGTGGTTACTGAACAAAAACATCCCTCAACCAAATAAAGTAATTTGTTAGGCCTAGAATTCCATGCATCTACAAACTTGTACGTAGTTGGTATGTTGTTGGTGATAAGATTCGATCTGTGGTTCATGTGAAGCTTTGTAATACTCAGTGATATTTTACTGATATTCAGTGGTACCTTAGGGTCAACCCTATACAGATAGTTTCAGTGCATAGTTTGAAACCTAGCTCTGCCCGTTACTAGCTGTATAGCAGTGTTTAGAATTTGAATTACTAGTTCGATGTGGAGAGAGAATATATCTGCTTCACTTATAGAACTCACTGGAAATAGGAGCAAAGGAAATTTTAGATATTCTCATATGATATCCATTTTTCGTTTTAAAATTTCCTTGGGTTTCAAACCATCTGTATTCAGAAACTATAGAGACAGTTTAAAATTGCAAGTCCTCGTAAGGCTGTTTATCATGCCCCTCTTCCTTCTTAAGCTAGCACCTTCGAATAAGAGAAGTCTTATGGCTCCCGTGGCACAGTGTTTACTGGGAGATTAGGATTAGTGGTTATTCCTGTTTTATCCTGGTCTTTGGGCTAGTCTCCACCGGCTGTGTGCAGTCGGGTGTTTCTTGAGGTGGGGTTAGTCTGTTCTGATACACAAGTATCCTACTAGTATGCATTAATGAGCTTTATCCTCCCGATCTAGTCATAACCCTCCAGTTCGCCCGTGCTGCTGACTCATTCCCACGGAAGCCTAAGGAAATCTGTATCTTCCTGAGTCATGACTATCACCCCAGTTTGGTGCCCAAAGTGGCCTGCTCAGTAGCCCTTGATGACAGAGATACTTTGCCCCCACAGCAATAACCAGATGCACAGCTACTATTTTTCCCTCTCTCCTGGAGAATATAGGAATTTCTGGGTCCATGCCAGGGCGCGTGACTATAGAAGACAGCTTGGAAATGTCAGCCTAGGCTCCTCTATCGTTTAGCTGCTTCGTTTCATCTCCATGTTGGCACATGACACTCTGAATGACAGTCTCTTTCCACGTGGCCAAATAGTGGACAAACTGAAACATCTTTGCTTTCAGATTTTTTTTTTCTCGGCCCATCCAATAAACTTTCTTACTCTAAAGTACCATTCAGAAAGAAGTATTCTAGACACAGAGTCCCGTATCTCTGATTCTCTGCACCTTGCCACATGCCTTGGAGGGCAGAAAAGGCAAACTTCACTTTTTCCACTGCTAGTGGGTTATACATCCAAAGCCAAGGGGTGACATTTTTGCTTTCTTTCATATATATAAATATACATAAAGATTTGTATACAGAACATATAAAGAGATCTTACAAATCCATAATAAGTCAAATAATCCAAGAACGTTACTTCTCCCAACGTCAAGCTTCTTAGGACTACACGCAAAGGAGATATATAACTGCCTGAATACTTACCAGTAAATGTGTTTCAGTACATCATCTGATAACCCCTTCTGTTTGCATAAAATTATACACTTTATAAACCAGGTAAGGTTAATTAAAGTTAGTCCCACAATAACTGAGCTGTAGAGGAATGAGACTGTTGTCTCCATGTTTTCATTTAGAAATGAAACTTCAAAATTTAACATGCTTCCATTACATGGCATATATGTCTTCTGGAACAAAAGGGTGTGGGTGGGGGTTAATCTTTCCATGACGCATAGTTTAAAATGTTATCACTCTTAGTTGTGACTGTGTCCTAGAATTGATCAGAATTTTGTAAATAGAGCAGTTGAGATGGTTCTGCTCAGTCACGTATAAGTACTGACTCCATGAGCTTTCTTCCCTATCAACATCGTCCTGCACCCTGCAGGTTTAGCACCCTCCCCTCTCTTTTAGTAGAAGGTATAAATGTGCTGAGCAATTGAAAAGAGACTGTTCACAAGGCCTATTTGGGATTTGGTTGATTGCAATCTTGAAATGCACAGAAGTGCGTAGATGTTGAAAAACCAAGGGGTAATATGGAGGCTATTGCCTGTAGCAGCTTGTCTTGAATATCAGTGAAAGAACATTAATGGGGTTCCAAGCCCATAATGATCTGGATCTAGTCTTCCTGCGAGAGGACACATCAGTTCTTACCTCTTAGCTCAGCCAAGCTAATTCAGTTTTGAGAACAGGACATTCTAGATCTTTATCTAGACTTTTAACTATATTTAAAAATGTTTTCTTATTTGTAATACTCTAGGTAGGGGGATACAGCATATAGCCACTAGAGGACAGCAGAGAGCCAGGAGCAGGTGCAGAGGTGGGTTGACGCATTGACACATTTGGAGAAGAATCTGTGACCAGTTATCTCACCCCTGAGCAAGGCTTCCATTTAATTGGAGAAAAGAAAAACATCTAAGTGCTATCTACAAAAGTGGCTTAGGATGTAGTCCTCAGGTATAGTGTAATACTAGTGTAGAATTTGAGACACCAAATGGGACAAACAACACAGAAAAATGGCAATAATACAAACCTAGATATCAAGCAAATGTTCACCTATTCAATAAATATTTCTTGAATGCTCACTTTACACCATGTACTCAGCTAGACTTTATAAATGGAAACATATAATGCAGTGCAAGGAAAGTAATTGGCATAATAAAAGGAATATTTAAGGCAAATCCTCATGGATTAAGACATAGTCTGTGTATAATTTTAGATCTAAATTTTAGACAGGGTAGAATTTTAGGACTTCTGGGAAGATATTACTCAAGATGATAGTATTTAACAAAAAAATACGAAGGGTAGAGAGAAACAATGAGAGCTAAGTGGAAAGGAATATGGTAGAATGGAAGATAAAGAAGGAGAATGTTATCAAGAAGCATACCTGAATTAATGCTACAAAATGCAAACAAGACATAAGAAAGAGAATGAGGATGCTAAAACAAACAAATAAGAGAATTCTGGATTGATGCATATTATTTGTAACCTTCTGAAAAATTGAAACTGTAAATTGGGTATTTCTCTTTTTAAATTGGAAGTGGGAGGAAAGGAAATGAAAGTGACAGGTGAAGACTACTTTTTCACAAGTTTGAAATTAAAAGGAAGGAGAGAAAGAAGACTGCAGAGTGGGTAACATCTTTTTAGATGAGAAAGAGAACATTTATGAAACTTGGATCCAGTCATTGGTAAGATGTGTGTTAAATGCCTCAAGAATTTAACTTGAATTTGTTTTAGAAAAAAAACATAGCCAAAACCGAAACTAAAATAGAAACACAAACAAAACTCTTTGTGTTTGGAATGTGGGGGAGGAAAAATAAATTTTCCCTCTACTCTTCTAGGTTCTTGGCTGAGACCCCCAGGAGAAAAACAAGTTTAATAGCACATGCCTCCTGTACACATAGGGCAGACTCAGGAAAACTGAATAACTCCCAAAATGTCCCAAGCCATCACCTTAAATACCATCTAAAGCTAAAGACAAAAGAAGATGTTGGGGATAGGGAAGCCAGTTATGGGAGGCTATCAGGATAAACACAGCAAACAAGGGTAGCATTGTTAGGCAGATTTAGATCATTGCCTTCTCCTTGGATGAGAGTTTATAGAGACTTAGTCATCCTTCTCTGCCTGGTACAGAGATGGAGACATCCTTTCAAATAGGGGTTTCCCTTATAAGCATAGATGCCTTTTACAAAAGGACAACTTCTCATTTCAGTTTTTCCTCTGTTTGGTGTCTCTTAAAAATAATCATAAAGACTATCTAGAAATAGTCTTTATGCCACAAAGGCATATTTTGGGGTGGCAAATTCTGCTCCCCGCCCCCTCCGGAGTCCTGAATAACACATTGCAACCTGATGATAAAGTCAGCCCTATAGACTTATAATGAAGCCTTACAGGACTTTAAATATCTAAGTGGACAGAGTCCAAAATGGCCTACATTATACAGAATTTTGGGTTGTTTAGTCATGACAAAGTTTTGTGTACTAATTGTGTTTGGTGAGTTGGGATGTAACCCAAGTAAGAAATGTGTTTGTAGAGTGCATTGGGTTCATTTCATTAGGCTCTAGGAGACAATACAACAGTGATATATTGCATTTATATACAAGTGTTTGTCCACAGAACTCTAAGCACTGTATCTTTCCTTGAACGTTCTGCATGCTTATTAACTCCTGCAATACCCTTGATGAGAGAAAGTGGTAAATATTATTTATTTCCTTTTTCTCTAGCGAAGGTACAAAGAAGCAATGTAATGTGTTTACAGAGACACAGCAGGACCGTACTTGATTAGCTTATAATGGGGTTCAAGGCACGCTGCCCCCAATATGCCACTTTGGCATATTGATTATTTTGAATTAAAGTTACTTAAGAAGCAGCTGGTGCAAGAAGCATACTCTGATCCTTTGCCCCCCTGAAAGCAGGAAATAAATCTTGTGTGAAAGTTACCCTCCCTGTACCAGGAGGTAGAGACACATCCTTATCACCACACAGAGAGAATTTAGGGCCAAGAAGGCTGCATAAACTTCTTCATCAATATATACTCCAAGCCGAAACTTCACTATCTTGTCAATTCCTCACAAGTTTATTGTTTCCTTGTCTCAAAAGTACATATAGTGCTTTGGTCACTTCTTTGAGTTTCATATTTTAATGAGCTTCTATACATATGGAATTGGATTTTTCTCCTGTTAATCTGTCTTACGTCAATTTGATTACTGGATCAGCCAAAGAACCCAAAAGAGAAGAAGGAAAACGTTTTTCCTCACCTACACTTAACTGGTATTTACAAGACATAATTCATCAGTGTGCCTAGTGTCTCCAGGAAGTATAATCACGTTAGCCTCAAAAATAATCACATCTACTGAATATGTAGCCAGCTGTGAGGAAAAAAAAAATCAGGTGTTCATGACTTCTGTAATACAAGTCTACACGGCAGGAAAAATCTTCTTAGGAGGGCTATGCTGACCAAAGAAAGAGAGTGGAAAACTGAACAATTTAAGCAAGCACCATAATGCATGAATTTCTATGCCCATCTTTGTTAGACTTTGTAAGTAGACATAATGAAAGTCTAATGGAGGATTTGAACTGGTATAAAAATTAATAGGAGACAAAAGGAATATGAGAATACTCGTAGATGGAAGACATGGATGTAAATAATTTAGTCCTAATTTGGACTGGGTGGCAGGTTAGTCCTTCTACATTCTACGTGGGGTTAGGCAACATGAATTTTAAACACTTTCAGTTATTAAATATACATTTACAAATATATGGGCTTGTTTATTTCCAGAAGCACAGAGAGGAAGGTAGAAAGATATAATAAACCTATTGAATGGATTTGGCAACTCTTATTTTTTTTTCCAGTTGACCAAAAAGTTGAATTATAAATTACTCTTCTTGTGTAATAATGGAACTAAGACAGTCATCAGAGGAACATTGTTGGTGTGAAATACCTCTCTGCATTAAATGCTATCACTTATTAAGTACACATTTCCAAGTGCGTGTGTTTATTCCCAGGAGCTCAGAAAAGGTAGAAAAGTAAAAAAGTGACTGAATGGATTTGGCCACTCACATCTTCCCCATCAGTCTAACTGCTCAATTATCTCCTTCATCCATAAGGTTTCTTCTTTAAAAAACCCCAGGGTGAAATTGTATCGGGTTCTCCAAACAACTTCTCCCAGATTCTTCAGGGAAAAAGGTAGCAGGCATCTTGCCCAGCTTATCTCCATAGTAGATTTCCTGTGTGTTACACCCCTCCAACAAATTCCAAACAATGGCCAGGGCCCTTTGCTCTCTTATGATCTTAAACTCTGCCTTGAAGGCAAAAAGGTGGCCTGAAATTTCAGTAAATGCAGTAACGTTAGGTGATCGGTATCGCAGGGGTATGTAGTCGGGTGTTGAAAAGTGCTGTCTGTATTTTGTACATTGAACTGTTGATTGTAATGACAGATCAGCCTAATGCCTTGTACTTCAGTGTAAGGTGTACTTTTATATAAACAGCAATGTTGGAATGGTGAGGAAAATGTTGTCTATCGATCAACTGATTCAAAATGCCCTTCTCTAGAATGAGAAAAGCCATACCATCTTAATTAGTGCCAGTTCAGATGGCACGTTTCTCTTCTCCAAGCAACTCTGCTACTTTTATGTTTAGTCAACTTTGAAGAATAGTCATTGCATTCCCTTCCGTATCCTGAGTAAATTAAGCCAACCACGTAAAAAGAGAAACGGAGAAAGAAATGGGGTTCTCATGTCCAATGATATGACTAGAGACTCATATTGTGCAAAAAAAAAAGCATACTATAAAGTACTGTCCTTTCCTGGGCATGTGAGCAAATCTGTTTGACTGGAGGTATGTGCCTTCTTTACTTAGAGTGTAAACTTATTTTCTTCTTTCTTGGTCTACAGTGTTTAATATTGACAAGGCTCTTTGTCCATGTTCTCTCTCTCTCTCTCTCTCTCTCTCTCTCTCTTTTTAACTCTACAGATATTTACTGAATACCTACCACGTGCCAGGGACTAGTGGTATAAGAATGAACAACAACAATAAATAGACAAATGACAAATTTCCTTGCTCTGATGGAAGTCTAATTCTAGCAAAGGGGAAAGTGAATAGATCTAATCAAGAATCACATTATTTGATGTGTTAGGAGTTACTAAGTGTTGATGGAACAAAATGGAATGTGGAATGCCTTGCTAGATTGGGAATCATGGTTTTGCATATGATGGTCAGGATATCCCTCACCCAGGTAATATTTAATAAAGACTTGAAGGAGGGAAGGGAATGACACATATTTCCCTAATATTAGAGGGAAAAGCATTCCAGGTATAGGGAACAGCCAGTACAAATACTCAGAAATAGGAGCATCCTGGCATATTTATTCCATCTATAAACAGTCTTTCAGGAGTTTTGTACCATTCAGGCCATTTGTCCCATGATTATTTTTTGGCAAAATCCAAAATAAAAGTAGGACTTTTTTAGGTTCTCAAATCTCCCAGAGTTCCTAGGCAAGGTGGCTGGGTGTGTTCCACTTCAGAAATCTTGCTTTCATATTAGGAGGCCAGAGTTATGTAATCTCTCTGAGATTACATTCAGATGTGAATGCTTCATAATGCTTCATGGGCCCTGTCTTAAATTAATATATACACATAAGGAAAAACAACATTTATGATATTTGAATTTTGCAATTTTTTTCAATTCTTTGAAATATATTAGAAGGTTTTGCATTTTTTTGTTTATTTATTTTTAAGAGAGAGAGAGAGCAAGTGGGGGGTGGGCAGAGAGAGAGGGAGAAAGAGAGAATCTCAAGCAGGCTCCTCGCTGTCAGTGCAGAACCCGACATGGGGCTCCAACTCACAAACCGCAAGATCATGACCTGATCCCAAACCAAGAGTCGGATACTTACTTGGCTGAGCCACCCAGGTGCCCCCGTTTTGCATTTTTAATAGTTTTAACATTAATAGTATTAACTGCCAGCATTCACTGAGCATTTAATGTTTCTCAGGCATTGTTCTGATTTTACATACATAATCTCATTTAGTGCTTATAAAGCCCACACCCAAAATGTCAGGTAAAATTTTTTCTATAGTATGTCAACAATTGTTATTTTTATTTATAATTTCCTTCAGGGTTTTTTAATGTTTTTATTTTAACCAGCCCATTGAGGTATATTCTACTTACAATCAAGCTCATTACTTCTAGGTATAGGATTCAATGCATTTTGACAAACACGCAGTTGTGTGACTGCCACTGAAATCAACATTTAGAAAACGTCTGTTGCCACAAGTCCCCTCCTGCCTCTTACCAGTCAGTCAGTCCTCCCCCACAAGCCCATGGCCCCTAGAAAATAGCCATCTTTCACTATGGCTTTGACTTTCTAGATTTAATATAAATAGAATCACTAATTCTTTGGTGTCTGGATTTTCATTTTGCAAAGGTTTTGAGATTCATCCATGTTACAGCATTGGGTCAGCACATCCTTGTCTTAGTGCTGAGTGGCATTCCATTTTAGGGATATACCACCTTCTGTCTAATCATTCACAAGTTGATGGACATTAGTATTGCTTCCAATTTAGGGCCATTATGAAAAAATAATGTGCCATAAATATTTGTACACAAGTCTTTATCAAGAGATATGCTTTGTTTTCTCTTGGTGAACACCTAGGAGTAAAATGCTGAATCATACAGTATTTCCTGTTTAACTTTATGAGAAATTGCTAAACTCTTTTCTCAACTTATTTTATGCCTCTGCCTATTTCTTCCACATTTCTTCTGTTCTACAAATGAGATCTCAAGTCATCTTAGTTCTTTACCTCGTCAAGTTCTGGCTTGAAAATGTCAGATTTTTAAAAATGTTTAGACATTCTCATAAGAATCGAGTGCTATTTCATTTGGGTATTAATTTGTATTTTGCACATAATTAATGTGCATATTTTCTTATGTTTATTTAACATCTGTATCTCTTCCTTGGTGAACTCTCTCTTCAAATCTATCCTCCATGTTTTAATTGGGTTGTTAATGTTAGTATTGAGTTTTTTATATATTTTGAATAGAAATTCTTTTTTTTTTATTGAGAGAGAGAGAGGATATGCACAGTGGGGGAGGGGTAGAGGAAGACAGAGACAGAGAGAGATAGAGAGAGAGAATCCCAAGCAGGCTCTATGCCAGCATGGACCCAATGTGGGGCTCCATCCCACAACCCTGGGGTCATGACCTGAGCCGAAACCAAGAGCTGGATGCTCAACCAACTGGACCACCCACGTGTCCTCCCTTTTATGTTATTGTTTTAAGTTTTTGTTGTTGTTGTTGTTTATTCAAGTAATCTCTGTACCCAACATGGGGCTCAAACTCACAACCTCGAGATCAAGAGTTACATGCTCTAGTGACTGAGCCAGCCAGGCACCCCTCGCATAGAAATTATTAATTTGATAGGTGTTTTGCAAAATATCTCCCAGTGTTTGGGTTATCTGTTCATTTTATTGACAGTGTCTTTTCAAAGAGCAGACTTTTTTTCTTTTTTAATTTTGAAGAAGGCCAACTTACCAAGTTTTTTGTTATGTTTGTTCTTTCTATATCATACTGATGATGTCCTTGCTCACTCCAAGACCACTTAGGATTCATCCTCTTTCCTTCTAGAAATTTTAGTTTTAGTTTCTTTTTAGATCTATGATCCGTATTGAGTTAATTTTTATATATGGTGCAAAGTAAGGATTGAGATTTATGAGTTTTATGTAGGTGTTCAGTTGTTATGGCTTTGTTTGTAGAAAAAATCATTCTTCCCATTAAATTGACTTACTACCTTTGTCAAAAAAAGTAGCTGTTTCAATTTGCATTCCTACCATCAATATATGAAAGTTCTAATTGCTCTACGTCTACTGACACTTATACTGTCAGTTTTAAAAAACATTTTAGCCATTCTAATAGGTGATAGATATTTTGTCTGTGGTTTTAATTTGTAATTTCCTAATGACTACTTCTCTGTGCCTTTTTAAAAAATGTTTATTTATTTTTGAGAGAGAGAGAGAGAGAGAAAGAGAGAGTGACCAGGGGAGGGGCAGAGAGAGAGAGAGAGGGAGGGAGACACAGAATCTGAAGCAGGCTCCAGGCTCCAAGCTGTCAGCACAGAGCCTGACACTGGGCTGGAACTCATGAACTGTGAGATCATGACCTGAGCTGAAGTCAGACACTTAACTGACTGGGCCATCCAGGCGCCTGGTATCTTCTGTGTGCTTTTTTTGATGTTTACGTATGTAGATCAGTTTAGGGAAGAATTGATATCTTTAAAATATTGAATCTCCCAATTTGGGGGTTAGCAGAGAACGGACAAAGACTTATGTAGAGGGATGCAGAAACTGATTCTAGAATAAGCTTCCAGAAATGATGTCACAGAAATGGGCTGCCCGTGAAGCTGTTGCATCACTGAGACCAAAAAGCTGAAGAATCAATCCACTGTTGGATACAGAATCATACCATTGCCGATCAGTTTTTTACCAGCAAAATAGTGGCCTCAAACCTATCTCCGTTTCTGTGTGATTCCGTCTTGAATTCACATCTTGGGAATTCAAATGTCAAATGTGATCTGCAAACCTGATCATGTCAAGAACCCTGGTTTCAGGCAGTCTTAGAAATTTAGGTTAGTTTTCTAGCTTTTGCCAGCAATAAAAACGCACTTAAAGACACTTGGGGTAGGTGTCTCAGTGTAGCACCAGTCTCATAGATCTGTCTCAAAAAGTAAATTAAGAAATTTGCCTTCTCAGTAACCAAGCCAAAATTTTAGCGATTAAGAGAACACATGAATAAAAACTACCATTTGGTAGCCTCTCCTGAAAGTAGGTGTGGCCTCGTGACGGAGTGCTGGCCAATGGGATGCATGAGAAGAATGCCTTACATCCTTTAAGGATGACTGGTTAAAAGGCATTGACCCAAATAGAAAGCCCCCCATGTCCTTTTCTTGTTTCCTCCTTTTATTGGTCCACAGTACAAATGGGATGACTGTGGCCCCAGCACCCATCATGGGCCATTGGGTGATCTTACACACATTTAGAATGCCAGAGAACAAAGGATGAGCATGATCACCATGGAGTCCTCATGCTAAGCCCTGGACTTTTTACTTCTGGACTTCTTTATGTTAAAGTGAAGTAGTCTCTAAATAAATTAATTAATTAATTAAATTAATAAATAAATAAGAGAAGTAGCCTTATGTTTCAGCCACTTTAATTTGGGGATCTTCACTTATATGAGTTCACCATATCCACTTCTTAGTAACATGGACATCTCGTTCCAATCTCTTTTTTTTTTTAATTTTTTTTTTTAGCGTTTATTTATTTTTGAGACAGAGAGAGACAAAGCATGAATGGGGGAGGGCCAGAGAGAGGGAGACACAGAATCTAAAACAGGCTCCAGGCTCTGAGCTGTCAGCACAGAGCCCGACGCGGGGCTTGAACTCACGGACCGCGAGATCATGACCTGGGCAGAAGTCGGCCGACTGAGCCACCCAGGCGCCCCTCGTTCCAATCTCTTAAAAACACTTTTGATAAGGCAAAAGTACGTATAAGTGTCTCCCTATTCTCATCACTCCAAATTAGGGACTAGAGTGGGATTTTAAGTGAGCTTTTGCCTACTTTCTGAAAAGCCTGTCTCTTCATAGGAGACATATTTATCAGTTTGTCTTACATATCTTTATTTACCTGAATCTATACTTAGCTGAAGTCCTTCTATTTTCAGGTTCCAAAATTTTTCCTTTAAAAAAGTGTTGATTATTTCAATGAACTTTTAGTAGGATTGCTGCCTTATCCTGGTTTCCCCAATGATATAAAACACACATATAGTTTTTAATTTCACAAATAATTATTGAATATTTATTATATGCTGGTACAGAGAGAAAGATACCTTTACACATAGAGATTTCCCCATAAATGTAAATGTTTCTTACAAAAGGGTAAGTTCTAGGAATGCCTGGGTATCTCAGTCAGTTAAATGTCTGACTATTGATTTTAGCTCAGGTCATGATCTCACAGTCATGAGATCAAGCCCCATTTCTGTGCTGTCAGCACAGCACTTGCTTGGAATTTTCTCCTTCTCTCCGCCCTTCCTCGGCCTCTCAAAATATATAAACAAACTTAAAAAAAAAAAAAAAAGATAACTTCTACTCAGTTTTCAGAGCTTCTCCTATGTCTTTTGTTTCTTAAAAATAATCTGCCTAAAATCATCCTTATGCCAAAAATCATATTTTGGGTGACAAATTCTGTTCCCCTTCACCCATTTATACTTCACTGTATGTAACCTGAAGTATAAAACTTATGCTCATTTCACTAAATTCTTCAGATTTTTAATGTTATTTTTTTAATGTTTGTTTTTGAGAGAGAGAGAGAGAGAGCAAGCAGGGGAGGGGCAGAAAGAGAGAGACACAGAATCCAAAATAGGCTCCAGGCTCTGAGCTGTCAGCACCGCTGACATGTGAGATCATAACCTGAGCAGGGGTCGGACACTTAACTGACTGAGCCACCCAGGCACCCCTTAATGTTGTTTTAACTAAAAATAATATATATGGACTTGTATTGTGAAATCTAAAGCACTACTAAAATTGTAAGTTGTTTTTCTTAAGAAACTAGCCTGAAGGCATTTTATAAAAGAGCTATATTTCAAAGAAAAGTATGAGACTGAATTTTTGTCCGTTTAGAAACATCATACCCAGAATATACCTAGATGAAAATCTAATGAGTTCCAAATCTTATTTTACAAGTAATAGAATTAGCTGTGTGGTTTCCCATAGTCTATATAGAAAATAATTTAGACTACTCAATAAAGACTATATTTCATGCATTAAATCAAGTCAGTGAGGCTTGAATTGATCAAATAAAGTGGCATTTCAATCACATGGGGTAGATAATCTATTAAAATAAAAGATGCTTAGTACTGAAAATGCATTGCTGAATTTTTTCTGCTTTAGGGGCATCATGTTTTTGTACATATTTAGTTACTTTGATACATCAAATGTGTAGAGTATGTTTAAAACAGGATGGTTTTAAACAGGATATTATCAGGTGCAACACATATTCATTTCTATATAAGTCTTTCAAGAATATAAAACTTAGCTAATGAAGAGATTTGTGCATGTTACTACTTCTCACCCACCAAAGAGAAAACATATAACCATGTTTGGTATGTTTGGATGATATTTGTTTGAATTAAAATCGTGTTTAAGGCTGGAGGAGATTAAGCAATGGCTCCAGTGATTAATGAGTTTCTCTCAAGAAACTGCTAAATGTTAGGGCACCACACTCGCATTATTTAAAAAACGTACTTAACAAATTCACTTGAACTAGAACAATAATTGCATTGGCTCTGTGAGAGAAAGAAAATGCACCCACACCCTCTGTGTTGGCCCCAGAATGCCAAACTTCGCTGTCCGCCATTGTTTCCTTTTCAGTTGCCATAGTGAGTGGCAGCACGGATTGCTAAGGTTCCATGAAGGAAAAAGGTTTCTTTCTTTTTAAACCAAACATTGAATTCTGAAGAGAAAGCAATATACACAATCTAGTATTTTGAAGCTTTCAGGAATCTGATCATTATGATTTCCTGGAGCATGCATGCAAAACTCTTTTACTGAAGATTTTTAAATAGTATTTTTAATTTTTTTTAAATGTTATTTGAGAGAGACAGAGACAGTGTGAGCAGAGGAGGGTCAGAGAGAGGGGGAGAGAGAATTCCAAGCAGGCCTCAAGCCACCAGCACAGAGCCCGATGTAGGATTCAAACCCACAAAACCATGAGATCATGACCTGAGCTGAAACCAAGAATCGGACACTTAACTGACTGAGCCACCCAGGTGCTCCATACAGATTTTTTTTTTATAAAACTTTCTGGCTGATTTAATATATTATAAAAAATGCATTATAGAAATTACATTCCTAACTATATAACCACATCAGTGTTTGCCCATTCCCAAAACCCATTCCAAATATAATAATAATAAAAATAAATTATAAATATGACTTAGAAATTCTTCAGATGCTAGCTAGTTTAATACCTCCTAATACCCTGACAAATGTATAATTTGATTTTATGGATATTCTTTCAGGAAATTTATATATATGTTGGAAGTCTAGTTTTTGTTTTGAAGCAAACACATATATACAGCTTGATAATATTCCCTTCTATGATCTGCTGTAACAAAAAAGATACTGGGTTGGTTACCTCGCAGGCTCAGTTGGTAGACCATGCAACTCTTGATCTTGAGGTGGTGAGTTTGAGCCCTATGTTGGGGGTAGAGCTTAATTAAAAAAAAAAAGTATTCCCTTACTTGAAGTGATTAAAATAAGTCCCTATATTTAAAAACAAAACCTCCCTTTCTCTCTGCCCCTCCTCCACTCACACTGTCTCTGTCTCTCTCAAAATAAATTTAAAAAGTCTCCTCTCAAAAAAATTAAAAAAAAATAAAAACGAAACCGAAGAAACCAAAATGAAAAATAACAACAATAGCAACAACCCAAAAGGTACTAACAGATTTTTGCACTATATAATATGTGGACAACATACCCTGAAAAGCTCCCAATTTTGATATAGGTAACAGGCCACTAAGAGTAAAGGCTACAATTCTCAGGAAACTTCTGAAGAGTATGGTCATATAACTAACCTCTGGCAAAAAAAGTAAGAAATGAAGCTTTGGGGGTGTATTCTTGAAAGGAAAGTTGTGCCCTCTTTCTTGCCTGCCTCCAATCTGCTCTGGGAACAGAACAGAATGTGTCAACCAAAGTACAATTTGAGACTTGAGGCCAAGAGCTCTAATATAGATATTATAGAGCAGAAAGCTGAAAACAGCCCAAATCCTAAATAAGCATAAAACCCTAAACTGCCGCCATCTAGATTTAGCTTTTTTCTTATGTGAAATAGAAACTTGTTCATGGCTTAACCATCTTTAGTTTTAATTTTTTTTTTCAACGTTTATTTATTTTTGGGACAGAAAGAGACAGAGCATGAACGGGGGAGGGGCAGAGAGAGAGGGAGACACAGAATCGGAAACAGGCTCCAGGCTCTGAGCCATCAGCCCAGAGCCCGACGCGGGGCTGGAACTCACGGACCGCGAGATCGTGACCTGGCTGAAGTCGGACGCTTAACCGACTGCGCCACCCAGGCGCCCCAACCATCTTTAGTTTTAAAATGGTTTGTTTTGAGGCCATTAGAGGTTCACATACGGTTGTACAAATTAATACAGCGCTATCTTATAAACCCTTCAGCCATTTTCCTTCAGTGGTGACATAATCACAACGAGAAAATTTACAATTTTATTGTGTGTTTTAGTTACAACCTTAGTTCATGAATTAATATTTATTTGGAATACACAACATTCAGGTCTCTGTCACAAACTGAAGCCAAACCTACGTCCTAGCTGTTATACTTCATGCTACAGATTACTTAGAAATAAATACTGGGTTAAATATTTTAAAGTCCTTTAAAAATTATAATTGCTCATGGGGTGTCTGGATGGCTCAGTTGGTTAAGCATCTGATTTCGTCTCAGGTCATGATCTCTTGGTTCGAGGGTTCAAGGGTTTGAGCCCGGCCTCGGGCTTTGTGCTGACAGCTCAGAGCCTGGAGCCTGCTTCCGGTTCTGTGTCTCCCTCTCTCTCTGCCCCTCCCCTGCTCACGCTCTGTCTCTTTCTCAAAAATAAATAAACATTAATTTTTTTTTCAAATTATAATTCTTACATAAAATTGAAGAATTATCAGAGATTAAAATAAAAACTAGAGTTTGACATTCTCAGGCTGAAATGGAGCAGGGCTGGGGTGGAGGTGGGAGGTACTAGTCTCTTTTAGTGATGAAAGTGGATTTTACTGCAGCTACAGAAGGAAGTGGAGACATGACCTTCATTCCTCAAAAGATGGAGAGTGGCTATGCCTTCAATGAAAGCATAGACTAAAAATTAACCAATACAGGAGGGATGGCCAGGACAGGAAAGAAATGCTTCTCAGTTTATTCACAATCAACTGCCCGCATACCCACAGTCGGGATGGGGGGGGGGGGGCGGATCACATGTTTACTCTATGGATCCATTGAGAGCCTCTAAGTTATAAAAAACTAACATAAAAAAATTTTTTTAATTGGTCCAGGCTAGTGATACTCCTTGGGCTTCTAGAATAATTAGATGTGCACAAAGTACCCTGGACTTAAGGAACAAATCAGCCATGAGCAAGGGTAAGCAGAGACAACAAAAGTGAGATTGTATTCTATATTAATTTTCAAGGGATGCCTTAACAAATTGCCATGAAGTTAGAGGCTTAAAATGACAGAAGTTTATTCTCCCAGAGAGAGACATCTGAAGTCAAGGTGTCAGCAGGGTGGCATTCTTCAGAGGCTCTGGAGGAGACCCTGTTCATTGCCTCTTTCAGCTTCCGGTAGCTGCTGGGCACTTCTTAGCTGGTAGCTCCATCACCCCAGTCTCTGCCTCCTTCATCTCCTCTCTGTAACTCCTCTGTATGTCTCTTATAAAACACTCATCATTGGCTCCACTCAAATAATCCAGGGTGATATCATCTTGAGATCCTCAATTTCGTTACATCTGCAAAGACCCTTTTTCCAAATAAGGTAATATTGGCAGGTTCTGGCGATTACAACAAGAGCATATCTTTTGGGGGGTCCACCATTCAACTCACTATGCTCTCTAAAGAATTTCAGATGATAGAACCAGCAGAGAAGTTATTGTGTGTTTATTTAAAATAATCATATTCTTTGATAAAAGAGGCACTAATATGACACTATGGAAAAATACCTATGAGTTTTGCAAGACCAAAGCAGAACTTCAGGTTGTAAATCATAGAGTCATTGAGATAAAATAAATCAGTGAGTGAATTACACAGCCAATTGAACAACTGCCGAGTTCATTGGTTATCTTTTTACATATATGAAAAAAATGGTACAAAAATTGCATAGTAATAAGATTAAAAGACATAAAGGCTATAAGAAAGTTTTGTGTGTTTATATATATATGTATGTACATATATATATATGTGTGCATATATATATATATGTGTGCATATATATATATATGTGTGCATATATATATATATATATATATATATATATATAAATCTAAAAATACATAATAGAACTTTCTGGAGATACCAGAATGACTGGGAGAGAGAATATATAATGAGAGTTTTCAAGAATTATTGAGGTGCATAAATCCTTCTTTCAGGAATCAAAATGAGTCTCAACAAGAGTACGTAAAAATTAATCCATGTGTAGAAATCACAGCAAATCTTCAACACAACAAATAAAAAGAGAAGATATGAAGTACAACCACAGACCAAATTGTATTTTTTTTTTAATCTACAAGTTGAAAACAGACTTCTCAACAGAAACAATTTAAAAGAAAATACAATAAGGGCGCCTGGGTGGCTCAGTCGGTTGGGCGTCCGACTGCAGCTCAGGTCATGATCTCACAGCTTGTGGGTTTGAGCCCCACGTTGGGCTCTGTGCTGACAGCTCAGAGTTTGGAGCCTGCTTCCGATTCTGAGTTTCTCTCTCTCTCTCTCTCTCTCTCTCTCTCTGCCCCACTCACGCTCATGCTGTCCCTCTCTGTCTCTCAAAAATACACATAAAAATATATGTAAAAGAAAATACAATAGAATAATGCTATACATACTAAAGATAGACCTTTTCAATATTTTTTATTTACTTATTTTTTATCTTTTTTATTTATTTATATTTATTATTTTTTCTAACATTTACTCTTAAGCTCCTTCCTTTATTAGAACTCAAAGTACATGACTCCTCAGACTTTCTTGCAGAGTTACAGATGTGGTTTAGATCCTACCACTCAGATGGGCACATACAGGCCCTGGATTTAGAACCTCATTAAATGGAGTCCGAGGTAGTAGAATGAGAGGTGCTCTTTCCTGGTTCTGGCAGTGAGCTTGAGTCAATGGTTCCAGAGATGGCTTCCTTTTTTTGTTTTTTTTTTTTTTAATAATTAACTTATTTATTTTGAGAGAGAGAGAGAGCCCACTTGCACATGTGTGAACAAGCAAAGGAAATGCAGAGAGAGAGAGAGGGAGAGAGAGAACCTCAAGCAGAGTCTGCACTGTCAACACAGAGTCTGACGCGAGTCCAGATCTCACGAACCGTGAGATCATGACCTGGGCAGAAATCAAGAGTTGGGTGCTTAAGGGACCGAGCTACCCAGGTGCCCCCAGTGGTGGTTTCCTAATCCTTGTACACAGCTAAGATACCATGATCCTGGGGCCAAAAGTGATGGCTATTTCCAGATTCCGGCAAAGGAAACTTTCTACTGGTGGTCCAGTGCTGAAGTGCTATTTAGGAGTCATTTTGAAGGCCCAGCATGGAACTTGCTTCTCTAGGCTTTCCAGTAATTTTATAAATACTCATTTCCCCCTATCAAATAAATATTCTTCTGCTTAAGATTGCTAGAGGATTTTGTTATCTGAAACCAAGTCTTACCTGGTAAAGTATTTGGTAGTAAAAGCAGCTGCAGGTAATAGATTCTTAAGGATGGCAAATTGATTGCTTCTCTGACATGGTTTAAAAGCAAGATACACCACCTTTTTCCCCTGCAGAATGGCACATGCATGGTTCATGGTGCTCAGTGTTAAAAGCATTGCTAAATGTTTCGCCTCTGAATGTATGATTCTGGCAGATTACGTGGTGGCTTCCTTAGTGTAGTGTGACAGCCACACCAAATTGAAAGTCTGTGACATAGGCTGTTTCTAACAATACTGAATAATATACAAATGAAGATAATAGAGACAAGTTTTTAAATCCTTGGCTCAAGCACACTCAGAGAACCAGGAAATGTCGGTGATCCCTCTAAATTAATTTCTTTCCTGAATTAGCTGGAGGGCTGATATAGACAAAGATCAAACAAAATCCGACCCTGTGAGATGCTAAATTGCAAAAGACACTGAATTCACAGACTCACTGGTCCCTTGTGTCAAAGTTGATTGAGGAGAAAATGATAACCCCCAAAACAGAATGTGATGTTTGAATGATTTTCTAAGGGCAAGATTTTTAAAAGCCTAAACCCCAAAGAGCCTCACAGGGAAGCCGAAACATCCGCTCATCTCCTGAATAAGGGCCTGCTTTATTGGAGAGCTGAAATGATCTCAGAGGTCACCTTGGAGGGGGATACCAATTATCTTCATGCTCTATCACTGCTATCTAATTTCCTCCAGAACTATATTTAGTATCAGATTCTAGCATGCCACAGAGGCCCATTACAATGCCAAACCAAGGAAAAGAAAATTTACATGCCAAAATAAGTGTAAGAGAGCGGTAGATTGTATTTTTGTTTAAACTTATTTTCTGTATCCTCCTTTGATAGCAAATTAGCACATCCCTATCCATTGACTCAAGTCTTGGCCATATGGCTTAATATGGCCAATGGAATATGAGTAGAATTGGTGTATGTAAACTTCTGAGAAGCTCTGAGAGCCGTTGTGTAGTCGCCATCATGTGTCTTTTCCCCCGCTCTCAAACCAAGAATTTATAGAAAGATCCTGCCTTGCTTTCAGCTTGGGTCCTGATATGAAGACGACATAAAGCAGACTGTGACCAACCCACAAAGGACACATAACATGAGAAATAGCGTGTGTGGGGGGGGGGAGGGGCAAGGTATATGTATATGTACATCATCTTACCCATCATTGCCTTTTCTCTCCAGATTATCTTTTTAAATGAAAATTGTTTTAGAAAAAAAAATGATGAATAACGAAAACCTTAGGGTAAATAACTTTATCAACTGTTTTCTTTAGATGACAAGATACAGAAAACGTTTGGGGCACCTGGGTGGCTCAGTCAGTTCAGCCTCTGACTTCAGCTCAGGTCATGATCTCACGGTTCATGAGTTTGAGCCCCATGTTGGGCTCTGTGCTGACAGCTCACAGGAGCCTGCTTCTGATTCTGTGTCTCCCTCTCTCTGCACCTCCTCTGCTCACTCTCTGTCTCTGTCTCTGTCTCTCTCAAAAATAAATAAACATTAAAAAAAATGAAAAAAAAAAAAAAAGAAATAGAAAACTTTTTAGTACCGAGAGAGAAATTAAGGAAGAAACAGGAACCTAAAGTAGATGCCACAACACCAAAGAAAATTGCATTATCATTTCAAGCCAGAGAGTTTGATTATTATTTTTGAGTGATAATACACTGCTCATAACTACTCCAAATCTGTTCAAAGTTGCCCTTTGATGACTGACTGTTAATGAAGACAGTAAATTTTGTTGTTTTCTTACCAGTATTCTCTTTCAGTGCAGTATTGCTAATATTTTGGGGTCAAACTTTAGAAGACACACAGCTAAATTTGCATCTACCCATGGATGACAGAAGAAAACTTTCTAACGCTGTGACACTGTGAAATGTGCAAACATGGGTATCGGCGATACTGCAGTCTTAAATAACAGATGATTGGTGCTGGGTGCTCTGCACTCTGTACAGAACAGCCGGGGAGTGGGTGTTTTTGAGGGTGACAATTTTGGTGACGGGGGGCAGATGCTTCCTTACAGAGTCCCCAACATATAACAGGAGTAGGATTTCCAAAGTAAGGTGGTGAAAACAGATTATCGCCACGTTTCTTTTGAAATTTGCTTAAAGACAAGGTGAACAAAAATGAGAAACATAATACAAACTCTGCGTGTAATTAAAAAGAAGAAATCTGCTCATTGTAACTAAAGTAGGTGAGGGTAAAGGATGGAATGTAAGTAGATGATCTATCAAAAAGAAGAAATTTCAGACTCTTATTACTATGTCTAAGTTCTGTTACTCTGACCACTTCCGAACACCTACTGAGAGCTGGGGACTAGAATATTATCAAATAAAGATTTTTTTTAAGGTAATTATAACCACAGCAGCAAACTGATGCCAAGGCAGAGAGACTTGTTGCTAGTTGCTCATCCATTGTGAATGCTGCACCTCTCCTTACTAAGAGATCCGGACCACATCCACTGCAACAAAATAACTGAATAAAAGATTACATTTCCCAGTCTTCTTTGGATCCAATGAAGTATAAGCAGAACCCATAAGAGAAGGTATCTAGGAAGGATTTATTATTATTTTTTTTTTAACTTTTATTTCTTTAGGTAATCTCTACACACCTGATATGGGGCTCAAACTCACAACCCTGACATGGACAGCCTCAAGCTCCCCTGATCCAGACAGGCGCCTCTCTAGGAAACTTAAAAAAAATTTTTTTTTCTAATCTTTCTTTATTTTTGAGAGAGAGACAGAGTGTAAGTGGAGGAGGAACAGAAAGAGAGGGAGACACAGAATCGGAAGCAGGCTCCAGGCCCTGAGCTGTCAGCACAGAGCCCAACGCGGGGCTCAAACTCACAAACTATGAGATCATGACCTGAGCTGAAGTCAGAGCCTTAGCTGACTGAGCTACCCGGGTGCTCCTCTAGGAAACTTTTTTAAAGAGAGAGATTTGTCCCTTTACCTTTCCCTGTTTCCTCAACCTTCCTTTTTGGATTAGAGATGTCGTGTCTGGAACTGCAAGTCGTTTTGTGTCATGAGGCAACCTCAGTGATGGAAAACACGTGCTGGGAAAGGAAGAATAGAAAAATAAAGAGGGACAGTATTCCCTAATGCCGGTGAAGCTGCCATACCCGGGCCGGAGTCCTTATGTTCACCATTTCTGTGAGACAAAATTAAGCTTCCCTCCCTTTAAGCCCCTTTATTTTTGGGTGTTGCATTCTACGCTGCTAGCTAAAGTCAGTCCCAACTGGTACAGAGGCCTATAGTGATTTCATGTGGCACACAGTAAGAATGTTCTTAGAAAGGCTGGTGATAGAGTGAAAAACAAGCATTAAGCCTTTAAAAGAATAGGAATTCAGACTTAAGCACAGAGCCTTCCCTGAGAAACATTTTTCAGTGAGTTTATTTTTTTGGATAAGAAGTTTCTCTCTGTTGGTTTTATGATTATGTTTCTCTTCTCTATCATCAAACAGAGTGGCTTTTGTTTGTTTCCCATGAAGCAGATAGAAAATTTGAGTCCTTGCTTTGACCATTGTTTTTCCCAGTGTTATGAGGCCTAAGCTTTGATCAAAATTTTTGTCAGCATTGCGTGTCGCAGGCTGCCGTGCGGTAATGAACGGTGGACGGTTGCCCTGCTCATTCTGTTCATAGTCAATAAAAATGCCATTGTGTGTGTGTTTGTTGGCACTGCCTGCATATGTGGGTCTAAGGGTTAGGGGAGAGCAGCAGCGATAGCTTTTCTTACTTGAGTTAATTTCAAGGCTTTCTTTTCAAAGACTTGTTGAGGTCTTGGGTATTAAAACTCACATATATATGCATATATATACGTACATATACACACACGCGTATATATATGCACACACTGTCCTGGCTTCCAGTAACTTCAGAGATTTTATCATCCTTGTGCCCAGTGAAGATACACAAATGGTCCCCCAAATATTTAACAAAGGTATATGCGTGTTTTATATATATATAGGTCAGAGGAAATTTTTTTCACTCTGTATATCGCCTCACATAGCTCACTGCTGCACCAACGTGATATGATAGGGACAAAGAGAAGATGTGACGTGGTTGGTAGGGGCTGTTACAAAGAGAAACAGAAGAAAGGTATTTGCCCCTGGAAATATACTACTCATCTCTTTATGAGATTTTGCCAACACATATATTTCAAAACTAGCCAGCAACACCAAGGGATCTGGATTCGACTGAACTTCTGCTGTTTGAGTTTTTTGCCACATCCACAAGAATAACGAGATCTTGTAGTTCCTAAACGTTGACCAGATAAAGGAGAAGAAGGAATAAGCATTATTATCACCAGGTATCACTGTCAAAGAAAGAGGGAAATTTAACCTGGAAATCCATACTTAATTTCTTCTGGAACGCAGAAGACTCTCCCAATTTGGTAGATGCTTATCTACCATTTTCACTGAAATACTATTTTCCCAAGGGAAGATGAGAGGCGAGAAAGAGAGGATCCACAATATCTTTAAATGCAAAGCGTCTCTAGCCATCTTTATTTTCATTCTCTCTCAGCTTCATTTTGGCAGTCTTGTCCTCCTTTAGAGGATGGGAAGAAAGGAACCAGGCCAAGCATTTATTCCCTGGGTGGAAAAGTCAATGGAGGCTTGTGTGAACAGTAATACTAGGGGCACAGTGATTCCCAGGGGGACAGTGGTCCCAGGTGTGCCTAAATGAGCACCATATGTAGGCTACAGATTGGGTATTCAGGATAGAGGGGGCTGAGCAAGATGGAGAATTTTACCATACTTGCTGGGCCAAACTACCATATTATAATAATAACCTTAAATGTTTGCTACATTATACCCATATTGATATAGTTGATTATCAAATGTTTCTCTGTCCTAGCTCACACAGAAACCCTCTGCAAGCTCTCAGTGATCTTGGTCCAAGGGTATACTAGGCTGCTTGATGCTGTTCCACCCAACATGGATGCACTATCAGTGTTTAAATGTTTTTTGTCTGTTTGCATAGTTTCTATTGCTTGGACTCAAGCACACTGATATTTTGCACTGCAGTGTCTAATATGCTACATTCCCATTTATTACGTTTTTTTTTTTTTTTTTTTTTTACCTCAGACATATTTCTATACCCATGTTTTAACATCTTCCATATCTCTATGTAATATGCTTGATTTTCTTCTACCTTTTTGGAAATATGGTTTTGAGTAATAATAGTAGCTTTTTTGATATCACCGTCTAGTGTTTCTGTATCATGTATCTGTGACATTTCTGGGTCTATTTTATCAGTTGATTTTTCTCATCATAAGTTGTGTTGTCCTGTTTTTATATATTTTGTAATCCATATATATATATATATATATATATATATATATATATATATATATATAATTCAGAGAGAGAGAGAGAGCACGCTAGTTGGGGAGAGGGGCAGAGGGAAACAGTGAGAATCTTAAGCAGGCTCCATGCTCAGCACAGAGCCTGAGGCAGGGCTCGATCCCACAACCCTGGGATCATAACCTGAGCCAAAATCAAGAGTTGTACCCTCAACCAACTAAGCCATCCAGGTGCCCCATATATGTGACAATTCCTTATTGGATATGGACATTGTAAATTTGTTGAATATCTGATACATTTTTATTCTTATAAATATCATTGAGCTTTGTTCTGGGACACAGTTTAAAAAAAAACACCACCAACAACAGTTGATTCTATAAAAGCTCTACTCTGAGTAATTTTTGCATTAAGTTATAGGAGTTTTCACTCTGGCTAAGAAGACACAAACCATTTCTCGTCCTGTGTAAGACTTCTGGTTGTCTGTTTCTTTTGGATGGTTTTTGTCTTGACCTCGGGTATTTTTATCATACACATTCATTAGTTCTCATTGAAGACTAGAGGGAGACTCTTGGCCACATTGGCTCCCCTAGATACCCAGCTTCGTCTCTTCAATTCAGAGAGATGGTCTAGTTCCCCCCATCCACCCCACCTGAGTCCTCCTTGCTGTGACTTGGAAATTATCTCTAGGTAGTAAGCTGAGTCAATTATAGGGCTCATCTCGTTTGACTCCCTTCTTTGAAGAATCACCGTCCTGCATTATCTAACATACAATGTCTGGAAACCATTATCTTCACATATTTTTTTTCTTTTTTGTTGTATATGCACTTTCTTGTGTCAGAACCTTTGATTGATGTGTTGTTTTCCTGCATGTCTTATGCATTTTTTATAACATGGCATGTGCTATTTAGAGAAAGTGTGTGTTAGAAGTTTTGACACAAGTGCTTTAAAAAAGTCACTGCTTTTGCCTCTCGGCTTCCTATATTTATGTTTTCATTTTCTTTTTTATGACTTTTTCAGGAGGTAGAGGTTTCTCATCTTCCCGATATTGGCTGATGTCTTATTTTATTTCTACATGAATACAACTGAATCAGCTATAACTTTGAGATGGGTTGGTTGTGTTACTTGGTCACCAGGATTAGTAAATACCAAGTAGTGCAACTGGGACCTAATGACTGATAAGAACAGTTTTACAAGTTGTTATTCTCACTTAGAATCATATGATTGACTATAACTTCTTCTGGTTTGAAGACGTTTTGCATTACCCATGTACAATTACAATCTTTCTTTTATCTCAGCCTGGAATTAATATACCTTAATATGATTCCTACTGACAAGAACTGGTCTATGTCTCAGACTCAGACTGTTTTTTTTTTTAAACATTTACTTTAATTATATTAATAGCAATAAAAGTAATAAAAGTCAGCAACTATCTAACTTTATGGGTTTTTAATACCAACTATAATTAAATGCAGAGTGACTTACAAAACATTTTCATAAATATACTCCTTTATTTGAAGAATTCATCCAGTAAACTAACTCTGTGATGCATGGCAGGGACCAAAAATCCCTTTGCACAGCTAACATTGAACTTGATTTGGAATGTCCTTTTACAAAAGCACTGTTGCAATAGCACATGTAGCTTCTTATGAAGGAAGAATTTCTTGATTTCACGAAAATTGGCTTCTCTTAATAGGGCTCTATTTAAAAAAAAAACTATAGGGGCGCCTGGGTGGCTCAGTCGGTTAAGCGGCCGACTTCGGCTCAGGTCATGATCTCACGGTCTGTGAGTTCGAGCCCCGTGTCGGGCTCTGTGCTGACAGCTCAGAGCCTGGAGCCTGTTTCAGATTCTGTGTCTCCCTCTCTCTGACCCTCCCCCGTTCATGCTGTCTCTCTCTGTCTCAAAAATAAATAAATGTTAAAAAAAATTTTTTTTAAAAATAAAAAAAACTATATATTTTTTTAAAGTTTTTTTTAGAAACAAAATAGAAAGCAGTTTGGAAATTTGCCAGGGTCAAGTACTATCAGTTAACTGTGTGGAACCTTCTTGAATTGACAAAATAAAAATTATAGACACTAGTTATAAAATCTTAAAGCCCTTACAGCTCAGACCCCTATGCCTTCCCTGTCCAATAAAGTAGCCGTAAGTAGCATATAGATATACAATTTAAATTAGTAAGCATTCAATTGCACTAGCCACACTTCAAAACTATGCAGTAAATGATATAGAACCACTAAACAATGAGATAAAAAGAGTTACTATTAACATCATATGTCCAAGAAGGTAGAAGAAAATCAAGCAGGTTACACAGAGATATGGAAGATGTTAAAAAATATACAAATCAAACTTCTGGGCAAAAAAAAAAAAAATACGTCTGTGGTGAAAAATATACTGGATGGCAATGTTGGGAATGTAGCAGTTTAGACACTATAAAGGAAAATATCAGTGTGCTTGAAGTCCAAGCAATAGAAACTATGAAAAGGAAACACACACACACACACACACACACACACACACACAAACATTAAAAAATATTAATGATGTATCCATGTTAGGTGAAACTATGTGAAACAGCCTAGTATACTTGCTATTGGAGTCTCAAAATGATGGTGTGGATAATCTTTTCAGCAAGTGGTTTTGGAGCAATTGGATAAACATATGTGAAAATGAACTTTGACTCTTACTTTAAATTGTATGTAAAAATTAATTCAGAATAGATCATGGACCTAATTATCAAAAATAAACCTAAACATTTTAGCAGAAAACATAAAACCTTAGTGACTTTAGACTTGGCAAAGATTTCTTTAAGCCAACACCAAAATCATGAATTATGAAAGAAAAAACATAAATTGAACTTCATTCAAAGGAAAAATGTTTGCTCTTCAAAAGACACATTAAAAAAAGGCAAGTCACAGCGTGGGCAAAATATTGAGAAAGTCTACATGTGACAAAGAATTTATCTATAGAATAGATAAAAAATTCTTATAACTTAATCATAAGAGGCAAAAAAGAAAAAAATTAAAAATGAGGAAATATTTGAATAGACATTACACCAACGTAGATACCTGAATAGTAAATAAGCACATGGAAAGATATCCACCCAGTATTATTAGTAATTTACGGAAAGGCAAACTATGCTTACAATGAGCTACTGTTGACATACCGACCAGAATGGCTACAATTAGAAAGATTAGGAGTACCTGGGTGGCTCAGTCAGTTAAGCTTCCAACTCTTGGGTTAGGCTCAGGTCATGATCTCACAGTTCCTGGGTTTGAGCCCCATGTCGGGTTCTGCACTGACAGCATGGAACCTACTTGGATTTCTCTCTCCCCCTTTCACTCTCTGCCCCTCCCCCACTCTTTCTCTCTCAACATAAACTTAAAAAAAAAAAAAAAAAGATTAATTATACCCAGTGTTGGTGAGGATGTGAGCAACTAGAACTCTCAAGCACTGCTGTTTGGTATATAAAATGGTAGGTATTCCAAAAGTAAGAATATTCCAAAGTATACACCCTTGGAAAACAATTTGGTGGTACCCAGGAAGTTAAACATATGCTTGCATGTGATCTATTCCACTGTATGTACTCCATTCCTGTGGTATTTATTCAGTATCATTATTGACCCAGTTCTGGGTAAACATTTATTGTATCAAATACAATCTAGGCAAAATTCAACATTCAGTCAACAGAAATGGCAACGCTAGTGTAAACAAAATAAAATACAATGTGTAAAATAAACTTAATGTGTAAAAAAAGTTGCTTTCGTTCCTTCTAGTCTTTGACAAAGAAGCTTCGTATTTCTTTCCTGGTGTCAGGCTGTAGTTCCTGTCCTTCTCTGCTCAGCCTGGGGGCGCGGCTGATGGGAAAAGTTCTCAGAACCTAGTCATTTTTTCAATATCATGGCTCTTAGCCAACGTTTTTACACCTGTTTTAGCTTAGCAGAATTGAGAAAACAATGGCCAACTAAATAATAACAAAAACAAGTCTACTAATTCTCTCTACATTTTGAGAACTCTAAATAAGGTGTGTTGTAGAGAATTATGTAGGTGGAGAAATGCTTGATTGAGCAATAATCTTATTTGGAATGTAAAAGTAATTTAGCTTCTATGCGCTATTGCAGTGACCTAGAATTTAAGAAAAGATATCAAGTTAAGAGACAGTGTTCAGCTCACTGTCAAGAACTGCTACTCAACATGAAACTTATTTTCTCTGTGTTTGCTTCTGTGTTTCTATAGGTCACGGTAACCTGAAAAGTTAATTTTAACCATTCTCTCTAAGGAATTGCTGAGTAAACCCACACAATTGTGACCCTAACCATGTGCCTTTATCCTTGTTTTGGTAGGAGTTTATCCTGCAAATGCATTCACAATAAAGCAGAGGTAAGGGGAGAAAAAAATCCTCTGAATAATTTATAACAAAATTTGCCTCTTCCTGAAGAATTGTGGACAAAAGTCAGAGGAGTTCCACTGCTGTCTTTTCCTGTTCAATAAAGTTCTGGAAGTGATATTTTTAATTTACTTAGTCTAGAGAGGAATAAAAGAAGTAGGGCTTTCCAGTAATGCAGTAGCTTTGGACTGCTTAATGTGCATAAGCGTCCCTAGGGAAGCTTGGTAAGCACAGGGCACCCACTTACAGGGTATAGAGCTGGAACATGCATTTTAACAGGTGGCCTGAGGATTATTCTTTCAAAGCATGATCTCCTGTTGGCCACTCTTGGTTTCATTCAAGTGAATATTAGGTAAATCCCTTTCTTTGGAATTTTCATACTAGCAAGTCTTTTAGGAAGGTGCTCATGGATTTCGGACAGTAAGACCTCCAACTCCAATACACAAACTTTTTATACATTGTGACTGGTCAAAGGGCTTAACTTCCATTAGAAGCACCACAGAGGTGCAAAATGTAGGTAACCAGTGAGCTGGTAAAATCAACTAACCCTCCTAAGGAGATGTATTTAGTTGACCTGTCTTCAAGTTAAATTTCAAAAAGCTAGCTAATTCCATTTCTTTGTGCATGTATGTATGACGCCATTGTTGAGAAATCAGTTTTACATGATGCCATCACATCAGGTTAGTAGTTGTCTCCCACTGTTTAACACTAACAATGAGCAAGAAATGAGTAATAGTTCTTTTTCAACTCAAGCTGTCTCATGACATTTACTCACAGGTAATAATAAGACATTCTCTACTTAATTAGAATAAGCAGACACAAACTAAATTCAGTAAACATAACCTCCAGTGCTAATAATAATAATAATTAATAATAATAAGTTTGAGGGGCGCCTGGGTGGCTCAGTCGGTTAAGCGTCCGACTTCGGCTCAGGTCATGATCTCACAGTCCATGAGTTCGAGCCCCGCATCGGGCTCTGTGCTGACAGCTCAGAGCCTGAAGCCTGCTTCAGATTCTTTGTCTCCCTTTCTCTAACCCTCCTCCCATTCATGCTCTGTCTCTCTGTCTCAAAAATAAATAAACATTAAAAAAAATAATAATAAGTTTGAAACTCGTTGAGTTTAGTTTTTTCCCCTCTGCAGCTGGGGTCTGCCTATGAGCTGGCTGCTCTCAATGAGTGAAGGGAATGTGATATTCCCTTACTCTTCTCCCAAATTCTGCTTCTTTTCTCCCTCTGAAGCTGGCTAATAAGACTTTCCATCTTGTTAGAATGGAAAGAAGAAGAGAGGCAAAACATATATTGAAAAGATCAGTTGTAGCTGGTGCGATTATAAGGGGCCTTTACTCTGAAGGATAGCTAGATTTTTAGGCAGATCTTTCTTAGACATTTCTGCTAGTTATTTGGCAACTCCCTTGCTGACCCTTCTACCAGCCTTTCTATCAAGAGGGCAAACAACTTCTTGGATTTCTGGGTTTTCCAAGGTCCATGCCAAATGCTTTTTCTCTGCGCATGGCCCTTCACTCTCCTAGATAGTTGCTTGGGTAAGATTTTAAGTGGTCACAGGTCCCCACTGCTACCATAAGTTTGATCCCTAGATTTTATGTAGCTTTAACCCACTGCCAGAGGGGAAGAAATGAGGGTACTCCCAAGACATAACCCTTTGCTCCTGTGCCCCAAGCTGCTTTCGACAACACTTAACTTAGTATTTGATGGCCGGTATATATCTGTATCTCAGTAAAAAATTCCAAATTTAACAGTTTGTTATACAAAAATCATACTTTTTACAGCAAAAAACTTAATAAGCACTATGGCATATGAATCACTTTATTTCCTAGACAAATATAAATGACACTCAATATGACAATTCTGTGACAAATATGACTTCCCTTCCAAACAAACAAACAAAACAAGTAAAAACGGTCTCATTTGGTCTATTCTGTATCTTACTCCTATTTGAATTCACTGAAAAGTTTACCATATAGCCTAACACTTCCTTAACAAAAGATGTAACCTAGTGTTTCACTCCTACCTTTGCTTACGTTCTTTCAAAAATTATTCATCTAATATTTATTCTTTGTGAAGTCAAATACCTAATGAAAAGTATAACATATTGTCTCTACCATTAACATTCTTTTCTACATTTTCTTTTTACATCTAGGCTAATATTGTTTTCTCTCTTCTAATTATAAACTTTTGGAGAAATAAGGCATAAATTTTGTGTCTAAGAATGTTTTTACGGGACTTGCTTCAGTCATAGAGGAATGAGACATGAAATATTATGAATTATAGTTAATTAGACTCTGTAGAATCCTAATCTATATACTTTTTTATTTCCTTTCTTTTCTATTGCATTATCTAGGATTTCCAGTATGATGTTGAAAAGAAATAGGGAAGAGTGGGCATTGTTGCCTTCTTCCTGATCTTAGTAAGTTGTTAGCTATAGTTTTTTTGTTTGTTTGTTTTTTGCAGATATTCTTTATCAACTTGAAGAATTTCCACTCTCATTCTAGTTTAATGAGAGTTTTCATCATAAATGGGTGTTGGATTTTGTTAAATGCTTTTTTTTTCAGTATCTAATGATATGATCATGCGAGTTTTCTTTTTTAGTCTGTTGTTGTAATGGATTCACTAATTTTTTTATTTAAAATTTTTTAATGTTTATTTATTTTTGAGAGACAAAGAGAGAGGGAGAGAGAGAGAGAGCATGAATAGGGAAGAGATACATAATCTGAAGCAGGCTCCAGGCTCTGAGCTGTCAGCACAGAGCCTGACACATGGGGCTTGAACTCACAAACTGTGAGATCATGACCTGAGCAGAAGTTGGACGGTTAATCAACTGAGCCATGCTTGTGCCCCACACTAATTGATTTTCAAATATTGAGCCAGGCTTGTTTATCTTGGATAAATCCTACCTGGTTGTATTGTATAATTCTTGTATACATTGTTGGATTGGTTTCCTCATATTTTGTTGAGGACTTTGGTGTCTTATATTTTTTTAATCGGATTTTGATATTAGGATAATGCTGGCTTCATAGAATCAGTTAGGAAGTATTTTAACACCCATTCCCAGATTAAGAAAGGAGAAACAAAATTGTTTGCAAATAACAGCAGAAAGTTTAAAAGAATTGACAATTTTTTTAATTAAAGAGTGATTATGGCAAGGTTGCAGGATATAAAGTTAAAACATAAAAGCCAATTGCTTTCTGATACAGCAGCAATGAAGAAGTAGGATTTGAAGTTAAAAATGCATATCATTTAATTAGCACCCAAAAAATGAAATACTTAGGCATAAACCTAACAAAATATGTCCAAGATCTATTTGAGGGGAACTACAATAACCCTGATAAATAAAATCAAAGAAGAACTAAATAAATGGGGAAAAATTTCATGCTCATGATTAGGAAGACTAAATATTGTCAAGATGTTAGCTCTTCTCAATTCAAACAAAATCTCAGCAAGTTATTTGGTGGATATTGACAAACTGAATCTAACATTCATATGGAAAGGCAAAAGACCCAGAATAGCCAGCACAATGTTGAAAGAGAAGAACGAAGTTGGAGGCTTGATAGCACATGGCTTCAAAGTTTACCATAAAGCTACAGTAATCAAGACAATATGGTATGGATGAAAGCATAGGTAAATAGATCGATGGAACAGAATAGAGAGCACAGAAATAGAGCTACATAAATATACCAACTTATCTTTGACAAGGGAACAAAGGAAAATGAAGCAAAAATAGTCAAGAAATGGCACCAGAAAAACTGGTCATCCACATACAAAGAAACAAATCTAGATTCAGACCTTGTATCCTTCACAAAAATTAATTCAAAATGGATTATAGACCTAAGAGCAAAATGCAAAACTATTAAACTCCTAGAAGATAAACATTAGAGAAAGCCTAGATGACACTGGGTATGGAGATTACATTTTGGATACAACACTAAAGGCAAGATCCATCAAAGAAATCTTTGATAAGTTGTACTTAATGAAAATAAAAAATCTTCCCTTCTGCAAAAAAGCAACGTTAGGACAATGAGAAGACAACTCATAGACTTAGAGAAAATCTTTGCAAAAGACACATCTGGTAAAGGATCATTATCTACAATATACAAAGCATTCTTAAAACTCATATAAGAAATCATTCAACACAATTAAATAATGGGCCAAAGACATTAATAGATGCTTCACCAAAGAAGGTAGACACATGGCAAAAAAAAAAAAAAAAGAAAGAAAGAAAAAGAAAAAACATGAAGAGATACTCATGTGTCATCAGAAAAATACAAATTAAAAACAAGATAGTACTATAAAGCTGATAGAATGGCCAAAATCCAAAACACTGACAACACCAAATGCTGATGAGGATGTGAAGGGACAACTCTCATCCATTGCTGATGGGAAAGCAAAATGGTACAACCACTGTGGAAGACAGTTTGGCACTTTCTTACAAAGCTAACCATACTCCTACCATACAATCCATCAATCGCACTCCTTGGTGTGCCCAAAGTGTCTTAAAACATGTCCTCCACACAAACTCCTATACACAAATGTTTATAGCAGCCTCAGTAGGTGAATGGGTAAATAAACTGTGGTACATCCAAACAATGGAATATTATTCAGTGCTAAGAGAAATGAGAAAAGATTCAGAGAACTTAAGTGAAAGAAGCCAATATGAAAAGGCTACATAGGGGCACCTGTGTGGCTCAGTCGGTTGAGCGTCTGGCTTCAGCTCAGGTCATGATCTCGCAGCTCGTGAGTTCGAGCCCTGTATTGGGCTCTGTGCTGACAGCTCAGAGACTGGATCCTGTTTCAGATTCTGTGTCTCCCTCTCTCTCTGTCCCAACCCACTCACATTCTGTCTCTGTCTCTCTCAAAAATAAATAAACATTAAAAAAATTTTTTTAAAGGCTACATAATGTATAATTCCAACTATATGACATTTTGGAGAAAGTAAAACCATGGAGACAGTAAAAAAAAAAAAAAAATCAGTGGCCAGGGGTTGGAAAAGGAAGGGAGGAATGAAAACAGGATTTTTAGGGCAATGAAACTACTCTGTATGATACTACAATGATGTATACATGTCACTGTACATTTGTTCAAATAATTTCTGCCCTTAACCTTAGAGTTTGGAAATTTTAGAGAGAAGACTAATAAATTACAGTTTTAAAAACATTGACTTGGAGGGCCAGAAACAACATCTAACTCTTAGTTCTGCTGGAAACCAGTTCTGAGAAACTGAGAAAATCACTTACCTTCTCAGTTTTCTTCTCTGTGGCCAGAAAGACCTCTAATATTCCTTTGAACTCTGAAATTCTATGATGCCACAAGATATAATTATTTCACATCTCTGGTTGTGTGGGAGTATAGACAGGCGTGTGTTTCTCATAGGTATCGGTTAGTATTGTTCCGCATTTTCAAGCATGTAATTTTCTGTGTATTCTATTTCTTCTGGCCGTTGTTCTCCTGAGGGAACAGTTTGTACTTTGATTACAGACAGCAAAAGGCCATCCCTGAGAGAGTACAAGTTGCCTGAGGAGAAGACCAGCTCCACTGGACCTTTTTGATTTATTAATAGCCATGACTTATGTGCACGAGAGCAGCGATTGCTATGTAGAAAACAATGAAGGAACCAGTGGTGGCCAAAATGACATTTAGAATAAGGTACAGCACCAGTCTGGGGATAATTTCTTCTTCAAAAAGTGTTTAAACCACCCAGCGGAGGCCAAATAATGTTACTCACTGTCCACCCATATATGAGCATGCATATATATGGATTTAACAAAAGGAGCACTTGTGTGTAGGTGTGTGTGTTTATGTGCACTCTTTTTAAAATAAAAATAACTAGTGTAATTTTAGGAGTGATATTGGCAATGGCACCATGCACACGCTCAGTTTAAAGGGAATGTAGTAAATTTGATCTGTTTCTTATTATTGCCAGATATAAACTTCCGACGATTAGAAAAATAAAGCAATCTGCCAACTAAAAGTAACGTAATAAGGGCATTTTCTCTTCAGGATAATTTTTGAATATATGGTCCATCAAAATCCATATCACAAGTAAGCTAAATAAATTAAGGAATAACTCAAAATAAGGCGGCTGAACCAATTTAATGTGGTGATTGAAATATTTCTGATTCAATGGAAATATAGCTATGTCAATCCTGAATCAATCTTTCACTTCCAGAAATGCCACACTTGAACTGAATTGCAAAACTAAATAATGCAAGACCGAATTAACAATTTCAAAAATGAGATTACTACCTTTTGCATTTTGTTTTTTTCCTCAGTGGCACTTCACCTTGAACTTCACTGGCTTTTTACTTGGCCAAGGCCCACCACCCCAGAAACTTTATTTTCAAGAAGCAAGGTGCAAACTAGCTTGTGAGTGGCACTGGGGAGCCTACCTGGGAAGTTTCTACTGTCCCTGGGCTTCAACTTTACTATATTTCTATGTATCTCCTTTCATGCAGAAGCTATCTCAGAGGGGCAGCATTACAGGTCCCTAAGGTGCTTGAGGTTTATAGGAATGTGTCACATTAAACAAGCTTCTACAGGATCTCCATTCCCTGCAAGTAACACTTTCCACCTTGAAAAGACTATCAACAACCTCAAGTGCCACAGAATTTCCTGTGTCCCCGGCTAGGAGCACTGACTTCCCTACAACTACGGTTGAAATTGAGTTGGCCGCAGCGATCTTTACCCCATGTTATCTACTGCACATTTATTCAGCTTGACTTTCATACTCAACTCAAGGGTTTTATAAGAGCTGAAGAATAGAAGGTTCAGAGAGCCTAAAGAATTAAGCTAAAGAATAGAGACCTTAAGAGCACAGGTCTCCTTATCATCAGCAATTAGCGATATTAAGTGGGCACCAACTGAGTGGAAGGTTTTAGTCCCAGCTCCCAACAATTCAAAGGTGTTTATAGATTTCAGGATTCAATATCTCCCTTTAGAAGAAAGATAACTCACCATTTGTCTCCAAGCTATTCTAGCATCTCTTTTTTTCTTTCTCCAACTCAATCATTGTATTCCAGCATGCCAAGCTCCTTTCTGCTCTCTAAATGTCATGTCCTCGTATACCATGGCTTCATAGTTGCCTCTGTCTAAAATAATAATATTCTTGTCTCTGCTTGCTGAAATACTAATGGGCCATTAAGACCCATTATTTCTTCTGTGACACTTTCCAGACACTCTTAGAGATGACTTCCTTCCCATCAGCCTAATATAGCACTTGGGGGTACCTATTCTATTCTAACTCTTAGCACATTACTTCATAGATATTTCTTTGTCTGTTTCCTTGAGTATGAATTCCCTTAGGACATGAACCACCATCTTTGAATCCCATTCAACGGCACAGGGCCTGGCACTCAGTAATGAAAGAGTGAAAGAAGAAACCAGTAAGGAGTATTTTTTTGCCCTTAGCCTTCAAGCTGATGTACGCTTCTGGAAGTTGCTTGAATTTTGCATTCATGGGTTGTGTTTTCAGGATTATTTTTGTTCTTCAGATATTCATGTTTTAATATTGTGAATGCTTCTTAGGTATTTCCAAGCACGACACTTATTAGAAATAACAGTATAAGATAACTTCTCATTATTGTTAATTGTCATCATTAATAAAATAAAGTTTAAAAAACCACAAAATTAAATCAATATAGGATTTTACTTTACAGGGATATAATTTATATCTTCGGCCTCGAGTCTCCACTGAACCTCATACTTTGTAACCAAAAGTTTCCTTGATGTTTCTACCTAAATGCTAGTAGCATCTCAAACTTAAAATGTCCCGAACTGAACCCCTAATCTGCTTTCTCTTTCAAATGTGCTTCTTCCTCAGCCTTCCTTACCTCAGTAAAAGACACATCTTCTCTTCTAGTTTCTCAGGCTAAAAACCTGTATTCATCCTTGACTCATCTCTAATTTTTAATCCTTTTTCTGATTCATCAGGAATACCCATCAACTCATTTTAAAATCCATTTAAATTCTGACTGCCTCTTACCACTTCCTTCATTATGCACTCTTTTTAAGACATCATCCTCTCTGCCTGGGGTGATTCTAGTAGCCTCCTAAATGGTCGCTGGTTTTTGCCAGTGTCCCTGCCCCATAGCGTATGTTCCACATAGAAGCAGAATAATCTCACTAAAATATAACCCAGCTGATGTCTTTCTTCTGATCAAAATCCTCCAGTAATTCCAAGTTCTACTTGGAGCAAAAGTCAGTCTCCTCTCAGTGACTTACAGGCCCTGAACAATGTAGCATTTTCTTCTATTTTCCTCCCTAACTGTGTCTCCTACTGTTTTTCTCCTGGTTCAGTCTCCTCCAAATACATTGGCCTCCCTCCTTACCTTACACAAGCCAGATGTATTCCCACTTCAGGGAAATTGTTCAATAGGGTCACCTTACCTGGAATCTTCTTCACATAACAACTATATGTTTCATTCTTTCAACTTCTTCAGGTCTTTATTCAAACATCAGCTTCTTGTAAGATCTCCCCTGGATGCTCTGTCTAAAACTATAACATCTCCTGCTGACTGTGTCCTCTTCCTTATTCTGTTCATTAACATTTTCTTCTCTTAGCATTTAATATCATCTAACATGCTATATACATTACTTATTTGCCTTGTCATTTCTTCATCTAAACTAGAATACAAACTCTGTAATGACACAGATTTTATTTGTTTTAGTTCCAAAATGTGATCCCAGATTCTAAAATAGTGCCTGACATCATTGATACACAGTAAGTATTAGCTGGATAAAATAATGAAGCTGCTAATAATTACATCCCGTGAAACTCAGTTACCCAATGTTATTGTTACATATTCATTGACAACCAAGACACTATGCTCTTAGTATAATTGTTTCTATATAAAATACTTGTATTTTTGGCATATGAAACATTGTCGTGTGAAAAATTTCTTATCAAGGCTCAATTTCCTTCCTATTAAAATTTGTTCACCTTTCGCACACAAGAAAATTGTTGCCTTTACCTCACTACTCTTCTTGACCCAGGAGAGAAATTACCCATGACTCAAATATGTCTCTCCAGTAAAAGGGAAGACAATTGTGCTCAGTGTGTAGGTAGATTATAACGACTATTAATTGACCTTGGTGAATAGGAGAAATTCACCCACCTGTTCAGATCATTCTATAAGAATACCACCAAGCTCAACAGAACACTGGCTTTCAATGCTGTGGGATAAATTATGACTTGTTAACAAAGCAGCTAAAATTGCTAATGCAAAGCATAGTCTAAGTATAGTCTTCAGATTAAGGGGATTAGAACTATGATTTGTTCTTCATTGTTCAGGTCACATAAAGAATATTGAGTTTCAGGGGCGCCTGGGTGGCTCAGTTGGTTAAGCGTCCGACTTTGGCTCAGGTCATGATCTCACGGTCCGTGAGTCCGAGCCCCGCGTCGGGCTCTGTGCTGACAGCTCAGAGCCTGCAGCCTGTTTCAGATTCTGTGTCTCCCTCTCTCTCTGCCCCTCCCCTGTTCATGCTCTGTCTCTCTCTGTCTCAAAAATAAATAAACGTTAAAAAAAAATTAAAAAAAAAGAATATTGAGCTTCATTCTCAGTGTTGTATTATTATAAGGAAGAAGCCTATCTAAAGTACCTATAGAAGAACTGATCCAAGAAACTATAATTTAATGAACATTAAAGAACAGAGCTAAGCAAAAATCTAAAAGTTGACCGCATTTTAAAATGCTGTCATATAGAAGAAAAAAGGCATATTACAAAACAGAAAATTCAAATAGCCAATAAACAGAGGAAAATATAATCAACTTCAATAATCGCTCAGGATGTGCAAATTAAAACTACACCCACCATATTGGGCAACAGTTTTAAATCTGATAGTATAAATGTTGGAAGGATATAAAGGAAAAGGAACTTTTGTGCACTGCTTGGTGGGAGAATAAATTGGAATAAGTACTTTAGAGAACATTTTGACAATGCCTAGTAAAATGTAAGATTCATGTATCCTATCGCAGAGAAATTACACTCATGGGTATATATCCCACAGGAATTATATACGTACGTATTCAAGAAACATGTACAATGATGGCTAATGGCTTCAGGAATAAAAACAAATAAATTGTGGTGGTGTATTTATACAAAGGCATACTGTTATGTACCAAAAATGAACAAATTACTAATAAACAGCAGCATGGTCAAGTCTTACAACTATAAAACTGAGTGCAAGAACCACTTACGATGTAAGTGTTAAAATTACAAAGAAAGACAAGGGAATTCTTACATATCCAGTCAGAATAGTAAGTAACTACCTCTACAGATGAAGGACGGGGTGGGATTGGAGGAACACATATATATCTTTTGGGTGCTGAGAGGGTTCCATGTCTTGATTTCATATGGTGGTTACTTTTATGCCCACTTTTGAATCATTCAGTACACTCTTCTGTATTGGTGTTATAATTAGGGACCATGGAGACAAAGCAGTGATCATTTCAAATGTTAAAAACACGAGAAGATGTGTTGTTCTAGATCGCATAAGAGTCAGAAATTGTAAACTAGAGAACCTGTTGACGGAGATACAAACTCCATACCAACGAAGAATGTACTTTCTAATGCCTCAAGAAACCCATACAGAAAATGAGTTGCTTCTGGTCCTTTGATCTTCCTGTCACCTGAGAATTCAAGGAGGTTCTGGATAACCATCACTCAGAACTATGCAACGAATGTGTGATTTGGCTGGAGATATGACTTTTGTAAATTCCAATTTTGACATTCTATAATTTTGTAATTCAAGGTTTCTCTTCCAACCATGCTTGACTGACCTGATAAAACTCATAGTGAACATTCTTCTGATTGCTACCTGAGCATCAAACCTTTGCTGAGGACGTGCCATTCCTTGTTCAGGATTTGAAGCCTTGGCTTGTTAGTTTCTCACTTCTGCTTTAAGGATTACAAATTTAGGACATTAACAAAAATGCAAATCTAATGAGTGTTGTCATCTGGTAGGTGCCCTTTTGACCTAAAGATCAAAACGTACAGTTTAAATCAATCTTGTGCAAGAAGTTCAGCTGCAAAAATATGGGAAGAGAGGTCATTGTGCACTTTACCCCCCTGAAATTAAATACTTAAAGCACAAAAAAGTGGCTCTGAAAAACATACTGTTTTCTTCTTATTCAGCCAAATGACTTTTAAATGTAAAACTGAACTAAATTCCTTGTCATTTGAAGTTCCTAAAAGTACAGGAAGCTATCCTGAAATAGAAAACATTGGAAATTGATTCCTACACTAAGCAAACTTAAGTAGATGAAATAAATGGGAAAAAAACAAGATGGAAAATGAATTAGCAAACATTGACAGGAATGTGACAATGCCAAGAAAACAAGGAGAATTTAATAGAGATAAATGCTGCTTGAGATGCTTTCTATTTAGGGAAAAATAAATACTGCCTGAAACAATTTTTCTCTGTTTAGCTTTAAGAGAGGATGGAATAAATATTTGAATTATTCTCTGGTTGTTTTGCCATATGTGATATGTCAAGGAAGCAATAATTTCTTTGAATAAATCTGTTTCCACATATAAAAATGATTAGAGGTTCCATCTGATAATATGGTTAGCATATCTCAGTAGTTAGGGAGAATAATATGGAAAGCAGAGGCACAGCTGTGTATCAGTCAGGATGGATTAGGTTATTGCATACGTACAAATGACTCCCAAATCTTAGTACTTTAAGTTAATAAGGTACAGTATATTTCTCAATTATACCACATCCCCATTGCAGGTTGACAGAGGCCTCTGCTCCATGATCTTCAATTTTGGCTCAATTTAATATCTCAAATGCTATCAAGTTCTATGTCTAAGGGAAAGAGACTGTTCAAAGTTTTAAATTTGAGATGAATGCTCCACTTTTAAAGTGACACAGGCCATTCTGCCCACAAGTCACTGGCCAGAATTAGTCACAAGTACCCACTCAGGGGGTCAAAAATTGTGGTTCTGATGGGGCCATACTTTCTTTGGCACTCCCTCTTTGAGATGTTGTTTCTGTGACCTCTGTCTTTGATTCCGGTAAGGTTTTATGACTACTTTTGCACATAGGATAGAAGGAAATGACCTTATATCAATGTTCAGGTCCAGCTTTTAAGAGATAAGCAGTTTTCACTTCCTATTCAGAATAGTCACTTTGGGAGAAACCAGTTGCCCTGTAACATTTCTGACTTCCCTGGCCCTGCTGTGAGCCCCTAGCCACAGTGAGATCCATGGAGAGGAAGTATGGAGAAAGTTGCCTGGCCATCAGGAATAGTCTGGAGAACTAAAGAGCCCATCCAACACCCTGATCTAAGGCCCCCCTATGTGGCTTCAGTCAAATCACCCAGCTATGTCCAGCCACTGAAGCCACCCCAACTAACGTGGCAGCAGTAAAATGAGCCATCCCCACTGTGTCCTTCTTTATTATTATTTTTTAATTTTTTTTAACGTTTACTTATTTTGGGGACAGAGAGAGACAGAGCATGAATGGGGGAGGGGCAGAGAGAGAGGGAGACACAGAATCGGAAGCAGGCTCTAGGCTCTGAGCCATCAGCCCAGAGCCTGACGCAGGGCTCGAACTCACAGACCGCGAGATCGTGACCTGAGCTGAAGTCCGACGCTTAACCGACTGAGCCACCCAGGCGCCCCATTGTGTCCTTCTTTAATATCTGACCCACATAATAGAAAATATAATGAAATTGTTGTTCGCTTACCCCACTAACTTTTAGGATTATTTGCTATGCAGCCATAAAAAAAAACTAGAACATGTACCATAAACCCGAAAAATTGGGAGCATTTTGTACAATTGGGAAATATTTTGTACATAGATGACTATCACAGTCTCTTTCTAAAATGCAGTGCACCTTTGTGTAAATATGCATGGTTTCTAAATGTTTCTCCCATTTGATTTACTTACTACAATTCTTCTCTCTGCTCCACTGATAAGGATAAATTTCCTCCACAGAGATTTTAATCTGAGGATTTTGTTTGCATCTACTGTATTTCACTAAAAGAACTAAAAGTTTATGCGTCCCTTGAGCTCCATAATTTGGAAGAAAATTCAGGGCATAGATGAACTCCAATGTTTTTATGTGCACATGGAACAGAAAAAGAATTAATAGGAAAGAAAGATTATATAAATGAAGTGAAAAGTCTGGATATTGGAAAATATATTGTGGCGACCCCTACTTCTTCTCACAGGAGTCAAAAGGGAGCTGAGAAAATCTGTGAGCTCTGAATTAGAGAACATCTTTCTGGCCTCTGTATCCCTGGCAAAACAAAAGAGGTGACGTTCAGAACTTTGCAAATTCCTGGCAAGACATTTGTCCCTTCCTTTTCCATAGCACTTACAGCGTTGCTTCCCACCTCCACCTGAGACCATTAGGACTAATCTCGGGTTGTCTTTCTTTCTCCCTATGATTTCATACAAAACCATATGGTATGGAACTAGGAATCTAGTTCTCATTGGTTTCTAATACTAATACTGGAGTCAACACCCATCTGTGCCCCATTATGGCGTTTCCTCTCTTCTCTTCCCTTAAAATAGCATTTATCATATAGGACATATTGTACTGTAACTTATTTACTTGACCATTTTTATTCTCTATCCTTACCCCAGAATGTAAGTTCCATACAGGTATGGATATTTATCTGTTCTATTACTTGTGATATTCCCAACACCCAGAAGAGCACATAGCACAGATGAGATTCCCGCTAAATTTTGTGAAATGTGTGGTCGCATTGATAGATGAATAAATGTAAATCCCTATCACTATTTAACCCATCCCTGCCACCCACCTCCCCTCTGGTAACCATCAACTTATTCTCTATAGTTAAGAGTCTGTTTCTTGGTTTGCCTCTCTCTGTCTCTCTCTTTCTGCTCCCTTTGCTCATTTGAATTCTACATATGAGTGAAATCATATGGGATTTGTCTTTCCCTGACTGACTTATTTCGTTTAGCATACTACTCTAGTTCCATCCACATCACTGCAAATGGCAAGATTCATTGTTTTATGGATGACTAATATTCTGTTGTAGGTACATACCCTATCTTCTTTCTCTATTCTTTGGTCAATGGACATTTGGGCTCTTTCATAATTAGGGAACTCCGAATCTTTAAAAGTGTACAATGATTTTGAGAAATGCTAAAAATAAATAATATAGGACATAGAGACCTATTTGAGTCAGCCAGCAACCCTCTTGGTGACTACAGATAATGGGGTTATTTTTGAATTGCTGTTTTGCTATAACTTTCTTTCTTTCTTTCTTTTCCTTTATGGTACTCTGCCTACAATTATGATTACCCATTCACCAAGTGAATGGTGGTTAGCAGCCAGTAGATGAACAGCTACATTTCTGCCAGAGTTGTGTTAAAAGTTTGAGAGATTAGAGATCAGTGAATAAATAACACATTTATTCATCATATCGTCCTTTAAATATGTTTTTTTCTAAGTACTAAATATAGCAACACTGAAAAAATTCTATAATAAAATATGATACATATAAAAGACAAGAAATAAAAAGGAAGAAACGTGTGTTTTCATTAAATATTAACTATTATAAATTATATGATATGGCAGTTCCACATATCTGTCAAAAATGTGGAAGATACCAAAGTGAATACAATCCAGAGTAATTGCATTTCCGAAGAGAAAAAAAGTTGGCAATTTTAGAATCATTTTTAAGTATGTTTTAGGAGTCTTCTATACAAAAGAGGATATTTTTTAAAAAACTAGAAAGTATAGTCCTTTTAACTGACATTGAATTCTTTAATATGAGTTATTCCCAGGAAATTTCCTAAACTTCATTTCTAGTCAAGATAATCCAGGTCACCTTTAACGCTTTTGAATTTGTAGCCTACCTGTAAACTTAAATAGCATGACTTTTCTTACACTTCAATTACTTTTCACCAACTAGCCCATCCTCTTAAAACCTCTTCACCCCAGTCTTTCCCATCTCATGAAATGGTGACTGCATTCTTCCAGTAACCAGTAAAATAGAACAGAACCTAGAACTCATCACTGACTGCTCTCTGATGTGATTCCAATTCATCATCAAACCATACATGTTCTGTCTTCAAACTACATCTTTACACTCCTTCCTCATCCAAACCACCATCATCTCTCTCCTGAATTATACATTATCAGTGTGGTATCCTAGGAAAACACCTTGTCTCCTCCATTGCCATCCTACAATTTATTCTCCAAACAGCAGCCATCAAAGCATATGTCTGATCATGTTACTCTTCGGTTTAATACACTGCAATGATTTTTTTCCATCTCAATGAGCTATTGCCATGACTACTATGCCTTACTAGATTTTGCCATCCCTCCAGACTTATCTCTTATGATTCTCTTACCCTACTCCAGCTCATTCTATTTCTACTACACTTGCTGGTCTTAAAAAGTCCATACTTACTCTTGACTGAATATTTTTACTTTCTATTTATTCAGCCTGGAAAAGTCTTCCCACATATAATTACACTGCTTATTCTATCATTTTCTTAAGGTCTCTACTCAAACCTCATGTTATCAAGCAACTTTTATTTCTTCCTCCTCTTCCTACTAGCAGACATGATCTGTTCACACAAGTTTACATCATATTGTTAATACATTTGTTTCCTTGTCACCAACTGAAATATAAATAAGCTCTATGAAAGTAAGGAATTTGTCTGCTTTGATTAACACTGTGTCTATAGCTCTGAGCTGAGCGTAATACCTGACACTTAACAAAGTTCCTCATGCATACTTTAGTGGTTCATGACCTGAAGGCCACCCACATCCTGTGTGACTCAAAAAGGACCCTGAAGAAATGAATCTGAAAGACTCTTGGGACACCATTGCTC
Source organism: Leopardus geoffroyi (assembly GCF_018350155.1). Classification (NCBI taxonomy): domain Eukaryota; kingdom Metazoa; phylum Chordata; class Mammalia; order Carnivora; family Felidae; genus Leopardus; species Leopardus geoffroyi. The sequence goes on from NC_059336.1 coordinate 107,174,483, forward strand.
ACCAGTGCTTGATTTCTCCTGATCAACCATAGCCTCTTCCTTTATTAAAGCCTTAGATGAGTAACCCCTCAAGAGTCTTGTCAGTACTTTCCGTTATCCAATCCTGTGTAACCGATGTGAAAGAATACCATTGAAGTGGTAGGAGAAGCTCCAGAAAGAAAAAACGTTGCGATGCATACATCCAACAAGAGACTAATATTCAGAATGTATGTCAATAAGGGGAAAAGCAGACACAAAAAGAAAAACGTGCAAAGAACTTGGGCATGAATTTCACATGGCTGATTTCATAATGACTAATACAGTTACGGAAAGGTGATCAAATTCCTTAGACTTTAGGGGAAATTCAAACGAAAACCAAAATGTAATACTTGTTCTTCCCACTAAAAGTGTACTGCTTGTAGGAATAACACGGCTTGTATAATAATCACTTTTGAAAATTGCTGTCAATAACTGTGAAAGTTGAACCTATTCAGACCCGATGATCTAGCAGTTTAATTGTAGTATATGTGTCCAATGGAAATGTGTACATCTTTCCTGAAAGTTACACAAAGTCACACTAAAAAAAGAAGTCTCTAAAAGTGCAATTCTTTTTAAAAATTAATTTATTTTTTGGAGAGAGAGGGCAAGAGAGAAAGAGAGAGAGAGAGAGCACATGTGCAAGAGAGGGGCAGAGACAGAGGGAGAGAGTATTTTAAGTAGGGTGCATGCCCAGTGCAGAGCCCAGAGCTGGGCTTCATCTCAGGACCATGAGATCATGACCTGAGCCAAAATCCAGAATTGGATGCTTGGCTGAATAAGCCATCCAGGCACCCCTAAAAAAGCTATTCTAAATAATTCAAACTGAAAATATCCTGAATATCCTTCAACAGCAAATCGGGTAAAGTTTTATACATGCATAAAATGCACTACTATATATCAATGGTAGTTAAAAATTTAAACCACATACAACAGCGTGGGTTAAATCTGCCAAAGATAATATTAAATCAAAATCCAGATGCAAAAGAATACATTCTCCATGATTTCAGTTAGAAAAATGTGAGGGGTGCCTGGGTGGCTCAGTCGGTTAGGCGTCTGACTTTGCCCAGGTCATGATCTCATGGTTTATAGGTTCAAGCCCCCCATTGGGCTCTGTGCTGACAGCTCGGAGCCTCGAGCCTGCTTCAGATTCTGTGTCTCCCTCTCTCTCTGAGCCTTCCCTGCTCATGCTCTGTCTCTCTGTCTCTCTCAAAAATATATAAACATTTAAAAATTAAAAGAAAAAGAAAAATTAAAAAGAATAACTAATTCATGCTGTTAGAAGTACGGGTGAAGGGAGCATAGAAGGAGCTTCTGGTGAGCTGATATTATTTTATTTATTGATATGGACACCGGTTATACAAGTTTTAATGTTATAAAAAATCATGCAGTTGTGTCCTCATGATTTAAAAATTTTAAGTGTCTGAATTTCAATGAAATTTACATCATGAGTATTTCCTGATATGATCCAATAATCCTGGAGAACATGGTATTTATTTTCCTAATAGCACATAGTGTTAGTGGACCAAAATATATTGAATTCATAACTGAATTTGGACATTGTTTCAAATTTGTTATTGTTATAAATGGAGTAGATCCCTGTGCCTACTTCAGTGTGGATTTCTCTGTTTATTTCCTTCTCATAAAATCCTAGCAGTGGAAATATATAACAGTTAGGAACAATTTTTCAGAGATTGTTGGTATGGTACTTCATACTTAGTATAAATAACAAATTGCCCTCTAGAGAGTTGATGCTGCGGAGGATTACTCTAATCTCTAGGTTATCTTCTGTACAACAATATAAAGCCAAAGGATTTGTGATAAATATGGAGTTATCCCATGCTGTACTCAAGAAGTTCCGAAAGATATTTATTTGTTTTAAAGTATATTGTCTTTGGCGTGAGATTTTTCCATCAAGGGTTTATTCAAGGCAACAGTGCATGAAAATTTCCACATTGTAATCTTCTAAGCAGTGTTTTATAAACAGTATTATAATAGGTTTCCATTCAAGGCAAGGGAAAATGCCTACTTTGTCCAAGCCCCAATCATTTTTTATATCTTACTTTTCATTTGTTAACCGTCCTCTCCAGGCAGCTGACTACTTTCCTGTTCCTCTTCACTGTCATACTCATTCCCATTTCCATGATTTTATTAACTTTGTTCCCTGAATCAGGATTTTCCATTTTCTACCAAACCATAATTTACCCAAACTTTGAAGCTTAGCTCAAGGTCTGTCATAGTCACAAACATTATTCTAATCCTGTCACATTTGAGCCTTTTATTTGCTGACTATCCAGAGCACTTGAACGTAAACCGCTACTGTGTCATTATGGGAGCAATAACTTAACGAGGTGCTATTTCAAATTTCTTTGTCACATCAAGTTTTGTACATAGGTTTATCTTCTTTGCTAGGAAAAATGTGCTTTTCTAGGTCATAGCTGTCTTATTTACCCCTGTATTCCAAAAGCTGTCAAGATACTGTCACAGATATGAAATAACTGTTTGAATTAATTAATTAATTAATTAATTGACAAGTACTTATCTTCCCACATCAGCTACTCACACTGGGAAATTTTACAGTAAAATAGCAAAGAAAATTGTAACTTGGGTGAAAATTAACTATGTAATTATAAGATTCAGTTTGGTGATATATAATAGACACAGCCTGTACAGTGAATTCCTTAAGTTTGACTATCCAGTATGGCAGCCATTATCCACAGATGGCCATCATGCACTTGACCTGTGGATAATCCCAATGGAGATATGTTGTAAGAGTAAAAGACACACCAGATTTTGAAGATTTAGAGGGACAAGGTATAGTATCTTATTAATAATTTCCATATTGATTTCATATTGAAATGATAATATCTTGGATATATTATGATAAATAAAATGCATTACTAAAATTGGTTTTACCTGTTTTTATGTGTTTTCGACATTTAAATGTGCCTTCTAGAATATATAAAATTAAATATGTGGTTTGCATTATATTTCTATTGAACAGCATTTCACTAAGTCCTTTTAGGATACATTCCGTTATTAAAATGGAGAAATGTTAGACAGTGTATAGAAAAGTTTGCCCCTATCCTCAAGAAGAAATTGAAAGGATCAGACAGAAAAGTAAAGCTTTCCTGAAGTGTATTGTAATGAACTAGAGTTAAGATGTGAAAATATTTGTCATGCCAAAGTTTATGGAAATTTAGGCATATTCTGAATATTGATATTTGTTCTTCCTGAAACACTTAACGTATATAATTTTATGCTTTCCCTATTCCAAAAATTTCAGATGATTCTTAAAATATGTCAACCCACTTTTGTGAGTCCATTAATTTCTTACAGAAATATTTACTATTCTATTGGATGATGAGGATTAGCACCATTATTTGACTTTTCTTTATGCTACTTGCATTCTTCATACTTCGATTTGCTAAGTGTACACAAAGAAAAAACAATTTTTATGATAGGTAACAGAAAGATGTGTGCATAGGTGTGTGTGTGTGTGTGTGTGTGTGTGTGCGCGCGTGTGCATGTATACAGCCCTCATTCTTGGATATAGATATATTTGTTGCCACCACCACTAATCTTCCCCTTTAGTGTTAATTCACAAAATATAGATTATCATTCTTACTTCTCACTAACTTCACCAATGGTTTTTAAATTGCCAGTTTCAAAATATCTTACTTAGCCTCTTAGGGTATTTAGCACAATTGAACACTTATTTGAAATTCTCTCCTCTCTGTTTTTATACTTTCTACCTCTCTCATAGTTTCTTCTTGATCTTTAGGAAATCTAATGCTTACATGTTTATTGACAGTTTTCAAGTCAATGTCTTTGGGCATCCTTCTCTCCTGAGATGCACATTGATATGTATAGTTGACTGCTGAGGTGATCCTGAACATGGCCAAATCTGAACTCACCTTTTTGCTGATAATATTTTCCCATTCAATTACTCAAATCACCCTCTTCCTTACTTTATTAACTCTGCTCCTAAATCCTGTCACCTGTCCCTTTTACCTCTTAAATATTTTAAATGTGCATTTTCTGCTTTCTTTTCATTTATACCACTGCCCTAGTGAAGGCCCTAATTATCTCCTTCTTAGAGTACTGTCATAACTTTTTAATCAAATGTGTCATTCTGCCCCCAGTATATCCTCTATACTTTTCCAGTGTTAATTGTTAACAACATGAAAATCCAGACATGTTTTTCCCACATTAAATTTCTTTAAATGCTTCCCCATCATTCAGAGCATCATTTCTCAAAGTGGTATGGACCATCACCGACAGAATCACCAGATCAGAGATACTGGAGATAGGCCAGGAATTTTCAGTTGTATAAATTTGTCAGGTAATAACATAACACATAATTCAGTTTGCGAAACATTCTCATAGAAGGAAAGCAACCAATCTACTTGCAAGGCATATATTGCCCTTCATTATCTAATTATTTTTTCTTAATCTCTTTAATTATTTGTTCCAGCACTGTTGAATCGATATGTAACCCTCTCAAGGTATCATTGTCCTCAAAAACTTATATCTTTGCACAAAATGATCTTTCAGCTTTAAATTCCTTTGTGTTTATTACCTGGCAATTTTTAATTGAACCTTCAAGGCCAGTTATTTGGCATTGGGGAGTTATTTTGAATCACTACATCCTTAGTGTTTAGTAAGCATCAAAGATTTACCACAGCGCCCAGCACAAAAGCTACCCAAATTCACCATCCCTACACCCCATATTACTCTGAAGTTATTTCCTCACCTTCTCATTCATGTTAATGATAGGTGTCTTTTCTTGCTTTTCATCACCAAGGTTACCTCATTGCATGCAGGGATTTTGTTCTCTGCCATATTCATTTTTCCTTGAATAGTGGATGGTATTTTGGACTACTGGATGGAAAATTTGTGGACTGCCTCAATGAGTAATTTATTATTAGAAATAAATAGATAATAAATCCCTGAATTCCAAGATGTATGAGGAAACAACAAACTCTGAAGGAAGAACCCTGGTATTCTGGAGAAATGTGATCTAGGCCTAGGTGTCTTATTAATAAGCTGAGAGCAAATACCTCAATGTCTCCAATTCTGCAGTTTCCAAACAGGAAAACAAGAGGCTTTAGAATGTTTGAATGGCTCTCGGCTCCAGCTGGTCTTTACAATGATGTGTGGGGTTAAAATTCACGAAACCAATCTGGGAGTAAGGCCGTAGCGTCAGTGGGTCTGAAGGCCTCCCATGTGGTTTCAGTGACGAGTCAGGTTGAGCTCCCCTGCAGCAGGTGAAGGTATGACAGACCCTTGGTGTTCTCACTCTGTCCTTTGTGACCTTCTGAAGTTTCATGTGCAGAGAAACTTTATTAAGCTTTATGCACATATGACCTTATTGCTTTTGGTAAAAAAATTCTTTCTGCCTTAACCTGAAGTGTGACTGGAGGCATTTGAAACTGACAAAAGATCACATCATTCCCTTCTGGGAAGCAAAACAAAATCACTGAGGTGGACAAATGCATTTTGTTTTGATTTCTCCAACCAAACATTCCCCTACCTTTTGTTGTGCTGAGAACAGTGTGTTCCTGGACACCTTTCATAATCTCTGTCCTTCTGCCTGTTGGGCTAATGGGTTCCAATGACATGACATTTATGGGATATCCAGAGAGAAAGAGACAAATTGGCCCTGACTCATTCTGAGACCAAGAGAGATGGTTGATATTTCTCTCCAACCTTGGTTTTGTACCTACACAATAAGCCTATGAGCTAAAACAAGAGGGGACCAGGAAAGATAACACAAAGAATAGTCAAAGGAAGCTAAGTCAGAGCCAGCATTGGCATATTGCATCAGTGAGGCGGCCCAGGGGAGAGCCTGAATCATTTTTAGTATTAGAGAGAGAACTCAAAAAAAACAAGAGGAGGCGCTGTGTGTAGTCAATCAAAAGAAAAAATCAGTTCTCCTTACCTGGTATTCAAGGTTTTCTACTATTTGACCTCAGCCTTCTGTTGCGACCTTTTAATTTTTCCCTTACATTCTCATATCCAGGCAAGTCAAGCATACTTGTTATTTTGTTTTACTCATGTTATGCTCACTGTCTGGAATCCCCATTTTTTCCAAAGACACAGGCTTAAATCTTAGCTTCATTTCAAAGTCACCCTCAAATGCCTTCATCCATGCACTCTGACACCTTCCATCTCTTCTCCAAATGGCAGGTACCATCTCCCTGCTGGTGACTATGTAAGCTTATAATATCACATTTGGTTTGATAGGTATATTTGTACATATGTATTTTACTGTACTATAAGTTCTGTCAAGGTAGATACTCAGACTCATTCATGTGTGTGCTAACTTTAATTCCAGTTAGGCACTCAATAAAATTTAGTGATAAATGAAAGATGAAAATAAAATTATTTAAAAAGTACATGTTGTTCCCTGACAAGAAGGAAAATATTGGCACTCAAAGACTATAGGAAGTACCAGAAAGTCTTATGTTGCCTACAGAATCCGTTGCTGACAACACACACATCCACACGTAGATAAAATAGTAAATTTAATTAACATTTGTTATGCCATGGCTTCTGTTCAGAGGGCTTTACATGCATTATCTTTTTCAACCTTGACAGTAACCCCGCAAGATAGGTACTATTCTATTTTAAAGGTAAGAAAACCGAGGCTCAGAAAAGTTACTAGTCTTAGATTGAGCTTGAAATTGTCTTTTTGGTTCCTAAACCCTTGCTCTTTCCATCAAGCTCCATTGCTTAGATAGAAGTAAAACTGGAAGTCTTAAGATACCTAAGATTGGTAAAAATAATTTCCCACATCCCTATGGCCTTAAAGATTTACGGTCTCTAAAGTGAGAACAAAAGATACAAAACAGGTAGACTTCCCTATCTTCTACAGTGCTTCACTTTCAGTATTGTGATCTTGTTAGATTTTGAAAGGAGCAGATAATTATCGCTACAACTATTATTGTGGATATGGGCATCTTATTGACAAGTATAGCCAATATATATCAGAAAGTTATATGGTTTTTTGCACCTTGTCTGTATAATTTTATTACATCCAGAGATCAAATCTTTTATTTATTATTTTAAAATGCAATCAAATGAAAAGTAGGGATGATTGAAATGATAAGTGGTTTACAAAACCTTTTCTGGAATCCAGCTCATTCGTTATATAAGTGAGCTCTGATTTTTTAAACATTTAAGTCAGGTAGTCAGGATATGAAAAAAATAATCCTGGCCTCTTATTCCATTTTAATATTCTTCGGGCAATTTGGAAGAGCAGCATTTTAGTCATGTTAATCCAAGGACATCCCAAGGTTGATTGGCACCCTAAGATCCAAGTGATTCAATTTTGATGTAATTGAGTCTGTCTGTGCCAGTTGTCCCCTTCTGCTGATCCCATCGCTCATGTCAAAGGATTATTTTCATATGAAGAAAAAATAAGGATGGCTGAGTAGAAAATAGTTATGCAAGTTTTAAAACTATTAGGCTAACCAAGAAGCTGAAATTTTTGAAAATTAAGAGCAATGGCATTGTGTAAGCAAAGTACCAAACCTCTGTACGTAATCCATTTTGTTATTTCTCAATTTTTTCCTGATCTGAAAGAATCACTTGATATTCAAGATCTGTAGGGGCTGTGCTTAGACAGTGTGCAAATATACTGAAGCACATGGCCTGGCTTCAAATTACCTCTGGAGGAACTAAAGAAGGTATGGGATCTAACAATTCTATCAGCGCAGGCTCTTCAAATAAGTTTTGACACTTCTATGTTTAAATATTAATTTGTTGGCTTAACAGCTTTTAAATGAAAACAACTAACAAATGGAATAGAAACGGAGGAGAATCAGGTCTGTATTTTACAAATGTGTGCCCTTGAGAGGCTTCTCTAAGAGAGAAACAGCAACTCCAGAGTATGGGAATTCACGTTACGTTGAGACCAACATCTGTAATTGCTCTCCACTGAGCTCTGTCAGCACTGATATGCCAAGTGGCACCACTGTGAGATACAGGTTCTATAAACGGTGCCCTTTCAAAAAGACACATTTAAATTTATATCAATTTCAGGAAATTGTCTTTAATGTAGTTCAACAAGTAATGGTTTCTCCAGGGTCTAGAAAAAGGCAAGGTCAAAAGCCTTCAAGGGAACAATGTGTTTCATTTCCCGCCCTGGGAATTAAAACTGTAGCAAATAAAACTAATGCTAAATTGGGCCCACTGAGTGAGCACACGTATTCCCTAGTATTTTTCATATTACCCATTAAATAGGTTTTAATCTGTCAAGCAATTAGCAATGTGTGCTGATACTTTCATGCATGCTTCAGCTATTCAACTGAACAGAATAATGTGTTTTGAGCTTACACAACACTCTGAACTCACAAGAGTGTTTAGGCAATTTCTCTTTCAAGAGTCTTACCTCCTTCCAAATAAAATATTCCAAACAAGTTTATGATTAATTTAGATATTAAGAGCAAATCCAGAAATGTTTCTCTTAATTTTTAATTTTTTAAAATTTTTAATTATTTTTGAGACAGAGAGAGACAGAACATGAACGGGGGAGGGTCAGAGAGAGAGGGAGACACAGAATCCGAAGCAGGCTCCAGGCTCTGAGCTGTCAGCACAGAACCTGACGCGGGGCTCGAACTCACGGACCGTGAGAACATAACCTGAGCCTAAGCCAGACGCTTAACCCACTGAGCCACCCAGGCGCCTCAGAAATGTTTCTCTTAATGCAATCGTACCACAAAGACGCTTATGAAAATTGTTACATTTGTCAAACATGTATATTTTTTTGTTTCATCCATGTTGTTGCCTTTTTGCTTCTCAAGAAATTAGAGACAAATTCTTTCCTTGGTTGTATTCATAGCCAATAGCCAGTCCTTAATTCAGGATTTAGATAATTTAACAATATCCAAAAAGTAGGAGCTATTAATCAACAATTTTAAACAATTGAGTTCACTGTCTATGTCAGTGGGAATTCAAATAACTACAGTATTCAATGAGTTAGTATTACAGTTGTATATATTCTCATGACATGTTCTCTTGAAAGATGGGAAAACAGCTGATCTTCATTTTTACCCAGAATTGTTTCTCACACATTATATTGAGAAAAGTGAAAGTTTGAGTCTAAAATTTAATTGTGATAGATTGCACAAATGGCTGTAACCATTCTTTTCCCTGTATACACCATTTTTGGCAATATAACCTCACAGCCCCTCGTATCAAGAGGTAGTATGTATTTCTCTATAACCTGGATCTGGACTGGCCTTGTGACATGTTTTGGTCACAAGAATATGATAAATGCCACATGGCCTCTTTCTGAACCCAGGCTTAAGAATGAGGGGAATTATACTATAAGCACTGTGTCCTGCAAATATTCAAATATACGCCACGATAGTTTCCACAAGCTGGAGTAGAAAAAAACCATAGGCTTTAAAGGTGCCTGGGGGCACCTGTGTAGCTCGGTCAGTTAAGCGTGCAACTCTTCATTTTGACCCAGGTCGTGATTTCACGGTTCTTGAAATAGAGCCCTGTGTAGGGCTCTGCGCTGATGGTGGGGAACCTGCTTGGGATTCTCTCTCTCCCTCTCCCTCTGCCCCTTGCCCCCATGTTCTTTCTCTCTCTCTCTCTCTCTCTGTCTCTCTCTCTCTCTGTCTCTCTCTCTCTCAAAATGAATAAACTTTTTTTTTTAAGGTGCCTGAACTAAGAACATGTAGAAAGTGCACACACATTCACTGGGTTAAATTACTATGAAAACCCTCTTGTATAATGAGTTCAAGTCACCCGCTTGGCTTTCTCTGCTGTTATATTATAAATTTTATAATAAAATTTCATGGGATGATAGAGTTTAACTTACAAAAAATTAGGTATATTCTGGCAACTTCTATTTGTGGAATTTTGCTGATTACAGATACAAATACAAATTAATAATCCCAGCTGTGTGTTAGAAAAATACTTCTGTCCCTATTATTAAAAATAAAAATGTCCCTATTCTATCTTTCCTTAGCACATAGCCAGTAATTGCCAGTTTTTACTGTAAATTTAATTGCCTGTCTACTTCAGAAATCTGTCAAGTTCCTTGAAAGCAGGGACTTTATCTTACTCAAATTGTATCTCTGGCACCAAATGAAAATGTAAATTCCAAGTGCAGGAACAATGTGTTTTCATATAAATATGTCCTATATTCTAGTCCTCTGTGTGCCTAAGAATAAGCACTGATTTTCCAGTGTTAATTGTTGTTGGATTTAAGATGTCCCCAAATAAATGAGTCAAGGAAGAAATAAATTAGTAAGATTTGAATTACCAGCTCTTTCCATCTCATGGACAACACTTAATCTCTTTGCAGTTCTCAGAATCTGAGAAGGTAATACTTATGTAGAGACAAGTTCTTTAGTAAGAAAGTTGTAAGAGAGTAAGAAGATAAGGAAAAGACATTCTATGTTAACTAACCTGAATTTAAATTAAAAAAAAAAAAGAAGGAAAAGCATTCTTACTGCCTCCTCACAGAAATCAGCACAGACCTTCCTCTCCCTTTGTTCATTATTTCTAGCTTTCCAATTCCAATCAGAAATGTAGATAAAATGCAATTCATGAATATATAAAGGTATACTAATACTCATTTATAAGTATCAAACCTCAACTTTATTTCACTAAAATTGTTAAGGGAATAATACATCTGACATATGTGACCTCCCTTAGAAACTTTAGCATTTGTGTGACTAACCCATTTCACATATTATTGTTGCCAGTAGCAGAATAAAGGGGTTCACAATTCATCTTTCTAGTTCTGGGAGGGCTTGGCCAGCAGCATAACTTGGTAATGTTGCCGAGATGACACCAGCTTCTGCTTCAGGCAGGAGTCCACAATAGAGAAAACATTCAAATGGTACCTTTAAGCTCCCAAGGAAAGGGCCAACAAAAAACTTCATTTTTGGATGTGGTCCATGAGATGGAGTTTCTGACCATAGAATACTGTGGCCAGTATTGGATTTGCTTCTGAATGAATTATTCCCATTGCATTCTGAGATTCCTGTTTCCACTTTCTTTGTTCTTTTCTCTTTATCCTACCTTTACATACATCTTCAGTCTGCCTAGCTTGTTCTCACCTTCCTTATAATGGAATATTTGAATTTTTCATATGGATCATATGAAAAATGTAAAACTACACATTCTTATTTTTGTATCAAGATATGTATTAATACCTACCTTAAAATGGATAGGGTACCATAGATTAAAAGCCCACTTTGGGGATAATAAAACAATTACTTATGAAGTTCATAGTGCAAAAGTAATGTCCCCACCCATCCAATTGATGTAATAAAAATATGTATAAATTTTGCTTTGTGAATGTTATAAATAAACTTCAGTTAACTTAACTCTTAGGGTCCCTTTAGTTTTCTCTATAGTTATTATGGAAAAATAATACTTTGCAGCAGCAAAATAGTACTGATTGAATGACTTTATGTTAATATTTTCATAGTGAAGAGATATGATTAAAAAATAGAGGCTTTATAATTTTTTGCAATATAATTTGTCTTCTTTTTTTAAATGTTTATTTTTGAGAGACAGAGTGCGAGTGGAGGAGAGGTAGAGAGAGAGGGAGACACAGAAAGCAGGCTCCAGGCTCTGAGCTGTCAGCACAGAGCCCGACGCAGGGGAACTCACAGACCAGGAGATCATGACCTGAGCTGAAGTTGATGCTTAACTGACTGAGCCACCCAGGTGCCCCTAATTTGTCTTCTAAGCAATAAAGATTTCATAGCTCTTGCTTACTCCATAGTGATACATTTACAAAAATAAAATAAAAACTTTACATTATTTATTTTGTTTTTTTCAACTTGTTTTATAATTCTATATACAGTAAGAAAACATAGACATAGCATAAGTTGTGCTTTCCTATTAAAAAAAAAGTTTGGGGCGCCTGGGTGGCGCAGTCGGTTAAGCGTCCAACTTCAGCCAGGTCACCATCTCGCGGTCCGTGAGTTCGAGCCCCGCGTTGGGCTCTGGGCTGATGGCTCAGAGCCAGGAGCCTGCTTCCGATTCTGTCTCCCTCTCTCTCTGCCCCTCCCCCGTTCATGCTCTGTCTCTCTCTGTGTCAAAAATAAATAAATGTTAAAAAAAAATTTAAAAAAAAGTTTGTGGTCGACTAAATAATATTCCCCTCCATTTCTTTAGATGGAGAAGGCAGTTTAAAAACTAAAAGGACAGGGGCACCTGGGTGGCTCAGTCAGTTGAGTGTCCGACTTCAGCTCAGGTCATGGTCTCCTGGTTTGTGGGTTTGAGCCCCGCCTGGAGCCTACTTGGGATTCTGTCTCCCTCTCTCTGCCCCTTCCCCACTTATGCTCTGTCTCTCTCTGTCTCTCAAAAATGAATAAATGTTAAAAAATTTTTTTTAAATATAATATGTAATTATTGGATACAACACGAATTGACATCTTCTATTTTACTCCTAAGTGAGACACATTTTAATTTTAATCATGTTAGTTATTGTCTTATTTTCAGATGACCTTACTTTTTAAAATAGAATTCTTTAAAATAAATGGTTGCCCATAAAAAAATTTTTAACTTTTGATTTTTAATACACTGAAATGAATTATTTAGAAACAATGATTTTTGACTCAAAGACACTTACAGAAAGATGAGCTTATTTGACACTAATAGTTTTAAGAATTAGTCTTACAAATTTACAAAGTAGCTTTCCTAATGAGTTCTAATTCTCTTATTTTTGGAGAGTCTTTATTTGTTGAGTAATTTTCTAAAACGAAGAATGATAAAGTCTTTGTAAACTTGAATCTAATTTCAAAGAATCAACCATTTTAACAGGGTCAGTAACTCAATGGCAAGAGGCAAGGTTTACATCTATGCTTCTTTCCTTTTTTGGTGATATGTTACTTGTAGAAACATTCAGGAAATTCCTGGGCCCAAACAACATACCAAATGAGACAAAAATAAAAGTGTTCTCCCTGGTATTCCTCAACTTTTAAAAAGGATTAATGGCAATCTAAATGTGCTGATTTTATTGCCATATAAAACAAGAGGCAGATTGCATCAGCAAAGCCATAATGGAAAGAAACATCAAGGCTGAGATTTTGAAGATGTTGATATAAGAAAACAAATTAGAACTGTAAGTTCATAATGGAAACAATCTTGGGGGAAAGTACATCCTGAGTGTTGCGAGATGGGTCTTGCATCATGTCACCTGGAGGACAGCTGTGGAAATGGTGGGACAAACCACTTTTTCTCTATTAAGGCAAGTTCTTTGAGGGATTACTAACAATGTGATTTTAGAAATTACAGAAAGAGACCTCTATTCTCCACAGTTTCTCAACCTGGTATTTAGAGCCAGAATCGATTTTAGATTTCATCTCGTATTTTATTACCATCTTTAAAAATATTAAAAGACATGCAGCCCTTTAAATTTGGCTGAAAGATCAAAACACCCATTATCCCAAATTATTTTTATTTTGTGTTTCATTTTACTAACTATATATATATTCACTCCTAATATAACGTGTCTATGAACACATTTATTCATTCCACAAAAACTTATCTTGTGCCTACATATCCGATGTAGAGAATTAAAATTTTGAGAGTAAAATAGACCCAAACCCTGCCATGGAAGAGGTTATATAATCTAATGAAATATATGGACATTAAGGGAATGATAGCACATTTTATTAGTTGCTACTATAAGTTAATGTGTCATTATCAATTCTCCACGTTTCTCTTCAATTCTTTTAAATAACCGTATTTGTTTTCCATTAAGGAAAATGAAACATAATGTAACCATGCCTCCACCTCCCAACTATGTGTTAATGTTTTCTAATAATGAGGAAATGGAGGCCTGTTGGGAATAATAGGTATCGATTACAGATGGAGTCATGACAACTCCCTTCCTATTAGAATGTCAATATGGCAGATAAATGGAGACATCACTAGGTCCTATTTTCACCATTTTGCAATAATACACCCATGTAGATACTGGGGATGGAAAATGGAGCTCACCAGTGGATGCTTGAGGAGAGAACAGGTTGTGTCGTGTGAGGACACAGAATTGTGGCACAGAGGGAAACGGAAACAAATTTTACATGCTCTATAGTATTTTGTAAGCCCAACCCTGTGCCCTGAAAGGACTCATTCACATTCTCAAAGGCTACCTTGCAACCTGAGTTATCTCAGAGGGATTGCAAACAGGCCTTCTGACACATCTTCCTGGAGAGAATGAGGGTGCATGGAGGAATCGAACATATAAGCGATGAGAACTTATTATGGACAACACCCTTTCATGTGTATTTTCTCATTTAATCCCTACAATGACTGTATAGGCTGGGTATACCTGTCCTCATTTTATGGATGACCAAAATTAGACTGATTAAGAAAATTGTTCAAGATAATGAGGAGTAGAAATTTAAACCTGGATGTATCTTACTCCCCTGCACCTAAGAACTCAAATGTCTTCAATAAATACTTGAAAACTACCTATGGTAATGAGTACATTTTCTTCCTGTAATAAGGCAGAACTTGATTGCAGTTCTAGTCCATAGATTTTGGACCTGTGTTGTAACTTACCAAATTCTTACCAAAATCTAATTGCAGAAGTTTATTCCCCCCATTTTTTGTAGGTGTTTGTTTCAACATCTAGATTCATACGAGGTGAAAAGGAAGCTCTGCCAAAATCTGCAAGGTGGCAATCAGCACTGAAAGAGGTCAGATTTTCATTATGCCAGTTAGCGAACCCAATTCAACATGTCACCAGTAATAATACTAATACCTTATGTGCTTTAGAAGGCAAAGCATTTTAACCTAAATTAACATGTTTTAAAAATACTGATATAGCTAGAGAGTATGCTAATAGGAATTAACACAAAGAACCTCATGTTTTTCTGCCAACTTTGTAAACGTTTATTTATTTTTGAGATACAGAGTACCAGCAGGGGGAGGGGCAGGGAGAGAGTGGGAAAGAGGATCCAAAGCAGGCTCCACATTGACAGCTGTGAGCTGTTGTGGTACTCGAACTCACAAACCGTGAGATCCTGACCTGGTCCCAAGTTGGACGCCCAACCTACTGAGCCACCCAGGGGCCCCATTGCCAACTCTTCTGTATTGAAAATGAATATACAAGCATGCAAAAAAGCTAACATTTGAACACCACAGGAATTAATCATCTCTATGCTATAAAGAAATCCTCTCTATGACAAAGAGTTCAGTACATGTCAATATAGGACCTTAACCTTTTTTAATAACTTCGTTTTTGTCCTAACATATATTAAAAGTACAATGAAAACACTGTGAGGTGCAGATATAATAATAGACATATCAGTGGGACAGAGTATAAAATCCCCAATGACAAAGAATGAATACAAATTTAAAATTAAATAAATTATTTCACATAAAAGGCAAAAAATAAGTTTTCGACAAATTATGTTAGAACAATTGTCTAGCCATTAAAGAAAAAAAGTGTTAGACTTGTATACTCTACATCAAAATAAATCCCAGATGTATTAAAATTATAAAGGCTAAAAAACAAAACTATAAAAGTGCCAGGGATAACATGGCTGATTACTTTTGTTATCTTCAGGTATAGATTTGGCAAGTATTCTCAAAAGAATATACAGATATCAAGACGATGAGCTAGGACAGGCCTCAGAGGCTGGTGTGGATTCAGTTCAAGCTAGGGGTGTATGGATATAGCCCTGCATTGTCTCTCTTGGTTCCTCATGGAGACGCATTTGCAGTCAGTGGGCCATGCTTCTGGCCCAGAGTGGGATGTGCACCAGGTAGAAAGAGCATGATCCTCCCTCATGACCTTTGATGTGAATGCCTGAGAGCTAGAACATAGCAGAACTCAAGTCTACACATTATTACCTATTGCCTTGTCCAACCACAGAACCATGCACTCGCATTTTATTACTGTGCCTTGGCCTCCACAAAGGGGATATTGATATACTGAAATATACAGAAAAATTTAAAAACCTTCCATATACCAAAACATTCATAACAATAAAATTTGGAAGTATTTCTTAAAGTATCTGTGTCCAGTAGGTTTTGAGGGTAAAATCAGTTCCTCCATCACTGCCAATCTAAAACAGTTGCATAACATACAATCTAAAATTTCAAAGTCTAACAGAATTTTTTTAATGTTTTGCTCCTTCAAACAAATATCATGACCTTTTCAGGGATCTTTAATATAATACTTTCCCATTTTTCTTGATAAATGCTGTCATTCTTTTGTTCAACACATGTTTATTTAACACTCTTTCACTTTTTTTTAATGTCTATTTATTTTCGAGAGAGAGACAGAGAGAGAATGAGTGGGAGACACAGAATCCAAAGCAGGCTCCACGCTCCCGACACGGGACTCGAACTCATGAACTGTGAGATCAGGAAGTGAGCCAAAGTCTGATGCTTAACTGACTGAACCACCCAGGTGCCCCCTAACCTTCTTTCAAAGACATCTTATCAGCACTCCTTTCAAAGACTCCTTGAAACTGGGTAATTTGTAAGGTTCACATTTCCCTCCTATGCTGAGCATCAAGATGTCGCATCTTCCCAACATGATCTCATGAGGATCTCCCCTTTGTCATAAGACAAATCTGGGAGCAAATCAGTTATGAGAAAGGTGATAATTTTGGTGTGTTAATAACTAGGATGTAGTGGTTTCCAACCTTCCCCTCCTGTGTCCAGCAGTAACGTTCTTGCAAACAACAGTCTGCTTCAAAATTAGTATTGCCATCATCTTTGTATCCTGGGTTTGAATCTCATTTTCCAGGGGAAAAAATAATATCAGCCTCTCTATAGAAGGAGAATTTCAGACTGTGAACGTTGCCTTTAAGAATGGAAGTCAGCTTTTTTGTCCCCTGATCTTATTGTTCTCACGCTCCTGAAAACCAAAGCAAATAAGACTTTTTCTAGTGTTAATAAATTTGGTAGTTTTAAAATACGTATTGACACTTCATATTATTTTGTTGCTTCTAACTTTGGTAAATGTTACCTACATCATAAAATAATGATTTCTGTGGAAACTAATTATGGTTAGAAAATAGTATCCTGATGTAAATGATTCTGAGTTTTTCTTAAAGGAACATTTTGTAACCATAAAAATATTAATTTTAATTAAGACTTAAAAAATCTTCCCATTTTTCCTATCCTCTGTGAAAAATAGTTGTAGGCACACACAGAGATGTAAATTATAAAAAGTCATTTCTGAATTTTTTTCTAAAAGCTAAACACACTCAATACTTTTGTTTAGTGAGATGTTATTTGTACAGTTGAAATCTCTGGTTGGTGGTATTATCTCCCCTTGGATGCCTAATGGACATCTCACCATTATCTTGTCCAAAGGAAAGTTTGGTTTCCCCCTAAAGCCTGTTCCTTCCACAGTCTTTCCTGTTTCAGAAAATAATACCATCACCCACACACTTCTTGCAGGCAATATAGTGGTCAACCTTGATCTCTCTCTCTTCTTCCCTCAACTCCTATCCAATTCATAAGCAAGTCTTGTGGGTTCTACCTCAAAAGTACATTGTGAGTCAGGTCACTTTTGTTTCTTCACTATGCTCCCAAGCCACTAACATCTGGGATGGGACTCATATGATGCTTTCTGAACTGATCTTTCTGCTTTACTCTTTCCCATGTAATCTACGCTGCACACAATAGTCAGAATAATGTATTAAAATTTATATTACATTATAATATTAAATAATCATTGAGAGTTTACTATGTGAGAACACTGTTGTAAGCATTTTACTTTTAAAATTTTTCTCTCCTCAGGGGTACCTAGGTGGCTGAACTGGTTAAGTGTCCAACTTCAGCTCAGGTCATGATCTCACGGTTCGTGAGTTCAAACCAGGCATGGGGCTTTGGAGCCTGGAGCCTGCTTTGGATTCTGTGTCTCACTCTCTTTCTGCCCCTCCCCTGCTCATGCTCTGTCTCTCTCAAAAATAAACTTTTAAAAAATTATAAAAGAAAGAAATAAAAATAAATAAAAATTTTCTCCTCAAAACAACACCAATGTTAAGTCCCATTTTACATACGTGGAAACTGAACTATGTAAAGGCTCAACAGTTGCCCAAATTCAACAATTGGTATTTCAATGTTTATTTATCTTGAGGGGGGAGGGGCAGAGGGAGAGGGAGAGAGAGAATCCCAAGCAGGCTCCTCTCTGTCAGCACGCAGCCTGAGGCAGGGCTCGATCCCATGAACCATGAGATCATGACCTGAGCCGAAATCAAGAGCTGGACACTTAACTGACTGAACCACCAGGTGCCCAAAACACCTGGTATTTCGTACCCAGGCAGTCTAACACTACAGCTCATACCACTAAGGACTACATCAATGTTCTCTGAACATACTATTCTCCTTTTTAAAGTTCTCCAAATGGCTTCCATCTCACTCTTGCTAAAATCCAGTCTTTATAAGGATATCATAAAAGAAGCATGTCTTCCACAGAGCCAAGCACACAATATGTGTTTAATAAATGTGATTGTCATCTCCATGTCAAAGATTGCTATGTTATTCCCAAAGACTACTAAGAGCAGATTCTCACTAAATGTTCCATGAGTTGAAAGCCAGAACAAGTCATTCATTAAGCATCTACAAATACAGGTCATGTATAAGGGAGGCTGATATCCACATTCTTTAAGTTCTTCATGTTTTCTGGCTATATATATATATATATATATATATATATATATACATATACATATACATATATATATGGAGGATCTAAGCCACATAAAAATGTCTCATAATACAATATTTTCCCCAGAACACAGAATGGATTTAAATCATCTACTATAACCGGGAAAGAAGGGACATACTAAAAATTTTTGAGGAAGCAAGGGGTAAAATCAGTTTTGTATTTACTCTTATTTTTTAATCTTTAGGTATATAAGTTGCCTTCAGTTCATTATGTGTAATTTTATTTTTCTATTTAAATTAAAACTGCACATAGACACATATACATGTACACACACACACACACACACACACACACACATACATTGTTAAGATTATAAATAGGCTTAATTGCGTTCTGACTGTCAACACCCATCTCCCTAAACTGATTTTACACTTAAGTTCTCTAAAAAGAGGTGATTTTGGGATGTTTAAGAAAAGATTCCTGGATTTGTTAGCTGTTTAATTAGGCCCAGTATTTGTGTTAATTGGCTGGAATACATTTAAGCCTGTAGAACGTAACTCTGGAAGGGTAAAGAACGCAATTGCAGCTTGAAAGAAATGTACTGCAAACCATAGAGCTCTCCATGGTCCTGCCCCCGATGCATCTCTCATGCATCCATGCATCTCGGACAGTGAAAGCTGACATTTGTCTGGCCACCTAGAGATGAATTGAATCTGACTGCCTTAGTTTAACAGTTACAGCTACAGCACCCAGGTGCCTTAAACTATAATGTCATTCATCTGGTCCATAACGTATCTTCAAGTAATCTCATCTGCCTACTTCTTAATTGTATATAGTAATCTATTGTATGAATAATTTATGAACAACACTCTACTAAAACTGTTGAGAGAGCAATTATGAATAAGACTAGATATCTTTTCTGATTGCGATAGTGCACATAATAAGGTATACATACAAATAACTGTACTTTAGTGAGGAGAGCACTAAGTAAAAACAAAACAAATTTTAATAGAGCAATGCACAAAATATGTGGAGACATAAACATACATAAATTTCTGGAAGAATAACATACAAAGATGAAAATGGTGGACATTTGTGTACTTAGGTACAGAGAATTCCTATCCAACAATGAAGTTTTTGTATATTTTTATTTTTAGCATCTTTAACATTTTGGAAGTCATAAATCCTTAAAAAACAAAAATCACATAAACATATGAAATTTACATCAGACCCAATATGCACAAAGACTAAGAGACACTTTGATAAAACATAGAGTATTTCTTTTTCTATATGACCAGACCACCGTTTATTAACATTCCAAAGACTTGAATTCTAGATTTTGTTCTACCACTTTCTGCCTGCATGCTTCTCTTGATCCTAGTTTTCTTATCTTTAAATTGAGTCAGTTGGACCAGCATTTTAGTTTAGATGACCTACAGAGCTCTGAGTTAAAATGTGCTCTGTAAATACTTCTTTTAATAATGTTTCTAATCAAACAACCCTGATATCTGATAGATTATCAAAGACACATGGAATTCTTAAAGTTCTAGTATGTTTCAAAACTTAATTTCTAAAATATACATCAAAATAATGTAATAAAATGTTTAAATGAATATAACGTAAGAATTTCATAAGAAATTTTATATACAACACAAAAAAGTTAAGAAAGTAATAAAAGAATCAGTGATTTAGTGATCAGCAACTTGATCAAAATTGAATTTTCTTAATTTTATTAACTAATACATTTATTATTTTACATTACTAAATACATTTATTTACTTTTTTAATTTTAGAGAAAGAGTGTGAGCAGGGGAGAGAGGCAGAGGGAGAGAGAGAGAGAATCTTAAGGAAGCTTTATGCTCAGTGCAGAGCCTGAGGTGGGGCTCGATCCCACGACCCTGGGATCATGACCTGAGCTGAAATCAAGAGTTGGACACTCAACCACCTGAGCCACCCAGGTGCCCCCATATCTACCACTTCGAAAAGATAATGGAGCATATTATCCAAGTTATGACAAATATATCACTCTTTCTCTGTTTTTTTTTAAATTAGAATTAAGAGGTTTCAGTAATAAACATTGTCCCCGTGGAAAGTTCATACAATTTTTTGCCCAGAAGTTGCCAGTATTCTTGAAGTTAACTGGTGTACTTGTTCCCTAGGGCAGCCACAACAAAATACCATAGACTGGGTGGCTTAAGCAACATAAATTTATTCCTCACAGTTCTGGAGGCTAGAAGTCAAATGTCAAGGTGTCAGCAGGTTTGGCTTCTCCTGAGTACTCTCTCCTTAGCTTGCAGATTACTGTCTTCTTGTTCTGCTCTCACATAGCCATTCTCCACATCCCTAATATCTCTCTGTGTGTCCCAGTCTCCTCTGCCTATCAGACCACCAGTCAAATTGATTAGGTCCTATCCTAATGGCTTTAACTTAATCACCTCTTTAAAACCCTATCTCCAAATACTGTCACATTTTGAGACACGAGGGTTAGGACTTCAACACATGAGGTATGAGGTAGTGAGGGAGGGACAAAATTCAGCCCATAATAACTGGGAAAGAAGGCAGGGGGTTCTCAGTAGTCACTCGATAGCCCAGATTTCAGAATGTGTCTCTACACAGTTCTGTGCGCTGTCCACAGAAGCAGATATGCTATTCACGTTTTCCAGAAGCTAAACCTTCAGTTTTCTGCTGCTTTGGCTTCACTGCTTAGTGTGGAAGAAAATCTGAACATTTCTTCTTAACTCCATTTTAATTTCTTCTTAAGCATTTTTTTTATCAATCCCTCTATTTTTAAACCCAGTTTCATTGCCATTTCCAAAGTTAACAGGTGCTATCAACTTTTGCATGTTTGGGTTGTTACATGGTATTTAATTGGTTGCTTCTTGGTTTACTCTCCTGCTGGCCGGATCAGATTTACAAAGCTTCTTGAGTCAAGACCATTTTGGCCACCTGCTTTTTAGCTTTGGAAACTTTATGAGCCTTAAGTCTTCTCCCATTTTTTTGTCTTTGATTATTTGTTCATTTTGTAAAAATCCTTTCCCTGGCTGACACTGAAGTGACATTTCTAGAGGGAATAAATATTTGTGTTCAACCTGCCATCTTACATCAGAGCTTACATTATAAAATTTGTGAGAATCTTTTACTGAAATGGAGATTATTCATAGCATTCAGATTTATTATACAATATATATTTGTAAGATTATGGCTACATTTGCTATTCAATGCATATTGTAAAGTTTGCCTCACAATGAAGACAGGGTGGTTTTTCCATTCTCTTCTGTAGTTATTTTTCTTGCTTATTTTCTGTGGTTGTTAAAATTCAGTTCTAAGTGAAGAAGCCAGCATGCATTCAACTGTCAAGGAATTGGTTGCCATCTAGCACAACTTTTTATTTAATTTTATGGTATACTAATTACAGAATAATTTAATTGTATTTTATAATATTGATAAATAAAGTTGCTCTCAGAGAAAGTTTTTTTTTTAAAGTTTATTTATTTATTTTTTTGGGGGGGGACAGAGACAGAGCATGAACGGGGGAGGGGCAGAGAGAGAGGGAGACACAGAATCGGAAACAGGCTCCAGGCTCTGAGCCATCAGCCCAGAGCCTGACGCGGGGCTCGAACTCACGGACCGCGAGATCGTGACCTGGCTAAAGTCGGACGCTTAACCGACTGCGCCACCCAGGCGCCCCTCAGAGAAAGTTTTAAAATCAAGATTAAATGGATAGTTTTCCATCTGAAACTGTATTAATATTTAATAAATGCTTATTGAGAATATTAATAAGGGGGCTAAAAACTTTTTATACTTTTAAAATATTTACTTGTGTTTTACAAATTATTTTCACAGTTGGAAGTGTCAGAATTCAAAAAAAATTAGTACCTAACTGAAGGAGCAGTCAGTATATTTTGTTCACAGTTGTATTATATAGTCTGTTTGGCCCAATCTGGGATATATGTATATGAATGATTTGGTGATCTAATTCTGGAGTTTGCTTGGATTTCTCCTGAAGTGTTTCCTGAGATTATTTTCAAAGATAAATATTTGAGGTCATGATTCCAGACCAGAAATAACACACAGCATGATAATACATATTTAAATCAATAAACTGCATGAATTGTGGCATTGATTTTCAGGATATAGCTTGGTCTTAACTCAAAGCTGTCTTCCTTGCAAGATGCATAATTTAATTTTGAAATTTCACATGGTTAGCCTGAAAACTACCAGCTGTGAAAGCATAAAAATTATGTGTTTCAATAAAGCAAGTCAAACTTTTTCAAAACTGCCATGGCAACTTAATTCTAAAAAGATGATTCATTTTGGCTAAGAAAATTAAAACTATTTTAATTATTATTAAATAATTAAATAATATAATTTAATGCATGATAATATATACAAGTTACAATGTAATTATAACAATTATAGATATACCTGTGTATAAGTCATATGTTATATATAGAAAGAAATAGAGAGAGAGAGAGAGAGAGAGGCAAAGAGAACAAAGACATTAGTGAAAAGCCTGTCTTGCTGTGTGCCCGGAAGCCAGGTAAATTGAGGGAATGGTAGATAAGAAGGAAGGGGTAATACAGACACTCTCTTAAGTTACTAGCAAAGCAAATATTTTGGAAAAACCCTGCTGTGAAAACAATGCCTGGAACATGCTGTTATTATAGATACAGAGATATTAATGTGATGAAAGCCAAGAAATTGTGATCTTGTTTGGAAAATCACATTGAATACTGCATATTATTGTCAAGAAGGAAAAAATACCACGTGTACTTTTTTTTCTTTTTGAGTTCTAAAAACTATTTTGCTAATCCCAATTAAAGAATCATAATGTAAAGTTCCAGTTTTTATTTTTAAGCTATTTGTATTTTCTAATACCATATTCAGGATGAGAGAATTTGGATACATCTGCTCCCTTTTACTTTCTTTCTTTCTTTTTTTTTTTTTGGCCAAAAATATGGCTCCAGGATTTTTAAATAAGAATTTCCACATGAAGATGAGAATGTTAATAACATGCTGGAACAATTTTGTTCACTTTCTTCTTCCATCCAGATTGATTCAAGGAAATAGGCATTAGAACTTTAAAAATCATGCTCACATTTAGATGATTATTTATTGAATACTGGGCAAGGTCTGTCTAGGGACAAGGACAACTTTGGCTCTAGCAGTGACTTCTGAAAAGCATCCAGGAAAATGTTCAGAAATAAATAAATGGTGCGTTATAAAATTCTCCAAGATGGCTCAGTACATGATATGTTATATAACTATGTATTTTCACACCAACATTCCTGTGGTCGCACGAACGGCAGAACATTGTGGGGATAAAGCTTGATGTGTGCTGAGACTGACATTTCTATCACAAGGGTAATTTTCTGTGCCAGACATTTAAATTTCCATAAAATTAGGCCATTTGATGAGCTCTTCAAAACCACTTCTGGGTCCAAAATGGCGTGTCCTTTAATTAGATAAACAGATAGTGTTTTCATTTTTACATAAACTTAAATCCTATTTATAGACAGCATCCATAATTTGAAAATCGGTGAGTAACAGGCATGAGCTATTTGTGAGTGGGCACATTTTCACATCTTATTTATACTGTACGTTCCCCAATGTTTTACTTGCGAGCTCAGAACAAATGAAACCATCAGGCAGTGTCCCGTACTTGTCATGATTTCTTTTCCAAGCCACTCATTGATAGGAGCTCTTCTACTAAGCCATATATACATGCCAAATTAAAGAAAAAAGTTAATCATCTTGCACGCATCGTCTTTTAGCCAACATTCTTCACTGGATGTATTCATGCCTTGACGCATATTTGGAGAATTTGGAAAATGAGTCCCTGAACTGATTTCCATTCTTTGGTAGTCTTTCCTTCTACACTGTCAAGGTGGGCAAATGGGGGAGTAAAACAACACTTCAGTGGCAGAAAATAAGTAGAATAAATTGGATTTCAAAGAAATAGAATAGCACATTAATGAGTGTCAGATTATGGAAGTCTAAAAAAAATTATCGATGGCTATTTTTTGAAGATTGTGTGAATATTGCAAAAAGAAGCCAGAAGTCTTATTTATATCTATGCTATTGGTAATGCTCATGTTTATTATGAAAATGTTTAAACATTGACCTTTTCTTGGATTCTATCAGTCTCTCATTCTTGAAAAGCGGTTGATGTGGTGTAGCATGCATGAGAATGAAGAGATTTAAAAACCAAAATTAAAAATCAGAGTGACTTTTTTTTTATTTTGATGTTTATTTATATTTGAGAGAGGGAGGCAGAGTGCAAGCAGAGGGGCAGAGAACAAGGGAACACAGAATCCAAAGCCGGCTCCAGGCTCTGAACTGTCAGCACAAAGCCCGAAGCGGGGCTTGAACTCACAAACCGTGAGATCATGACTTGAGCCAAAGTCAGATGCTTAACCGACTGAGCCACCCAGGCACTCCACAGTGACTTTTTAATATAGACTCTATAGGGCCCAGCTTGTGTGTCTGAGGCCATTCAAAAGGCAACGTATATTTAAAAAAAAAAAAGGCAATGCATAATTATACCCAGGAAAAGAGAAAAGAGAAGTTACATTGGGAAGGGGAGAAATAGGCTAAGAAACAAGGTTTCAAAGTTAAGACAAAATTTTAGAAAATGTACGTGTCTCTTTTTAATGTTTGTTTTTGTACCTAAGGGGAAGAAAAATGGCAAGCTGTGAGGAAGTAAGGTCATCATGAGGAGAAAGTCACCGAAGTGCCTCGGCTTCCCTGGACTCTAGATGCTACAGCAGTGGAGGAAAAAAAAGTCCTCCAAAGCAAGGACTCAGGACTCTCTTCCTTATGCTTCCTGCCTAACTGGGGTCGAGGATCTGGGGCCACCCAGACACAGTAAGACTGTGAGTGGGAAGTGCTTTGAGTTCTTTAGAGAGCTATGTTTTATAAATACTGTTATTATTCAAGCTATTATGAAAGCCGAGCCCTGGTTTTCACTGATGTGTTCCTGGAGGTAGTGGGTGGGCAGCAACCCACTCTACTGTCCTGCCAGAGGCGCTTAACCTCCTCCTTACTTCCCTCCAAGCAGGGCATCTCACTTCTGTTGTTTTTAGTTCCCTTGCTTCCTCAGGGAGCTCACCCTCCCGCTTCTCACAGAAGGTCAATCCCCAGAGAGGGAGCCAATCAGGCAGGAAATCTCAGAAGAACAAATCACAGTAGCAATGTTAGTAAAAATAGCTGGATTTAGCCCATGATCACTTTTTTTTAAGCGAGTTTGCCTGGTGCATGTATTCATTACTGTACGTCTCTCCCCCACGCTGCAGGAGCCCAAAGGTGTCAGCTGGCAAGGAGTTTAAATCTTCCTCAGGCATCCTTACAGTTCCTGCAGCTACCTTCTAACCACCTGCCGCGGGCAATGGATGAGCCCTGATCAATTGTAGCCCATCTCCATTTATTCACGTACGTTTTGGCACGTGTGCAATTCCTGTATACCTAAGGCAGTCCATCTTATAGAAACATTTTTGGAGTCTTTTGGGTTTTTTGTCTCTTTTAAAATAAGTGTTTGAAATTACAGTTATGGATGTCCACAATTTAACGTCCTCCCACACATATTTTAATTGTAGCTTGTACCTAGGAAGTTCAGAATCATAGCGGAAGCATATATGGACATTGAAAAAAATTATGCCGGTCGGGTTGGTTTCCATTAGAGTATCTGGAAGGAGAAATTCTCAACCAAAGATTCAAGATTGATGTTGAACTCAGCCATATTTGTCACACTGCAGTTTTTAGAATTGGATTTTTCTAGGGGCGCCTGGGTGGCTCAGTCGGTTGAGCTTCTGACTTCAGCTGAGGTCATGATCTCACGGTCTGTGAGTTCGAGCCCTGCGTCGGGCTCCGTGCTGACAGCTCAGAGCCTGGAGCCTGCTTCAGATCCTGTGTCTCCTTCTCTCTCTGACCCTCCCTCGCTCGTGCTCTGTATCTCTCTGTCTCAAAAATAAAATAAAACATTAAAAAAAACAATTTAAGTAGAATTGGATTTTTCTAAGTTCCAGACACTCTTGAGATCATTATTTCAAACAGCACCCAAAAATGCATGGAATTAGTCTCCTCATTGTGAGTTAAGTAACATAGTACAAAATTGTTCATAGAATCGTATTTATATAATGAGCGCTTAGGTGCATGAGAAGACAGGTTTTGGAGGTCATCTGCCCTAGCCTTCTCCATCACAGATGGAGGAACTGATGGCCAAAAAAGGTTCAGTCTCTTCTGAATGACAGTTTGTGGCAGAGCATGGACCAAAGTCAGGGTTTTCTGAGTGAATTCTGTTCACTATGCCTTCCATTGATACTCTATTAGTTGTATCACTTTTGAGAACCAGGAGAAAAATTTCTAAATGAAAATGCAAATGTTGGTGTTAAATTAAAACAGCTAAGTTAAATGTAAAGATACAGGAACTCTATAGTTCGTCTACGGTTATAGGGTAATATATTTTTATGACAACACATATAAGATGATTGGACTAATTTGAAAATACATAAAAAAACAGAAAAAATAAATACGGAAAAAATATACATAAATAAAATCACCTCCCAGAGCGAATAACTAGCATTTTGATGTAGTTCTTTCTAGTTTTCTCTTGCATTCTTTTCCCATAAGTACGTGTGAATATGTTTATTCATCTATACATGTGCAAACCTATAAATAACAGACGATACTGGAAAACAATTTTATATATTCATTCTTTCCTTTAGCTTTGGTCATAAACATTTTTCCATGGCTTTCTGCAATTTAAAAATATTTTAAAATAATATATACATTATGTCTCATTTGGCCAAAATTTCAAACCACCTCCCTCAAGGTATTCTGTATTTTATATTTATATATAAATAAATATTTTTGTCTGCTTTTCTGATTTTTTTTTCTTTTTCCAGCAGGGAGATAGCACCTTGTAGGGAAAAATACCACAGACCCTAAAGAGAAATTAATTTGTATTTACAAAGATGTCTAAAACCTTCCAATGCACATTTGTTTTCTATTTTGATTTCTGTGGTGGTTTCTACCCAAGTCTTCAAATCAGAATGGAACCCAAGACAGAATGATTATTCTTCTTCTCTTATGAGGAGACAGAAATGGCTATAATGGGACTCTTATGGCTGATAGGATGATGGGATAAACATCTTGTAGTATCAAATCAACAAAAAAGAATTGGCTGTGGAATCTGGAAAAATAGCGAGCTCAGTGCACTAATAAACCAGGGAAAGAAAAGCTTTAAGAAATTTTGAGACAGATTTGAAATCTGCTTATGCAAACTGAAAAAAAAAATGGTATTTATGGTGTCAACAAAAGTGTCATTGCCTCTATAATACGCCAAACATGGCATTAGGTGGCAGGAACAAACATGTACATAAGACATGATTCCACTTCTCAAATGGCTCACATCCTGATATGACATACCTAACATATACACCAGTGACTACTCTAACATTCCAGTCCAATAATGATATTTGGAATGACAAAGGAATGGAATGATGCAAAGTGGTGTGGAAAGGCAGAGGAATGGCCAATTCAATTAATGATCAATTAACTTTGACCCATGCCTGGTGAAAGACACAGAAGACTTCTCAGAAAGAGAGAGTCTTAAATCACTACCTTATTGGTAAGAGATAGGATGTTCCACAATGAAACTATTATGAATAGATAATAGGTTGTGTGCTGGAGGAATAACAGAAGAGTCATTCAGTCATTTCTTCCACAAAAATGTATAGAATACATGTCATATGTCAGGCACTATTCCAGACATTACTAACAGAGCTGTGAACCAGATAATGAAAGCCCTGGCCTTCTGGAGTGAGAGAGAAAGTCTGGAGTCTGGAACTCAAGGTTAATTTTTGATCTAGATGTATAACTTTGAGAGTGACACATCAGCACAAAGATTTTTACTTAAAACCACAGCACTAGGTAAGCTCATCTAGAAAGTGAGGGAAAGCAGAAGAAGAAAAGGGAGAAAACGTGAACCTCAGAGATGTAAAAGTTAGGAAGAAAAGACAAAGGTGTAGAGACTGAGAAGAAACGGTCAATGAATAACTTTAGGAAATGTCCGGGAAAACCATGACCATGAGGAATCCCAGAAGACAGATGAAGAAGTGTTTCAAGAAAGAGGGAGAGACCGATGGAGTCAAATGTGAGTTTATCAACTGAGACAAGGACAGAGAATTTACCATTGGATTTAGCAATGATGAGGTCATTAGTGACCTAAAGATTTATTTTGGTGGACTTTATATATATAATTTTAAATAAAATCACTTTCCAGAGGGATCTTATTCTCTAAACAAGGCAGAAATTGTAGAGCATCAAATGATATTGAAAATTTAGAGTGTTTAATATTGGATTTGATAAAATTGCTGTCATTGAAGACATTGACAAGGGGATTTTCACCAGAGTGTTGAGAAAGAAAGCTTGATTAGTTTAAGACAAAATAGGAGGTGAGGCCCTAAAGACAATAAAGAGAATGGAAAATAATTTCATGGATTCTCCTACAGGGGAGAAGAGAGTGCAAAGATTCCAAAAGATAAGACAGAGGGTCCCCAGTTTCCCTGGTTTCAACCATTGCTTCTGTTTTCTGGTGTTTTTTTTTTTTTTTCCCCTTTCCTCCATTTTGTTAAACCTCTCACCCCCGAACCTTGTCTAACCAACAAACCACAGGCTTACCGAACAGCTCTTGAAAAAAACTGTTCTGACAGTTATTGGGATGTCATTGTGCCAACCACACCATCTAGTAGGAATGACAAACTGGAGCAATCTTCCACTGTCCCAACAGCAAGTTTTACAGGTGTTGGAGATGAAAGCTGCTACCTGAGCCAAACCACATGTCCCCTTCTCTTATCCTTTCCCTACAAAATCCTGCTTTGGCTCTGAGTAACCTGGTCATGCAACCTGATGTGCAGCAGGTGTGTCTTTAACCTTTACTTGAGTTTCTTAAACTAGTTTTTCCCTTGGCAATAGAAATGTGGCAGTAACTGAAGAGAAATCGGCCCTCCAGAGAGGCATGTGTAAATAAAAGCCATTCCTGCTTGTTTCTATTGAAAACAACCCCTACTCTAAAGAGGGAAAGACTCATGATGTGTTTGTAACAGGAGTGGATAATTGCAGGAGAAATGATTGTGTGTCCAAGAACAGATGGGATCCAGTAGAAAGGTGAAAAGTAGAAAGGAGCAAGGACTTAGGAAAGGAGAGAACACCAATGCAGACCATAAGAGGATGTGGTCATGGGAAGATAAGGGAATTCTCTTCTGATGTCTTCTAGTTGCTGAGTGAAACCAGAAAAGTCACCGCATAAGAACAAGGAGAGAGGAGGGGAGTGTTGGCAGAGGAGGCCAAAGGGGGGGAAGAGAAGGTAAGAAATGGTGTATGTGTATCATTAATACATGATTTATTGGATTGTGATCCTGGAACGAGGGCTTGTAAATTGCCAGGGCAATGTGATGAAATTGAAAGGCAATGCTAGGATTCCATTTGAGATGGTGTGCTGGGGGAACATAATTTAGATTCAGATAGCAAATGGCATAAAAAAAGCATTTAAATGTTATTTTCTAACCAATGAGGACATATGATTTTTAAACAAGTGCCCACAAGATCAATAAACCTTATGATAATTTTTTTTTTAATTTTTTTTTTCAACGTTTATTTATTTTTGGGACAGAGAGAGACAGAGCATGAACGGGGGAGGGGCAGAGAGAGAGGGAGACACAGAATTGGAAACAGGCTCCAGGCTCTGAGCCTTCAGCCCAGAGCCCGACGCGGGGCTCGAACTCACGGACCGCGAGATCGTGACCTGGCTGAAGTCGGACGCTTAACCGACTGCGCCACCCAGGCGCCCCAACCTTATGATAATTTTTGACAATAATTTATTCTTAAACATATTTATATAATCTACTCTGTAAAATATTAATGATCTTTGCTGTGAGGGTAAAAAAATAAATGATTTTAAGAGACTGTTAAAAACTGAGAACAAACTGAGGGTTGATGGGGGGTGGGAGGGAGGAGAGGGTGGGTGATGGGTATTGAGGAGGGCACCTTTTGGGATGAGCACTGGGTGTTTTATGGAAACCAATTTGGACAATAAATTTCATATATTATAAAAAAAAAATAAAAAAAATAAAAATAAATAAATGATTTGTATAAATGCATACTTAATGATTGCTTTTAAAATTTGGCTCTATAGTAATTTACAAGCCAAATAAACTGCTTTTAATGTATTAACTGTATATTATTTTCTCATATATTCCCTTACATGCTATTTGCAAGTAGGAGTATTTGGAAACAAATTAAACCCTATATTTCTCATGAAGTGTGTTTCAAAGCACGATGCATTCTGACTACAAAAATAACACATGCCGATTATTGATAATTTGGGAAGTAAAAAAAATTGCAATGAAGAAAAGTAAAAATTACCGGTAATTCTAAACACAGGTATAATAATGTAAAATTACAGCGTATTTTATTATATACATATATCACCATTTACTTCATTGGTTATATAAGTTATTTACAGGTGCAAACCGTATTTATAAAGGACTTTTTTAATAAAAATTGAAGGAGTGGGAAGGAAGGCTGTATAATTGCGACCCAAGAGCAGATACTTTTGAAAACTACAGCAAATTAGACAAATAAAGGATGTAAAATTATGCCACCAGTATCCCAAGATGTACATTTTATCATGGCCTTCTAGAATGCAGCTCATCTCTCTACCTTCCCCCACATTAAGACTCCCACATGAGCTGGACCCAAATCAGGAATAAGCCTTGATTCGCTCTGAATCAGAGCAAAACATGTATTATATTACTTTGGGAAACCTCAGATCATATAAAACCAGGTCAGGTTAACCATATGGCCGTGTTTTTTAAGCTCGCTGCAAGTCCTTTTTATCAATGCAGTTTATTATCGTGGCAGGGGAAGGTTTTCTGAGTCAGAAAATGTGCATTGAACTAGGCCAGAGTTTGGATATTTTGAAAAATATTTTTAAATTAAAGCATTATATACAAAATGCAGCAAAGTGGTTTAAAATAACAGTTGAAACTACCTTCTCTCTTTAAAAAAAGTAATCACTGAACCCACAGGATTTGAAGAAAAAGAGACATAAGGAAAAATAAATTCCCATCAAAATCACTTAGTCTCAAGGTAACTATGTCCATGTTTAAAATCTTAGGACAAAACAACACTGAAGTTTTCCTGTGTTTTTTGGCCTTACAATGAAATCTGATATACCAAGGCAATCTGTTTTGTTTGTGGATTTTTCCCCTCATTGGTCAAAATCACAAATTCATGAAGTACAGAGATAGTAAGATCAACATGTGCCTGGAAAAAAATGAGTTCAGAGAACGACTCATCGAAAAGTAAAATAAAGATTTCAAGTTAATTGCATCTTGCTTCATTATCACCCCGCTGAAGAAGTTGGTAGCCAAGAATGAAGATAATAAGCAATTGCTGTAAAATGACAGAAAAAAACCAACATTTCCTTTCTCTTCTAGAGAGCATCCTCCTAGTTATAGTTGCTGGACCCATGCTCGGGTCTTATCCCAGGGTTGACCTATTAGGAATGGAGCCAGTCTCCTGAAGAGTATTAAACCCAGTGATCGGTCAGCCACAGAATAATAAAGTGACTTGTCAAAAGATGTGGGAATGTGAAGAAATCAAGCAATAGGGAGAGTTTTGGTTTTAGTAGACTCTAAAAGAATGTTGGGATTTTGGACTGAGTTTTAGCAGGAAACCAGTAGAGTGATTTTTAGGAGCAGGGACTAGTCACAGGCAGCAAGGCCAGATCTAATTCCTTAAATAAACCAAGGAGATGAATTCAATCTACAGTTCTAGAGGTGTCATGTGATGGGGCAGGGGCTCCTGCAGTCAAGATAGACAACTCAGAGAAAGAAAAGTTTAGGGGCGCCTGGGTGGCGCAGTCGGTTAAGCGTCCGACTTCAGCCAAGTCACGATCTCGCGGTCCGTGAGTTCGAGCCCCGCGTCAGGCTCTGGGCTGATGGCTCAGAGCCTGGAGCCTGTTTCCGATTCTGTGTCTCCCTCTCTCTCTGCCCCTCCCCCGTTCATGCTCTGTCTCTCTCTGTCCCAAAAATAAATAAACGTTGAAAAAAAAATTTTTAAAAAGAAAAGTTTAGATGGAGATTAAGTCTTGATAAAACTTAAGAAGTGAAGAGTCTATAGGTGGTTTTGTCTTATGATTCAGTAAGTTTATTTTATTTATTTATTTATTTTTTTTTTTAATTTTTTTTTTTCAACGTTTATTTATTTCTGGGACAGAGAGAGACAGAGCATGAACGGGGGAGGGGCAGAGAGAGAGGGAGACACAGAATCGGAAACAGGCTCCAGGCTCTGAGCCATCAGCCCAGAGCCCGACGCGGGGCTCGAACTCACGGACCGCGAGATCGTGACCTGGCTGAAGTCGGACGCCCAACCGACTGTGCCACCCAGGCGCCCCTCAGTAAGTTTAAAAATACTAAAAATTAACAAGAGTAGTACTTGGAAATTAAGAAATATTTGTGATAGCTCTTGAGTCAGAAAGGAAATCAAATGTGAAATTTTAAAGCATCTATAAATCAATTAAAAGAATATAGGTTCATACTTCATGTTAAAAATTACAGAGAAAATAGTAACAGTCTTCAGCAGTAAAGAAAAACAGAAAAATGATACAAAAAAAATTAAGAAGAAAGAGTTGATAAAGATAAGAACTGAGGGGTACCTGGGTGGCTCAATCGGTTAAGGGTCTGACGTCGGCGAGGGTCATGATCTCATAGTTTGTGAGTTCGAGCCCTGTGTGGGGCTCTGTGCTGACAGCTCAGAGCCTGGAGCCTGCCTTGGATTCTGTGTCTCCCTCTCTCTCTGCCCCTCCCCTGCTTGCATTCTGTCTCTGTCTCTGTCTCTGTCTCTCAAAAATAAGTAAAAATTAAAAAAAGTTAAAGATAGGACCTGAAATAAACAGAAAATGAGCAAGTCAATTAAACATTGATTTTTGAATATTTGAATTAAATATATGAATTATATAAACCTCTTTAAAATCTGATTAAAGAAAATACAGGGATAGAAAAATAGACAAGTGTGTAAATATTTTCTTTCTTTTTTTTTTTTAATTTTTTTTTCAACGTTTATTTATTTTTGGGACAGAGAGAGACAGAGCATGAACGGGGGAGGGGCAGAGAGAGAGGGAGACACAGAATCGGAAACAGGCTCCAGGCTCTGAGCCATCAGCCCAGAGCCCAACGCGGGGCTCGAACTCACGGACCGCGAGATCGTGACCTGGCTGAAGTCGGACGCTTAACCGACTGCGCCACCCAGGCGCCCCAATATTTTCTTAAAGGTGTAACACATATCCTAATGAAAGCAGTAGAACTAGGGGATCTCATTATCTGTAAATCTATTTGAAAATCTAAAGGAAATAGGTGATTTCACGGCAAAACATAAATTATCCAAATTAACTCAAGAAGTGAAAGAACTTGAATATGTTAATTTCCATGAAAAACTTGGAAAGGTCATCAACATTCTAAACATGTAAAAGACCCCTGGACCAGATGTGTTCACAACTGAACTTCGTTTAACTGTTAAATAAAAAATCATTCCAAAGGTATTAAAACTTCCAGTCAAAAGTGAATGGAAAGCTGTTCAATTCATTTTATAAAGCCAACATACATCAGATTAAAAACTTGTTAGAGTACCAAAAAAGTGCTATTTACCTACATCTCTTGTGAATACAGAAATAGAAACTTTTTTTTTTTTTAATTTCAAATAGAATCTTGCGAAGTATCTACAGATCATTGCAGTAAGATCAGGAAAGGCTAGTTCCAGAAATGTTACTGGGTGAAACAATAAGAAATTGGTCAATATAATTTATTATATATGTATTCCAAACAAAACAGAAAATATGATCATGTAAATAGAAGACATGAATCAAAACACATGAGTGTTATTCTCACTCATTCCTGCTTCCCAAACTGTCCCTCCCTTTGCTAAGGAAATGTCCTGCATTTACCTTTCTTGGGAAAGTAAAAGTTTCAAGTTAAGAATGTATTATTACTTCAACTCATTTATCATCTAATTGGTTTCAACATTCTCCTAAACCAAGTTATTTAACAGCATTAATTTAAATGTTTGTAATAGCACTAAGAATATTGAAGTTGTTAAAATGAAACACTTAGAGGCGAGCCTGGGTGGCTCGGTCGGTTAGGCATTCGAGTTCGGCTCAGGCCATCATCTCTCTGTTCATGGGTTCGAGCCCGTGTTCAACTCTGTGCTGACATCTCAGAGCCTGGAGCCTGCTTCAGATTCTGTGTCTCCCTCTCTCTCTGGCCCCTCCCTGGCCCCTCACATTCTGAGAGAGAGAAGGAGACATAGAATCCCAAGCAGGCTCCAGGCTCTGAGCTGTCAGCACAGAGCCCGATTTGGGCATGAACCCACGGACCACGAGATCATGACCTGAGCCAAAGTCGGATGCTTAACCAACTGAGCCACCCAGGTGCCCCACATTAAAAAGATTTTTAAATGAAACACTTAGAATCGTCTTGAAAGGTTTAAAATAGATAGCATTATTATATATCATGTCATTTTGTCTTGTTTTTTTTTCCTTGTGTCTCTGTGTGATTTGTAGCCAAACATCATTTTCTTCTTTTTATAAACCAAGAAAACACACTTTTGATTACTTGAAATCTAAAATATGTTCTATGACAGAGTCTGCTCTTTTTAGGAAGGTTCCTAACTATTCACTGATTAAAATTTAGAATATTCTTCTTTTTTGAGAGAGAGAGAGAGAGAGAGAGAGAGAGAGAGAGAGAAATCGGTCCTAGTCTACCTTTTCTTGTGTTTGTAATGTATGTTTCTTGGCTTTGAGGTGAAGATCACTCCTTCATTTATCTTTTACAGCATCTGAAAGACTGATTTAAAAAAAAAAACAACTTTTTTTCCTCCAGACTGTTCCATAAATGTGCTTTAAATCTGGAGTGAAATTGTGACGGACTTGGAAGTATTCTGTTTGTAATTTATTTCATTTGTACACTCTTTTTTTACTTGTGAATTACAATATACAAAAGATTTTACACAGACACATGCATAAGAAACAGATATATAGTTTAAAGAAGATTTATAAAGCAAATGCCCGTGAAAACACCACTTGAGAAATGGATATAGGGCTTAATCTCTCTTCAAAATAATCAAGTGGAAAAGAAATTTCTTCAAAGCATGCATTAACTATAGCAATGCTCTTTTATGAATTTGGGATTTTTTTGAAACCTGATATAGAATAAACACTTGAAAATATTTCACATGTGCCTCAGAAAAACATGTTATGTTACAGAGTTTTATACATGTCTTTGAAGCAAACCTTATTAATTTTAGTAATTAAGAGCTTCTCTTCCCGCCCCCCTGTTCCCCCATCTTGCTCACTCCCACTGACTGTAATCTAAGTTTGTGAATGCTTTAGAATGAATGTTTGTAGATTTACAGGGTTAGGCAAAATTTTTTTGTTCAACAGACTATAATGATAGGTTGAAAACAAGCATGTGCTGAGAAGGCTGTGAGGTAATTTGCAAAGTATTTGCTGGACATTTTTCACATATAATATCACAGGGAAATTATGCAGAATGATCTGTTTCTCACATTTGACACTGGCTTCAGGACCTCAGTTGGTTGCATTTGTTAATGCCCCAGAATTCCATGACCAGCTGAGGAGGTTGCTGAGTATATAACAGATCTGGGGTAGAACAGGGCACATGCCCTGTATTTAGTTCAGCCACAAACCTGTAAAACTTGCCTTGCTTTGCACTGTTAACGCTATCAGATTCTTTATCCTACTGGTGTTTAACATGAAAACTGCTTTAAGACCTTGAGTTACTTACTTAAGAATTAATTTCCCCTGCCTCTCTTCTCATTATCTTAGATTATCTTCAGGTTGAAGACTGGGGTCTGTATGCATTTCCTTTGCTGACGGTACAAAGAGAGGAACCGGAGCTAGGGCTCTGAGTAGTTGTGGTTGATGGGCTTGGTGTTTGCTTTTCCTTCTGAAATTGTTTTTAAAACTTTGCAAGGGTGTTCAGTAGACCTATTTGTTGTGTTTGTATGGGTATTTCCCACAGACTTCCTGTAATCCTTTCCAATTCAG
The DNA here is from genome assembly GCF_018350155.1 of Leopardus geoffroyi. Taxonomy (NCBI): domain Eukaryota; kingdom Metazoa; phylum Chordata; class Mammalia; order Carnivora; family Felidae; genus Leopardus; species Leopardus geoffroyi. The sequence continues at coordinate 107,211,244 of NC_059336.1, forward strand.
GATGACAATGACATGCATGGAACCTTCTCCAGACAGAGATAATCAGCCTCAGAAGTTCAATTTCCTTCACTACCTGCCTCTCCCTCTCCGGGAGCTTTCCCCAGTCCTTTCCCAGGTACGTGATGATGAAATGATAGGTAAGCATGTGGGTTTTGGTTAGATGAGGTTCTTCTTCCATGGTGGAGAAGGATCTTATTTATAATAGTCATTCTCCCTCTCCTCCTTTCTTTTTGCCAGGTCTTTTATTCCTACCGGGAATAATTAGCTCTGGGCAATTAGGATTCATAGTTAGCTCCCTCTAGCCAGCTTCCCATTCTGGAAAAAGCTGATGGCAAGCCACAGCGATTTCCTGACTCTGGGAAGTTGCTGAGTTGACCTAGCACGGCTTTTGCACTAAGCGAATTATCTGCATATTTTCTCCAAGCTTTTCTATACACCCTGCCTTTCAGCTGGTCTCCAAACTGGGGAATCGTTAGTGAGATTTTTAAATTGTGCCCACTTATCTTCACCTCCACCATGTATTCTTTCTTTGAGAAGAAATATGGGCAAAGAGTAGTAACCACTGTAAACACATCGGTCATTTTTTTACTAGAAAGAGTAGTAAACACATTGGTCATTTTTTTTTTTCCTGGAAAACCATTTTTCAAAGACTATAGTATGGAGCTGTTTTCTTTCTTTTGTTGATTGCTGGTTCAGAGTAATTATTATTTTACTTTTTTTTTTTTGAAGGAGAATCTACGATTTAGCCTTACTTGATCATATAGAAGCATCATTGCGTTACATCAACTTTCAAAATCGTGCTTTTTTGGAGTTCAGTATAAATGTCTGACAATATCCAGTCATCTAAATTCCAGAAGGGATGTGGTAGTCAGGCTTCTGAGAATGAGTCTCGATAGCCCTTACTTTTTATAATTCTCTCCTCTGTGACACAATGGGACATCTCTCCCATGACTATATATGTTACCTGGAAAAGGGATTTTACAGATATAATTAAGGTTATAGATCAATTGACCCAGTTTCCTTAAGATAGGGAGGTTAGATCTGGGTGGGCCAGGTCTAATGAGGTAAGCCCTTAAAAATAGATTTTTTTCTGTGGCTGGTGGCTGAATAGGAAGTCAGAGAGATTTCAGTCATGAAAAGGACTTGATGGACCATTACTGGTTGGAAGATGGAGGGGGGCTATGTGAGAAGGGATACTAATGGCATCACAGAGCCAAAAGTGTCCCCTGGCTCACAACCAGTGAGGAAAAAAGGACTTCAGACCTACGGGCCCAAGGAATTGGGTTCTGTCAACAATCTGAATGAGCCTGGTAATGGACTCTTCCCCCAGAGCCTCCACATAAGAACCTAATCTGGCCGCAATTTTGATTTCAACCTTGTGAGAACCGGAGCAGGGAACCCCATGTGAGCCTACCCAGACTTCTGACCTACAGAACTTGAACTAATAAACAGGTTGTGTTTTAAGCCACTAAATTTGGGTACTTTTCTGTACAACAACAGAAAACAAATACCCATTCAAGACAGTCTGCAAGGACCCTTGCAAGGCACACAACTATTCCTGGAGAAATATTTTACTGTCCAAAAGATGCTACGCACCAGCTCCCTATGCCATGTGACCACATTCACTTCCAGTGTTTTGTAATTTCCACTCTCCCTTAGTGATTCTGTTAAAAACTTTTCCCCCACACCAGTCTTTACCCTGATCCACCCACCTTAATTTCCATCAACCCTCTGTTTAGATTTCTAGCTCACTGGGAATTGGCCTCATCCTTTTTCCTCCCTTTTTGGGCCCTATACGTTCCTATTTCTTGCTTGTTATTTTTTTCCCCTCTGCCCCATAGCTCTGTTGAATAGGGGAGTATTGGTTTCTTTTGTCACTTTTCCATAAATTTCATTTCTCTTATAAATAATTAATCTTATACTCTGATAATATATACAAAACAACTGTGGGTATTTAAGGAAAATTGCAGTGAAGCCCAGCAGGTATTACTTTTACAAACAAAGCAGAACTTTTTATGAGTTTAAAATAAACATTTCTAGCAATAGATATATAGAGCTAATTTTGCTCAATAAGAAAATATTTAAATCCTTCAAATTGTTCAAATAGGTAGTTAGGATTCTCCATGAGACATTGTCTTCATCATTCCCTATGCCTACATTATTCAGTTCCGTAACTTTTTTTTTAAACTAGGCAAACATCATACTCTGGGAAAATGTGTCTGAGTGGGAAAAGAAATTGCAATGAAAACAAAACAAAGGAAATAGTAAATTACCACATCTCTGGCCCCTTTCTTTCTTTCCTCCAATACAATTTACAACATTGTTTAAATAGGGAGTACAAATAAATGTATAAAGATCACAGACACATATGGGAAAGGAATAAAGCAAGTACAAGGAGGAAATATTTTTATTTACTACCAAAAAATTGTCTTACCAAGTCTGGAGAATTAGTTCTTAAAGGAAAAAATAACAGATCTAATCGACAAACAGGCATATGGGAAAAAGTGAGGTTTCTGAGAGCTGACTCATTTTTGAAATCCGTTTGTGTAAACAAAAGTTATTCCATGGGTTTTTTGTTCTTTAAAATTAATTCTGTATTATTCATACAAAGGTTAAGTGTGGAAACATCGTTCATTTAAAGAAGCGCAATTATGTTTTACAAAAATAATATCCATGTATTTTATTTTCCTTGACTGCAATACTGTTGGAGTCATAGGATATTATAGCTGATGTGAGGCACTATAAGGAAATATTTTATAGAAACGCATACTAACATTCTGATTTCTCTCCAATATGTCCTGCACTATGCCAATACCAATCTGCAATAAAAATTCACAAGGACAGACTGTGTTGACAGAATGGTACTTGGGAAGGAAATTTAGACATATGAAGCACAATTTGTTTGGAACAGAAAAAAATGTTGCAAAATAATTTTAGTTGGTATCAAAAATGAGACAAATTGGCAAACTTATCTGAAAGATTTCTATCTTAGAACTGTTGATAATTAAAGCTGGGAACCTTAAAAGTCATTAAGGTGCCGCCTCTTATATGCAGGGCAATCCAAATTACATGCAGCAGATCTCCTACAAGGAGAGTTCTCGAATCTAAAGTACGCGATCATTTCACACATTACTTCTTAGTATCCTTTAAAGGTCTTTTTCAAACTATAGGCCATCTTTCCTAGCCAGGGTACACTGGAGAGGAAAACTATGTGGAAAACTATACCTGGATCAAAAGGGGATATAAGCCATATAGAAATCTACAGAAAAATCAGTTATGTGTTAACTCCTTCATTTATTCAGCACTCCATCAGGCACTTAGATTACATGGATAATTCTGTTGCCATGAAGTGATGAATCTAGTATAACTTAAATGTGTGTGTTTCATTCTCCTCTTAGATTAAAAAAACCATAAGAGCAAAGGTTAACTGATTCAAGTTTGTCTGGACACAAAGCTCAAGAGGAATGTGTGTTATTCTGTGTTACATTTGTATATCTTCAATCATTTGTTTATAAGTTGATATGCACCATCACTTGTGAACTTCTAAAGGGGAGAGAACATAGTTATTTAATTCTCTTAGTATAGTGTTATGATGAAATGAAAGCCCATTAAGTGAATTTATGTTTTTATGCAATTGTCTTTGGTTGGTTTGGTTTTAGAGGCAAAAAGAAATGTCAGCTGTTGAAACTTTGCCATTCTTTGTCTTTGGATAACAGTCATCATTTTACATAGACATTAGCCTAACTAATTTTACTGGGGATTTTCACATTTCCTCAACAAATGTTCAGTGACATTTCGAGCATCCTACTAGTGTCTCCTCTATAGCCATGTCTGACGGCTGTAGACACAGGATTGTCCTCAATTAAGGTCTAATTTATTTCTCCTAATATATTGCTCTTTTTACTAGAAGTACATAAAGATAAATAGAATATGCTGCCTGTCCTTGAGGACTGCATAGCCCATTGAGGACGATAGACAAGTTAATGTAATATTAAGCAAATGGAACATTTACCATGGGACCTTTAATCTTAGTGCATAATGGCTAAAATTTGAGCCATACATGTATGGGATAAAAGAGCTAATTTTTTATATAATCATATATCCTTCTGCTTAATTTAAAATTCTGTCTTGTTGTTCTTACATCTATGCACTCTTCCTTGATAAATTGAGAGTTATCTTTACCTCTTTTAGAGTTGCTCTTTAATTTTAACATGCAGCAAAATTCTTCAACAAAAATACTATATTTCTTGGGAAGATGATGGCATTTAATGATGAACTCCTGGCATGTACTCAATTGTTCAAAATGTGAAAGCTTCGAAATGTGAAAGCATTTTTTAACTTAAAAAAAAAATAAGTCAAAAGACTATATAGCAGAGCAAAGTTCATATAAAACAATAGGTTATCTAGATGGTGTTTTATCATCTATCATATTACTTTGATATTTAAGGACTTATTGGTGATATTTAGTGCCACTCACTGGTTGATTCAAAGAAATCTCTCCTGTCTGTCTCTTTCTCTTTAAAGATCAGTCTTATTTTACACAATACACAAAAATAAACTCAAAATGGATTAAAGACTTAAATGTAAAACATGAAACCATGAAACACCCAGAAGAAAACTTTGGCAGTAAACTCCTTGACATTGGTCTTGGCAATGATTTTTGGATTTGACAACAAAAGCAAAGATAACAAAAGCAAAAATCATCAAGGGGAACTACACTAAACTAAAAAGTTTCTGTATAGCAAAGGAAACTATCAACAAAATGAAAAAGTGATATAAGGAAAAGGCAAATTATGGAGGAAAAAATATTTACAAACAACACATCCAAAAAGGGACAAATAACCAAAATATACAAGGAACTCATATAACTCAATAATAAAAAATAAAAAACAAATTGGGGCACCTGGGTGGCTCAGTCAGTTGAGTGTCTGACTCTTGATTTTGGATCAGGTCATGATCCCAGGGTCATGGGATCGAGCCCAGAGTCGGGGATTCATTTTACATTATACTTCTCTTTGAAAAGCACTAGTTGCGTTAACGGAAATGATCCTTTTCACATTATGGTCTTTGTGATCTAGTTAAGGATTGATGGTATTCACTCATGCAGCAGAGGTAAAATATGAGTCTCACCGACTCAGTGTGGTTTCTCAAGCTCAAAATGTAGCAATGTCAGTGTGATGGCAAGAGACTCCAGTAAAAAGTGAAAATGCAGATATTTTGCAAACTTTCGTCTGGAACTTTTATCACTGGAACAATAATTTCCAAATCTGAGTTTAGATAAAGGTTTGTTATCAGAAAATAATGTTTTCCTCTGAACATATAGGTGGTAATTTTGCATTAATATTAAAATTCTAAATTAGCAATATATCATATAAATGATAGGGCCAGTATCACGCACAGCCTATTTCCTCTTTGTTTAGGATAATGTTACTAATATTTTGTAGTGTATCTTCTCATTCTTTGTGTCTCTATTTCTACTACTCTATTCCCTAAGCACACTGAAATGGGCAGTAGGAATAGTTGGTAGATAATAGAGAAGAATGATACTTATGCACACACAAACACAATACAATGGGGTTAATTTATTTCGTGAATAATCCATGCATAATATGTTGACGACTACCCAAAATACTTCTTAGAAATTTAGAAAACATAATCTCAAGGTTTTCTATTTATTTATTTATTATTATCACTATTATTAGTAGTATTAGTATTAGTATTTTGTATTTTAGAGAGAAAGAGGGCGTGCAAGCAGGGGAGAGAAGCAGAGGGAGAGAGAGAGAAAATCTTAAGCAGGCTCCATGCTCCATGCAGAGCCTGACACAGGGCTTTATCCCATGACACTGGGATCATGACCTGAGCCAAAATCAAGAGTTGGCTGCTCAAATGACTGAGCCACCCAGGTGCCCTTCTGCTGATTTCTGATAGTACATAAGTCATGTATGCGTAAGTCATGTATGCTACTGAGACAGCAGACAGAACCAACATAGTAAAATAAAATAAAATAAAATAAAATAAAATAAATTTCATGATTTGATATGAATCTGAAGTATAGAAGATAGCATGGCTCCCTAATGATTAACTTCATTAGATTAACTTCATCTAGGTAGGTCAGTTCCAGACCTAGCTTTATATAAAAATTATGTTTCCAAGCTCAGCCTATGTTTGTGATTTCTTACCCACCAAAAAATTACCAGGAATGATTCATAACTAGATTGAATAAATGGATCCAAGATGGAAATACACTCATTTCCATGAAAGTGATGATGGCAGATGATTCATTTTCTTACTAGTTCCTAAGTGTATAATTGGCCTTGTTAATAAAAATGAAATACGATAAACCTATTGCTGTATACTCTATAGGATTATGCTGATTATTTTTCTATATGAGTATGCAATGCTAACCATAACCAGGACGTAGGTAACATCAGACATGAATAGGTTTCCTGAGACAAAAACAGATCAGTCATCAGAAAAAAAAAATGGATTATGATTTTTACTATTGTGTAGTAAAGAATATTGGACATAATATGACAAAAATAAGAAATTGCCATTGTTTTTATATTTGCAGATCTGAATACCCTGATAACTTTACAAGTGTTGTTTGCAAAAGAAATTGTTACAAATGCTGTCGAAGGGAAATTAACATCGCAGCATTAACAGAAACAGGTTTGAACTACCTTAAACCATTTTCCTTTTCATTTTTGTAGCTTCCAAGTTATTGGAAAATTTTTTAAAGAAAATTCAACACCTCACATTTATAAATATAATTTCTTATTTTAAAAAACCAACGGATTCTTTGGCAGGCAAGATAATCTTCAAGCAAAAACCAGTATTTTAAAATGTGTTCTCAGGAAACCTAAAAGGCTTATTTTTGGCAATACTAGTCAACATGCCGTCACTTACCTCCTCCAAGATGCAATTACAGTCAGCACTAAATAATTTTGAGCTTCCGGCAAGAGGCTATATTCAAAAAGGTTTCCACAGACCTATAAGCAAATTCACTTCTAAAAGAACTAGCAGAGCAAAACCTCACAGGCTATTTTCTGGCAGTTAGATCATGGTGGAAAAGTTTGGATATTGGCTGGTTTTTATTATTGAATATTACCTTCAAGAAGCAAAACATTAAGATTAATATTCCTTTTATAAATTGCCAAGAATTTCTTTGTCACCAATTTTCAATTTTCTGAGAAGTGAGAGCAAATTTAAAAGCCACCTGCAGTTTGTTGTAGCTTTTACTATTACTGTCTTACTCTTACTATGTGGACTTAAATTGCATATCATTTCCTTTACTCCCAGATGCTTAAAAAATATGTGTGTATCCCCTAACATCTCAAAAAAAAAAAGAGGTTATGAGATGACTAATATTATTTCCATAGTACATTTGTGGAAACTAAGACAAAGACATAAAAAGGGATTCATCACGTCTTAGCAACTTTTCGTGGTATAAGTGACAATTCAACCCTTGTTTTCTGCTAAATCCCCAAACACAATCGTCATTGTCACATTAGAAGTAAAATGTACTAGAGAGAAATTGTTTCAACAAAGTAAGTGATATTGGAATGTATGGCTATAGTCTGTGTTCTAAGGGCCATTGCTAAGATCTCTTTTCTGAGTCATGGGCATATCAAACGATGAAAAAAGCAACTTTACTGTATTTCATGAGTGGAATATAATTAATAGGCAGTTTAAATATGAAAGTTTTAAAGATGCATTGATTCATGCTGTATAGAAGAAAAATTCAGGATCTGTGAATCAGATACCCCGTAGACATAAATCCTGATGTTCTAACATTATTCTCTCAGTAAAATGATTTTACCACCCAAGTGAGTAAAAGTATCTTTTTCCATTGCTTGTGTACTCATTCTAAGCCCACCTCATTAAGTCACTGCCCAGGAAAGTACCTTAACAATACTAAAAAATATGAAGGGCTATATTCAGTCAAATTCTTATCTATTTCCAATGTGGAAAATATTCTATGATTGGCCTGATGGGAGACCAGAGAAAGGCTTGTATTTTTATTCACTGTTAAATGATCCATCTAAATAATTAGGCATATTTCATTGGTGCATCATCATACATATTATATAATATCAGTTCTTTCCCCTAAACACAACGTTTATATAAATTGAAAAACACTATCCACTGATGGGTACCACAGAAAAAATTTTTAACTTTAACTTTATTTATGTTTATTCTTTTATAATTCTTCATGCTTTACATTAAGAGGATCAATTGATTTATTTTAAAATATTTATTATCAGCCATTGCTATATGTCATTCTCTGTAGCAATTCAGAGTTGATTCCTCAAGAAACTCATGTACAAATGATGAACTTACTATAAGCTAGTCATACCTCAACACTACAACTCAAAGTTAGATGTTCTGCTTAAAATTATTAATAAGTAATGCTATAAGCCTGTCACTAATGAAAATAGTCATAATAAACTCAAATTTAGTGTGTGTTTTCATTTGCTTCATAATTTAGAAATTTTCTATTTTGGGTCTTCTTTAATTGGAACATAGCAATACAATGATATGGAGACTAAAAAGACAATAGAAAAGATCAGTGAAACGAAAAGCTGGTTATTTGAAAAGTGAACAAAATTGACAAATTTTTAGCTAGACTCACCAAGAAAAAAAAGAGATAAGGCTCAAATAGTAAAATCGGAAATGAAAGAGATGTTGCAAGTAATACCACAGAAATACAAAGGATCCAAAGAGACTACTATGAATAATTATAAGCTACAAATTGGACAACTGAGGAGTAATGGGAAAATCCCTAGGAACATGCAACCTATCAAGACTGAGTCATGATGAAGCAGAAAATATGAACAGACCAATTTTTAGTATACTAAATTTAGTAAGGAGATTGAATCAGTAATCAAAAACCTTCCAACAAATAACGGGATGAGACAGCTTCACTGATGAATTCCACCAAGAATTCAAAGAAGAATTAATGCCAATCCTTCTTAAACTCTTCCAAAATATAGAAGTGAAGGGAAATCTTCCAAACTTTTTTCACAAGGCTAACATTACTCTGATACTGCAACCAGACAAGGACGCCACGGGAAAAGAAAATTACAGGCCATGAACATAAATGTGAAATTCTTAAAAAAAAAAAAAAAATACTGGCAACCAGGGGCATCCGGGTGACTCGGTTACGTGTCTGACTTTGGCTCAGATCATGATCTCCTGGATCGTGGGTTCAAGCCCCACGTGGGGATCTGTGCTGACCGCTCAGAGCCTGGAGCCTGCTTTGGATTCTGTGTCTCCCTCTCTCTCTGCCCCTCCCCTCTCCCACTCTGCCTCTCTGGCAAAAATAAACATTAAAATTTTTTTTTTAAATGCTGACAACCAAATTCAACAATACGTTGAAAGGATTGTACACCAAGATCAAATAGAATTTAAATATATATGTATATGTGTGTGTGTGTGTATATATATATAATAAGCTCATAGATAACAGAGTGTGGTGGTTGCTATAGGTGAGGGGTGAGGGCTGGTAGAAATGGGTGGGACTGTTTTGGGTTTTTTTAGTTTAAATAAATTGAAAAAAAATAATTTGAGTAGTGCCTGGGTGGCTCAGGTCATGATGTCAGGGTTTGTGGGTTTGAATAACCCTCCGCCCCCCCCCCTCCTGCCCCCTTTATCGGGCTTTGCCTGACAATGCAGAACCTGCCTCCGGTTCTCTACCTCTCTCTCTCCCTCCCCCACTCACTCTCTCCCTCTCTCTCTTTCTCTCTCAAAAATAAAAAAATTAAATAAAATATAATTTGAATATTAAAGTCATTTTGTCTGATTCTACCTTCTGTTCCTTGGCATCTTACTCAGGTATTCTTACTACCATATAAATGCTTAGTTACTTAATAAATTGCTTGATGGGGAGGAACACTTTTCTATATCTACAATCCTACCTATATTTTATATCCTCTGAATTTTTTTTAAAGCTTATTTATTCATTTTGCAAGAGAGAGAATGGTGGAGGGGCAGAGATAGAGGGAGAGAGAATCCCAAGGATCTGTCAGTATAGAGCCTGACATGGGGCTTGATCCCATGAACTGTGAGATCATGACCTGAGCAGAAATCAAGAATTGGTCCCTTAACCAACGAGCCACCCAGGTGTGCCTAGCCTCTGAAAATTTTTAAAAATAATTTATTGTGGTGAAATTCACATAACATAAAATTAATTATTTTACATGAACAATTCAGTGGCATTGAATACACCTACAATGTTGTGGAACACCTTGTTTCTAGTTTCAAAGTGTTTCCATTCTCTAGAGGAAAGTTCCATACACATCAGACAGTTCTATCCCATTTCCTCCCTTCTCCCAGTCACCGACCACTGCCAATCTGCATTCTGTCTCTATGCTTTTGTTTATTCTAGACATCTTATATAAATTGAACAGTTCATTCTAGACATCTCATACAAATTGAACCGTATTTTCCATGACCGTTTGTGTTTGGCTTCTCTCGGACACCATAAGGGTTTTGAGGTTCATTCATGTTGTAGCATGTATCCGCAGTTCATTTCTTATGGCTAAATAATATTCTGTTGTATGTATATAACACGGTTTATGTATTCATTCATCCTTGATGAACACTTATGGCTGTATCCACCTTTTAGCTATTGTGAATAGTGCTGCTATGAACATGCACACACATGCCTTTGTTTCAGTACCCGTTTTCAATTTTTGGAAGGTAAAGAACTGCCTTTACATCTCCCTGGGGGCTGAGACCACCCTTGTCTGCCCCTCTTCTTGCCTTAAAAATTCCCTTTCTATATCATTGTCCCAGCCAGAGGACATCTTGGAGTTGGGGAAGGAGTCTTAGACCATAGAATTTGGAAGGCACTGAGAAATCATCTAGTCTTGCTTCCTGGTGTGACAGAGCAGGAGATAGAGGCCCAAAGAGAAGAAGAGACTTACCCTTCATCCAGCAAGTTGGGGAAAAACTGGAAATGTAGCCCTTCCCTCAGCATGACTCACTGCCTTTCCCAGACACAAGGGACCCCATGAAACAGGCTCAAGGTTTAAGGGTGCATATGGCTCCCTGACCAGCACCTGACCCCTAGTGACTTTGGGGGGTCACTAGGTGGGAGGAGTGCTCCTGCCTGACTTCATGCCTTAGTATAACCAAGAGCCTGCCCATATACTTTGGCCCCAAATTCAAGGATGTATGGCCCTCACTGGCCCCTGATCCTCTCCCTGTCCTGGGAGCTTGGAGAAGGGACTGGTCTTGAAAGCTGAAGGGATATCACCTCTTTCTGCTACTTCCCCCACACCCTCCCCAGAGGGCCTGGGGACTGCCTAATTGCCTCTGCAGTCCTCTGAGGTCCACTATTGACACTTCTGCAATGCAGAAAAACACTAAATAAATCCATATGTATTTGCAACCCCCCCAAAAAAACCAAAAACAAAATGTAGGAGTAGGATTGCAAGGTAACATGGTAATTTTGTATAACTCCGAAAGAATCAACAAGTTGTCTTCCAAAATGGCTGCACAGTTTCGTATTCCACCAGCAATGTATGAGAGTTCTAATTTCTCCACATCCTTGCCAACACTTGTTTTTTTAAGTTATAGTATACCCTAAATTTTGCACTCTTTAAAATACAGTAATTGAAGTTCTAATTGCTTTTAAAACAAAGACAACAACGACAAAACAAAAACTCAAACCACATTTCCTGTGTGAACCCCTTCAAATCTACTTCTACTCCAGGATTTCAGAATTCTCATTTAGATGGTGAGCACACATGGATAGGTAAATATTCATTCGAATACTTCTTTTTCCTCTTTTAATGTGGTTAGCAGAGTGCTGTACATAATTTAAAAGAAATGTAAAAGCCTTGAAATAACTAAACCGTTTATGTACCCTGGTAGGATGTTTTTTTGACAAAGATCAAGGAGGTTTAATTAACAATTCGTTGACTGAATCAAAGTTGAATGCACTCTCTCAGTTAAAGCAAGGGTGTAGCATTTAATGAGTCAGAGCCTACACTTACGGAAACTAAATTGCACACACAGTGATAGTAACAATCCCTTCACAGTAAACTCGCTCAACGGGCTGTGTCTGTCCAAAATGGAAAGCTAGAGAGAACATTGAAGGAGGAGAGAATTAGCCAATATGGCCCAGCTGATAAAGAAATGTGTCAGTCCCCCAAGGGCTGAACGTGTCAGTGAACATAATGCTTTCATATTTCAATGACTTAACACAGGCAAATCAATCAAACACACACACACACACACACACACACACACACACAATTGTAAACATTCTCTGAATAAACTCAGGCACAAGTTACTTTTTCAACTAAACCCTCCTCTTTTGATACCTTCAGAATCCTACTATTGAGTTTCAATCACCTGTGTCTATAAGCTAAACGGCAACGGTACCCTATTAATTACAATGGTGTTCTATCTTGATCACAGTCCAAATACATGATTCTATTTCTTTCTTTCTTTTTTAAATGTTTATTTCTGAGAGACGGAGAGAGAGAGTGCACATGCGCATGCGTGCACACAAGCCGGGGGGGGGGGGGGGGCGGGCAGAGAGAGACAGAATCCAAAGCAGGTTCCAGGCTCAGAGCTGTCAGCACACAGCCCCATGCAGGGCTGGAACCCAGAACCTTGAGATCATGACTTGAGCTGAAGTCGGATGCTTAACCAACTGAGCCACCCAGGTGCCCCACAAATACATGATTTTAGAGGCACTGCTCGTAGATTAAGACCTATTTAAAAGAAATGGAAGTAAGGAGACATTAATATACTCAATAAAACATAATGCACTCCTGTGCTGGTCACTTGGATGCACATATATCTCATTTTTATTTTCACAAATACCTTATGAGTTAGGCTATGCCATTATTCCAATTTTACAGTTGAAGGAAACAAATCTCAGTAAGGTTAAATCACTTCTACAGAGTCACACATCTCATAAGAGATATACCAGATTTCAAATCCAATCTGCCTCCAACATCTACAGTGATACTATCTGAGCAATGTAAGAAATTACATCTCACCATGACCACCATTCTATATTTTATTTTTAAAACCAAAGTAATTCTATTGCCTTTTCCTGATTATAGAAAAGCAATAAAGTATAAAGAAAAAAGGAAATAACCTATAATGCCATCACACAAAGATAGCACTTCAGTATGTAGTCTCATTAGTTTTCTAAGGACGCAAACTCATAAGTATATTAAAAAGAGGGAGAAAGAGACAGAGAGAGAGAGAGATGGCCTGGCACATACTAAGTATCTGATATTACTAGCACTTTTTCTGATGATAACCATTATTATGGCTGCATGTAGCTGTACTTCATCTATTTTTATTGCCATAAAATATTCTAGTCTATAGATATACGAAAATTTATCGTTTATGCCTTAGATGGACATTTAGGTTGTTTCCAGTTTGAGGCGATTGCAAATAATACTACCATAAGCATTGCTTTACACATTATGTTGCTTTGCACATAGGTACTGGTGCTCCAGAGGGAAAAAAAAAAGACCCAATTTATGGCATTCAACAAGATTCTAATGTAAATACGATCACTGTGACCATTTTCAAGCAACCACTGTTCTAAGAGTCAGATTACAAAGTTTCTGAAAATTTAACAACTGGCTTTCTGAGCCAGACTAGCTGATTTGAACTTTTCACTCACTTCCCTGTATGTATGGAAACTACGTACATGATCGACCGTGGTGAATAATGCCAAATAGTTTATCAAAGTAATAGCACGAATTTACACCCTTACAGCAGTACATGGGAGTCCCCATTGTGTGTCAGACGTCAGACTGTAAATTTGAGTCATTCTAGACGTACATGGTAATATGTCTTTGTGGTCTCATTTTCCATTTCCCTGATTACCAATGAGCTGCCTCACTTTTTCATGGATTTATGACATTTCAATATTCTCATGGCTCTTCAACTCATTTGCTTATTTTCTGCTTACCTTTTTTTTTTTTTAACTTATTTTAGATCTTAAGTATTTTGGATATAGCCATGTTTTATGTGTTGAAAATTTCCTTACCAAGACTATAGCTTGCCTTTTCACTCTCTTAATGGGGTCTTCTGATGAACAAACTTGAATGTACTCAAGTTTATTCATCTTAATGTCTTGATTAGAGCTTTTGGTTTGTTTGAGACATATTTTACTTATCTAAGGTCATAAAGATATTCTTCGTGATTGTCCTCCACAGATTCTTATTGTTTTGCTTTTCGCATTTTGATTTATTTTCTACGTAAAAGAGAGTTTTGTGTGTGACATGAAGTAGCAGCCAATTTTCATTTTTATTTTTATGGATACAAAAATGCCCCAGCATGATTTATTGAAAAATATTTTCCTTTCCCAGCTCTGGAGTAGCACTCTCTTTATAAATTAAGACTCTACATATGCTTGGGTCTTTTTCTGGGATTTCTATTTTATTCTGCTGCTCTATTTGTCTATCTTTACATGAATATCACACTATCTTATTTAGAGCAGAATTATAAAAAGTCTGGTTGGAACAAGCCCACTCAGTTTGTTCTTCTCCAGGAATATTATGGCTACTTAAAAAAAATTTTTTTAACAGATTTATTGAGGTATAGTTGAGTTACAGTGAACTGCTCATATTTAAAGTATCAACCTGATCATTTCAGCATATGTATACACCCATGAAAATGAAATCAGAGTCGGGGTAATGACTATATCCATAATAAAAAAAAAAGGTTTCTTGTGTCCATTTGTTGATGAGATTTTGTTCATGTGTTTGTATTGAGTGTTTGCCTATTATAAGTAAAGTTTCTGTAAACATTCAAGTGTGAGTTTTTATGTGGATGTATACACTGAGTAGTGAAATGGCTGGGTAATATAGTAGCAATATATTCAACTCTGCAAAAAAGCCATCAAACTTGTTTCAAAGTGGTTGTACTATTTATCACATTCCTAAAACCAATGGGAAGTTGCTGCTGTGCCACACCCTCAGCAACATTGTGTACAGCCAATCTTTTTGACATTTATATTGGTGTGTTGTGGTATCTCATTATGGTCTCAGCTTGCATTTTCTAAACCATTAATGTAGAGTATCTTTTTATTGGCTCATCTGCTGTCCATAGAGCTACTTTGGCAAGTGTTCAAATGTTTCACCCATTTTTTCAATTGGATTGCTTGTTTTCTTACTGAGTTTTGAGAAGTTTTTATATATATTTTTCATTCAAATCCTTCAGGTATGTGATTTACAAATATTTTCTCTTGCACCGCAGCTTGTCTTCATTCTCTTAACAGGATTTTTTTAAGAACAGAGGTTCTTAATTTTCTGAGTCTATGTTTCTCTATGTTTCTTCTATGTTTTATAATTTTAGGTTTTACATGGATATCCATGGTTCATTTTTACTTAATTTTTGTATACAGTGCAAAGTATGGATAGGTGTTTATTTTTTTGCAAGGAGATTGTCCTTTCTCCACCAATGGCCTTTGCACCTTCGTAAAATAACCCAGTTGATGTTTTATGTGTAGATCTATTTCTGGTATTCTCCATTTGTCCCAATTGATCTCTTTGTCTATCTTGATATCAATGCCATACTTTCTTGATTACTATAGTTTTATAATAAGGCTTGGAGTCAGGGAGGCTTAATTCTCCAACTTCTAAAATCAAAATTGTTTTAACTATTCTAGGTCTTTGCATTTCCATGTTAATTTTAGAATCAGCATTCATGTCAAAAAATCTTACTTGGATTTTGATTATGATTGAATCAAATCTATAGATCAATTTGGGGAGAATTAATAGCTTAACAAAATTGAATTTTATGATCAATGATCATGTTATATCTTTCTATTTATTTAAGTCCTTCTTTAAATATCTGTAGAATCTGTAGTGATGTCACCTCTGTCATTCTTGATATCAGTCACTTGTGTTTTCTTTGTTCCTCCTGATCAGTTAGGCTAAAGGTTTGTTAGTTTTATCAATATTCTCAAAAAATCACCTTTTGACAATTTTCTTTATTGTTTTTCTGTTTGATGGTCATTTATTTTCACTCTGGTCTTTATTATGTCATTTCTTTGGCTTATGCTATATTTTGTGTTATATATTATTTGCCTTTTTAAACTGGTGTCTCGAGTAGTTAAATTGGCTTTTAATGTAGGCTTTATGTGCTATAAATTTCCCTTTAGTTACTGTATACCATGAGTTTTTGTGTTTAGTATCAAATATTTACTAATTTTACTTTTTTCCCCTTTGATCTACAGGTTATTTGTAAAGATATTATTTAGTTTCCAAAATTTATGAATTATACAGATACATTTCTTTTACTGACTTCTAATTTTATTCCACTTTTATTATATAACAATTTTTGTATGCTATTCTTGTATACTTTAAGTCATTTTCAATTTACTGACATTTTTTTAGAAAGCCCAGAATATGGTCTATCTTAGTAAATATTCCATGAAAAAAGTACAGATAACATGTATTATGCTATTGCTGTGTGGAGTTTTCTTTACATGATCATTCCTTATCTCTTCATCCAAAGGGAACAGCTTTGGTTCCCTTTCATTTATTCTTTCATTTATTCTTTTCTTCTATTTATTTTGTAGTTAACAATACACTGAACTGTGGTTCTTGATGTTTTCAGTTAATGATAAAAACATTTTCCAACATTAACGTTTATACATTTTAATACCATTTCAGGATGAATACTATTCATTAGATGCATGAGCTATGTTTAATTTTTTTATTTGTTGGCCTTAAATACCTCCTAGAATAAGACATCACAAAAAATTAATAAATAAATATAAAATTTAATCATTACCTTTTAGATTATATTCAGATACTAATATAGGAGCATGTGGGAGGTTCATTTGGTTAAGCATCTGCCTTTTGATTTTGGCTCCAGTCATGATCTTATGGTCATGAGATTGAGCCCCACAGCAGGCTCTGCTCTGGGCACGGAGCCTGCTTGGGATTCTCTCTCTCTCTCTCTCTCTCTCTCTGTCTCTCTCTCTCTCTTCCTCTGCCCCACTTCATGTGTATGCACTCTCTTTCTCTCTCTCAGAAAAAAAAAGACAAATTCTAATATAAAGTTATCATGATCATCTTTGTGGAAGAAACTGTACATCATTCTGGTTATTTCTATGTATAAATAAATAGGAATTTTTATGGATGTGGATAAATAAATATTAATTTTCTAAATGAAAGGTAAGGCTATTTTTCAGACTATTCACACATGTCCTCGTACTGATTTCCAGAAAGTATGTATCAATTTGCTATCCTGCAGAAGATTTATAAATGTCTGTGTCTCTATTAACATTAAATGCTATTTTCTCAAATATTCATTAATGTGGTAAATAGAAAACATATTAGTGTTATATATTTCTCTGATTATTTTTGATATTGGGAAATTAAAAACATTTTTTATTAGTGTTTATTTTATTTTTGAGAGAGAAACAGAGCATGAGTGAGGGGATGTAGAGGGCAGGAGCAGAGAGAGGAGACACAGAATCTGAAGCAGGCTCCAGGCTCTGAGCTGTCAGCACAGAGCCCAACGTGGGGCTTGAACTCACAAACTGCAATATGAGCCACCCAGGCACCACAGGCGATTTTTAAAATATATTTTTGGGGTCTTCTGTGAAAATTTTGTTTAAACCTTTCCTTTTTTTCTATTAAAGTATATTTATTGCTTTGTGGGTTAGGTTGTGAAAGAAAGAGGAAAATTAAAAAATGACACTCTGAGAAAATATCAGTATTTATAAATGCATAAGAAAAATGTTAATGAAATTTTGCTGTCCAAAATTCTTCAGCCTCTCTTTGAATACCTAAAAAAAGCACAAAGGAAGTTTTCTAAAGTTCTTATTTTCAGCAGTTTTATTTTTCTACAACATTGAGCCAGTTTTCATGAGGAGAAAACCTAAGAAAGGCAGTCATGAAACCGAAAAATCCCCTGTGACTGTGATATCCACCCCCATTGTGATCGGTCTTTCTTCTTTTGGCATACATTTTTTTTTTTTCCTATTTGGTAGTCATATTTCCTACCTGAAAATATTCATATTGCTCTTACTTTTATTAAACTATTTCTTAGAATTTAAGGATGTCTTCCTACCTTTCCTGACGATAGTGCTAAAGAAAATCCATGCACTACTAAAGATGCTTTACAGATAGCATCTGTAAGTAGTGTCTTATGAGAAAATCACTACTTAACTAATGTCTAATCAATGGCCACCCACTGCAGCTCCACCTGGAATGTGCTATATTGAGAGTTGCCCCTTTGAGAAACAGATTTCAAAAACAACCAAAGCATCTGCATGTAAGATTTTGATTTATGGCTCCCATATCTAGTATGTATCTCTCTGAATAGATGGCACCTTGCTGTACTCACTTTCAACTATTCCAAAAGCGGACATCACATAGCTAGGTTGTCTAAGGGAAAGATAACTTTGTATAGTCCCTGTGGGCTTATGTTTTTTTTTTTTAATTTTCAAATGACCCCAAATACCCGTTTCACATGGAATAACACACAAATATACTGAAATTTAATTTTATGTCTTCATATGAAATAAGGTTCAAGAATAGATTATTTTAAGTGTTTTATCTGACAGTTACCTATAAATATAGCTTTATTGGATAACTACAATGAAGTCATATATATGAGGAAGAATAATGACATGAAATTAAACTGCTATTAAAATGATATGAGCCAATATTTATTGGGCACTTACCATGTACCTGGCATTTTCTAACCTAATTACCTATATTAATGTGTGAAATAAGTAGTAGAGGAAAACAAAACACAGAGGTTTAAATACCTTGCACAAAATTACAGCGATTAAATAGTAGAAATGGGGTGGGGGAAGAACTAACACCAGGGTCGGCATTTTTAACCACTATGCCGACTTCAGAGATTTGTTTAGGAATATTCTAGAGTATGATTTCAGATCTGTTTATATCAAGCCAGAATTAAAAATCACCATTTATATCTCATCTAATGTTAAAATAATTGATTATTAGAATTCCAGGGCTATCAAGAAGAAGTGAAACTATACCAAAGATGTGAAAAAAACATATTTGTGTATGTCACCAAACAACAAGCTTGTTTTGATTTTTTTATTTATTGATCTTTATTTTTTCAGATTTGCCTAAATATTCTGGCAAGCAGAGTGCTCTAGGAATGTTTATAGCAATCCTCATTGGAAAGATACTTCCCAGGAGGGTTGCCTCTAACTGACCGGATCATTGGAGGCAAAGCCACAAACTAGAAATACGTCCTTACATCTTGGAGAATTGACTGTTAGGGTCAGACTCCACTGTTCTCCCATCAGGTGCTGGTTTCCAGAGGAAGGTTCTATTCGAAGAAAGTTACTGCAAAGCAAATGGAAGAGCAAGGGTCAGCCAAAGAGACAGTAAAAAATTTTCAGAAGGTCATCAGACATTCATGAGCATTTTCTTGCCGCTGGGGAATGCATGGGCAACAAGGGCTTGGTCTTCTAAGAATATCCCTGGAAATTCATATGGCTGCTGCATATTCATCCTGCTGCAACCCATTCTCTCTCTCTCTCTCTAACCTGTTCTCCTTTTCATTAAAAAAAATATTTTGGTCTTTCTACAAGTTACAGTTCTTTTCTTAGTAAAAATGAGTCCCAGAACTTTTAGAATGCACATTAGAAGTGGAATTGCCATTTAGAGAGGGACAGCTAGGCCACACAACCCCAGTTTCTCTCTGAACATTCACTGTCTCCTGGTGAATGCTCACTGTTTCCTACAAACTCTGTCTCATGGACCTCTTGGGCTTGTTCTTTTATTTAAACATGTCAGTCCAAGCTTAGGCATACATGAGGCTTAAAATCAAAGCATTTTGTTGGGGTAAAGGGGTCATTTAAAGAATTTGCTGAAAGATGAAGAATAGCCAAGGCAAAATATCTGCTAGAATATCTGCTTTGCATTGTGTACTTTGTTCTATTTCCAGTCTATCGTTTACCCCATGGCTTCCTCCTGCCAAGCTCTGGCTTCCACTAGATAGGACCCTCAGTTAGCCTGCACCATGTTCAAGTCCAGGGCATGAAAGTAATAGTCTCTTAGCTTATGTTTCTCCATTGGTTTCCTGATTTTCCGGGATAACTTGGTATCAGAATTGACCTCCCTCTCTTGGTGTATTCAACCCTCTGGGTCCTCATAGGATGAGTACTTACTGTTATAATATGGCAACCCTAAGATTTATATAAAATATAATCCCAGTAACAGGAAGGATGGGTGGGAGGAAGCTCGGAGAGACTGTCTTTTTCTTATGTTGACTTCTCAATTTTGGGACAGGCTTTCTAATCAGAAAGATCAGCAGACATAATCAATGTTTTTGTTTTTTTTTCCTATTTTAACTTTCTATTATTTTAGAGAGAGAGAACCAGCATGAGCAGAAGAGAGCGGCAGAGGGAGATAGAGAAAATCTCAAGCAGGCTCCGAGCAGTGAGCACAGAGTCTGACATGGGGTTTGAGCTCACGAACTGTGAGATCATGACCTGAGCTGAAATCAAGAATCAGACACTTAACTGACTGAACCACCCAGGTGCCCTAGAAATAATCAATGTTTTAAGTCTTTATCAAAGTCTGATGATATCGTGGTTTAGACAAGATAGAGCTTAAATGTGATGTGGTAAACCCCTATTTAAGCCTGTTTAAACCATGGCTGAAAAGAGAATTATTTAGCCACCCATGAAAAGGGATAGATGAGGAATGAAGTATTGGGATGACTAATGGAAATCCCTTAGCCTGAACTGGTCCGTGAGTCCCACCTTGTGGAACAGAAGGTAGAAAAGAGTCCACAACTGCTGAAGCTGCCACATACACTGGTAGTATTCATTACCCACGAACACTAAATACTTAATATAATTATAACGCCCTCTGCAACCAATGGCAGCTTATGTGAACTAAGAGGGAAATGAAGCAGCATACCAGAAATTCTTGAAAGCAAAACTCAATTCTAACAAAATTAAGAACAAAAGCGTCTCAAAAGCAGCATGTGAGGCAGTTCTTGAAATTGTGACACATGGTTTGAAAACCAACCGAGACTGAAATTCTGACTGCAACTTACATAGAATTATGAACATTGCTGTGGGTGAGCAAAGCAAGCAATAAGTACATTTTCACAAGCATCTGGAGGATTGTTTTACAGCTCAGACAATGCCAGCAAATTGGCTTCAGGGATATGATAAGAAACAGCTGGAGCTGAAAGCACCGCGCTGAGGAATGCCAAAGAAAGAAAAGGGATAAGATGGTCCTAACCATAGAACTCTTAGGACAAGATCGAAGCCCCACCTAGGCTCATTTTAACTAATAAAGTGCAAAATGAATAATACGAAAACGTACATTGTAAATAGGAAACTGGGGACGACTGCATATAGTAAAAAAATATAAGCTAATTAATGTGGGGAGAAGAAAGGGGTGATGTAGGGTTTGTGATTGGGTATGAAAATAGAAAGAGGGTTTCAATGTTATTTTATCGTCTTCAAACAGTGCTGAAGAGTGAAGGAAGAGACAATTCTTTCTGAACCAGTAGTAAAGTCCATGGCTGCTCTTTGCTGCATTTTCATTGAATTTTAAGTGGATTGTATGAGACATGAAGGAAAATATACAATTTCCCGATTATGGTTTTCTTTTGAGTGCTCATTCTCAAACCCCTGGCCCTACTTCTAAGTGGCCAAGTGACCCTTGAATCTTCAAACTTCCCAGTTCAGCTTTCTCTGTCTTATTTTTATCCAAACTGTCTCCCCTCATACATGACCACCCTTGTTTGCACATAGCAACACAATGTCGTATTCATTTGTGACCCCTATGGAAATCTAGTCAACTGTTGTCCTGTTTGCCAACATAGATAGGCTTTCTTCCCAATTCCTGCCCAACTATCAAGGGTGAGACCCAGAACTCAGAATTTGACCCAGCACCTTCACCAGGTTATATGGATTCTCTTTCTTCCTATTGGTTTTTCAGAAACAAAGCGAAAGTGTCAAAAAATATACTACTTGAACAACAGGTACCTATTCTGAATGGAATGGTTATTCATTATATGTTTATAAATTAACTTTCAACATGTATTATTCAGAATGAATCTTCTATGTGGGCATGCAGTAGGCACCAAACTATAGAATTACTCTTCGAATTCTAATTTTCTCTGTTATTGTGTTGGAATTTATTAAATTGGGTTCTGTGACTACAGAACACATAAGGGATTTACAGAAAGTTAATGTCTTTCTTGCAAGTAAATCATTGTTCCATTTTTTTTTTCTTAATTTTAGAGGACACAGTGACAATGGTAATATATTTAGAGCTAGTGGTAGAATGATAGAGGAAGTCTCTGACAGGTCTATTTTCTGGTAGGAAGAGACCACCTCATCCACATCACAGGGTCTGGGGTTCCTTCACGAATGTCTTCCACACTGCTATACCGTGCAGGACACTGTTCGTAACATTAAATACATTAACATGCCTTGAGCACAAGAGCCACCCAGATCCCCAGACATCACACCATGTGATTTAGTGTCACTTTTCCCTCACGTGGTTAGAAGGCACAGGATCAATGTGGCCTTTTGAACACTAACCTAAAGGGCACATATTTGTAAGACTGTAAAAATAACTATGGTGCTATATTTAAAAAATTGGTTTTGGCCACATGTTTATGCGTTCTTAAATAGCTTTCTTAACTGAATTTCATAGTGTGTGTGTGTGTGTGTGTGTGTGTGTATTGAAAGCTATCAATTTTTTATAAACATTATAGATGGTATATATAATTAAAATACCTATGTGTATAAGCTTTCTTAGTATGTGCCCAGCCCTGTGAAAAGCAATGTAAAACAATATGTTAAAACAGTATGAAAAAAGGGGTTACTGAGGCACAGAAAGTTGAAATAACTTGCCCAAAGCATACAATTAATGCAGAAGTCACTACACTATATATTCAAAGTGTCAGCCAATATGGGCACCAGCTAGTCGTGGCCGCAACAGAATCTCAATGCCATGTCAATGCTGTAATTGACATTGAACATACGAATGTTGACCGTACAGCATCTAATCCAGACGACATCCAGCAAGTGGAATTCAGATGCCTGGGTTCTGATGGGAGGTGGTAGAATGGACTATCCTCCCAAATTTCAAGCACCAGAGAGAGCCCCACCCCCACAGTGAGCCACTCTATAAGCAAGAACACAGTGGTCTAATAGGCAATTACAAATACTTTTGGCGTTTCAATGGCTATATATTTCCCAATGTCATCGGGAGACTGCAGTTGTATTAGGTAAATTCCCCATCATGTGCTTGCTCACTGTTCTATAGTGACAGGTCAAAATAAAACTTATTCAAGTTAAAATAAACTAAAATATGGAAAACCCAAGCTAATTCATTCATCATGAGTACAGGGGTGCTATTTTAGAAATCTGAGCAGTTACCTTAGTCTGTGCAGCATATTATTTTTCTGGGAAGGAATATACTACCTTGACTTGCACGTTCTCTGCCAGGGAGAGGGAGAAAGAGGACACCGTGTGAGCTTCTGATTTTTATCACGTTGACATAACCCACACCTCATCACATTAAAGCATTACTCAAGGTCCTTCAGAAGCTGTAATTGAAAGGATCTTTCCAAACATCTGAGATGCCAAGACAGAATCTAGTAGCAAATGTCGTGAGACCCATGGAAGATCTCCAGCAAGAGATGTGTTTGTGGATTGGGGGATGTTTAACATGAACCATGGAAATACTAAAACGAATTTTCCCTTAATGAAGAATGTCTTCAGTGGGCTTTCTTTGTGTTAAGGCAACTTCTATCTGCTATCCTGTGTACCGGGGACTTGCGAGTACAGAATTAGTGTGAGCTGACTGGTAGATCCAGTGGAGCATTTCCTCCAGTGTCCATGAGGGATTGGCACTAAGAGAATTGGGACCCCCTGGCAGACTAAATGCTGTCACTCTCTGCTACATAAAAATGCAAAACCATAAATGGCAGAATTCTAGGCTAGCTGAGACACTCTTTTATTTCCATCATGTTAAGGTTATGAATATGACATAGCTTTCAGTTAAATACTAAATGAAAAATTGAAATGTGCTTTATCTCACAGATTTTCTTTCAAGACCATATGTATTAATATTTCCTTTCATTTCTCCTTGACTGGGCTTATAACAAATCCTCAAGCAGTGAAGTAGCTTTCCTTGATAAGGATTCTCAGATTTGCCCTTTGAAATGCTCTAAGCAAATTTCCTATTTTTCTTGAAAAAGTATTCCTAATGCTATCTTCTTTTTCTCTTCTGCTTTCAGAAATCTCTTATTGGACATTTTGGTTGAATTATTAGCTAAATTAATATATATTTATGTGGAATATATTAGTATTTGAACGTGTGCCTACAGAGTTGCTTTATTGTTACAATTTTATCAGAAGGTTTTCAGAAGCTCTTTGCACAATGCATAGTCCTCGGTGCACTTCCTGGAGACTAAAACGTTTCTTGTATCATATTTTCTTAGTCTTTTAAAATCCCCTATTATATTTAATGGCAGTAAAATCCCAAGTGTTACATCAGTTTATTGGGTGTCAGAGATTAAAACAACAACAACCAAAAAAAACTATTAGCTTGGATGGCAAAAGATGCAATATGAGTATTTAGGAAAGAAATGGAAATTAGGTGAATGTCGACTTTGTGCACATACTTTCCTCACCTTATACAACTTAATTCTCTTATTTTTCTTGTAAGTTTTTAAATTTTACCTTTACAATCAGAATTTACAAAGAGCTCAGAGAAGCAAAGCATTTTTCCCAAACAACTAATTATGGCAAATGTGGAATTCAAACTCCTATGTATCTAATCCCAAATTCTTATTATGTCCATGATGCCGTGCTGATTTTCACAATTCAGATATTGATCCCTGTCCTCCATACATGACATGGTAATCTCTGTTTTCCACCCCCAACCATGGCATAATTTTTAAACCGCTTTATAGAGGTATGATTGCATGATAGAAACCATGCATATTTAGTGTATAAGTTTGAAATGCCTCCCAATGATAGGTCCCAGTAAGTGGTCTGTACAATAATCAATTTTAAAACGTCAGGGAAATCTAATAATTTTTTTAGTTTATTTGAGAAAGGGAGGGGGAGTGGGGCAGGGAGAGAGAGAGGAGAGACAGAGGATCCCATTCAGGCTCTGCACTGTCAGCCCAGAGCCCAATTCAGGACTCAAACTCATAAACCGTGAGATCATGACCTGAGCAGAAGTCAAGAGTTGGGTGCTTAATGGACTGAGGCACCCAGGTGCCCCCAGATCTAATAATTTTATTTATATGGTCTTTATGGTTCTTGGAGCATAATGGTAAGGAATCAAATCTGGGCTCAATTTACTGTTCCACCACTAACTGTTGGTGTAACTTCTGGATACTTCATTTATTGGAGCCTCCGTTCCCTGATCTGTGCCTCAGTTAGAATAAGCTCTGCTCCACGATGGGTAACGACGAAATAAAGTGATACATACAAAACGTTAGCACAGATTCTGTAGAGGAAGAAACAAGCGCTGATACTTACGTAGGTAGGAGAGAGGGAAATTAAAATCAGTTTCCTCTGCATAGCAGATGAGCTAATCTGCTGAGAAAGAATACCGTGAATAATTAGCGGGTTACTGGACCACCAGCAGAAGTCTGAAGAAAAATATAAGCTTTTGTTTTCTCTCTTCTGTGAAAATAACATATTGGCATAAGAAACAAAAGTAACTTTGAAAATCCCTTTCATAAACAAAGTAGGAAAAAGCTAAGGTAAGAATATTATCTGCCCAAATCCGTCTCGATTCAAGAAAGCCTCCAACAGCGTAAAACATATCGCTAGTTCTCAAGCAGAGAGCTGTATTGCTTGAAAAATAATGATACGATCCCGAGGGACCTGTGATTCATTTCTCCGGATGATGAGGGCTGGGGGTGAGGCTGACCAGGAGAAGAGTAACGTGGGAATTTGGTTCCGTGGCACAGAGCTTCAGGGAAGGTGAGAAAGAAGTGACGTCAACCATGTCCCATTGGAGACACTCCTCATGGGAGAAGTAAATGGCAAATGAGGCAGGATAGAAAGGGAAAGCAGACATCACCTTGCATCTGCTAGCAAAATTGGACGGAGCAGATGTAAACACTAAGTTGCCCTGAGAAATCCAGGTGGGACATGTTAGAAAAGAGCGATGCTGGCGTCTGTGGCATCGGCTCCCTCTGGAGGAGTGACTCGGGAATGTGTGTCTCCAGGACAGGAAACAACATCTCTGTTTGGGAAATGTTCTGAGAAGACATTCCCAGCTGGAGAGTTCGGACTGCCTCTTGCCATCTTCACTTGTACAAAGAGCAGACCAGAACTCTACAGCCGCCGGTCACACACAGAGAAAGTTCACGAAGGATTATAAAAGGGAGTTGTCAGCCTTGACGTAAAGCAAACCGGAGAAAAGGAACACAGCAAGTGAAAGGCAACTGAAGAGGCAGAGATCAGGAAAGAATTCAAGGTAGCGATGCCATCGTTCCAGAAATGAACAACGAAGATGTTGCCTGTAATAAGACAGAGAAAATGAAAAGGATTTTAGTGATCGTGATTAACACACCTAAGGAATTTGCTATGTAATGGAACCCAAAAATGGAGTAGTAGCTAGAGGTAAACAGACAGTAAAGAAACAGAAAAATGAGTAACATGCAGGAAATAAGGGAGAAGAGCAAAAGAATAAAAAGGAACCTAAACGCTCTTCAGAAGACCAGTTAAGTAAATCATGATACACCATATAGTAGAACACCAAGCAGAAATTTTTTCAACAGCTACTTTCCAGTGAATAAATGAGGTATAATAGAATATTTTTAATCAACTCCCATTTGTGTAAAACAGCTGGAGACTGTATTGCTTCTCCTGAGAGGAAGTGAGGGTCAAGCGGGAAGAGTTAGGCAAAGGGGCTTGCCTTTCCCTCTACGTACATTTGTACTTCTAGAAACACACTTCTTTTACCACATATATGTCTTATTTATAGATGAAAATACGTCAAAACGACAAAAACGTCAAGAATAAATTCTTGACTCAACTTCCCCCAAAACCAGCAAATAAGAAGAGATGAAGAGGAAAGAAATTACAAAATACAAAGCAAAAATTAAGAGACTGAAATAAAAGCAAAATATATGGTAGGATTCCTTAGCCACACCCTTGGTTTTAAGTACTGATAATGGTGTTGACTAAGTTATGCCTCTAACCCATACTCTCTGAATTTCCCTAACCTCCAGTTGTTTTTATATCCAACCACAAACTTGAATTTTCACTTGCGTCTCTAAGAGGCGGCTTCAGTTTAACACGGCCAAATGTGCCTCTTTCCTAATCTTTGATCTCAATAAAATGCACCATTTCTTATTTGCCCAAGCCACCATCCTAAGATTTATCCTTAAAATATTCTACTCTTTCCCTCATCTCACCCATACCCCAGTGCTCTTACCATAAAACATATACCAGTTCTGTCTGATTCTATCTGAACAACTGTCCAGAAGCCCATCTCCCCCTCATGACACATCTCCCTTCCTGTACTCTTACCTATCCGCTGTTCACAGTCCAAGCACCACCGCCATCTTGCCACCACGATAAATCCCAATGGACTTCTACTTCCATCTACAATCCACTCTCCACATCGTGGCCAGAGTGATCATTTTAAACTTCCAGTTATAAAACCAGTAAGTCACGCAGATGCAACATACGGCTCAAGGAATACATTTCATAATATTGTAATAACTTTGGTGACTGATGGTAACTCGACTTACTGGGGGATCATTTCGTAGCATATAAAAACATCAAATCACTATGATGTACACCCGAAACTAATAGGACACTGTATGTCAGTTACACTTCAATAAAAATTGTGAAAATAAGATCATGTGATCTCCCTTCTTAACACCCTCCAATGGCTTCACATCACACTTAAAAATAGAATCCAGCATCCCCACCCTACCTAGAAGTCCCTGTTGATACTACTTCTCTGACATTATTTTTCCTTCCATTTTCTCTTTCATCACTCTGATGCGTCCACTCGAGGCCTTGATTTTGTTCCTTGTCATTGCTAAATGTGTGTTTGCCTAAGCTCATTTGAATGAGCTATTTCATTGTCCTGGAATACTGTGTCCCCATGCCGCTGGTCAGAGATGCCTTCCCTACACACCAGTCTGAGGAAACACCATCCCATCCATCAGCATCACACTGCCCTCTTTTATTTACTTTATTGGCCTTATATAACTATCTGATATTTTCTTCTCTGCTTTAGTATCTGTCTATTCCCAAGTATAAGAATAAACACTGCCTAGAAAGAGTAGATTCTATTTTTGCTGAATGAATGAATGAATGAATTCAATTTTTTTAAATGTTAGTGAGTCTTAAATATAGATCTTACATAGGTACAAAAAAATGACTTAAAGATAAACAGGGACACCTGGGTGGCTCAGCACATTGAGCGTCTGACTTCGGTTCAGGTCATGATCTCCCAGTTTGCGAGTTTGAGCCCCGTGTCGGGCTCTGTGCTGACAGCTCAGAGCCTGAAGCCTGCTTCGGATTCTGTGTCTCCCTCTCTCGCTGCCCCTCCCCCGCTTGTGCTGTCTCTCTCTCTGTCTCTCAAAAATAAATAAATAAATGTAAAAAAAAAAAAAGATCAACAAAACAATGTGACTGGCTCTGGGAAATTGGATGGATGACCTGGCAAGGAGGTGAACTTGCACTTTTAGTTATGTGCTATGTTCACAATGCTGTGGAACTAAGTTAACTCTTGCAATAAAAATTGCATCATTTTTTCTTGTTTAATAAACACATAAAGATTTTACAAATTGTAAGCCCTCTTCTAGAAAAAAAAAAGTCAGACACAGATTACTAGAGAGAAAATATAAGACTTGGAAATGGTTTAGCCAAAGACAGGTGGGCACAGTGCAATAAAATATTTGTTAGTGACCATACTTTCTAACCCATCCTCCTTCCCTTATGCTATAAATGTTAGATAAAATTTTATTGATCAACTATATTCATTGTGTCTTTAAAGCCAGATGGGTGAGATTCACAAGCAAGATATAGAGAGGTTCTATTTTAATATCATAACAGCTTTTTTTAACAATATGAGTTTATCTAAGTTACATTAAATTGTTACTGATATGCACACATTGGATAAGAGCATCTTTCAGAAGGCACTATTTTGAATTTCTTCTTAACAGACAACGGAAACCTCCATGATACTGTAGGTGACAACGTGGGAATGTTCTAAGAAGTGCTTTTATGTTTTACCTGGATAATATTAGAAATTTCGTAAGAGGTTACTATATTTAAAATGTATTATTGATAATCCAATTCTTCAAAAATATTGTGACATGTTACAATCCCAGTGCAACTTCACAGTAAGGATGGAGAAAAGAAAATATTACACTGTTGTCCTAAGTAGGTAGATGCTTTGACAATTGTTACCTTTATTTTTATATTGGCCAGAGAGTAGCTTGAGCTTTAGACAGGGAAAACCTGAGTCCCTCTCAGAGACAGAGTCCACAGGCTCTTGGAACTCTGCTAATCAAAATAAAATATCCAAAGGGTCACCATGAGAGGAGGGATGGGCTTTTATCAATCTGACTACAAATGACAAAGCAGGACTGCTGTTAGCTCAAATTGTATCCTTGCAATAATTTTTAAATGGCATTTCTTT
The DNA here is from genome assembly GCF_018350155.1 of Leopardus geoffroyi. Taxonomy (NCBI): domain Eukaryota; kingdom Metazoa; phylum Chordata; class Mammalia; order Carnivora; family Felidae; genus Leopardus; species Leopardus geoffroyi. Next base: position 107,240,895 of record NC_059336.1, read on the forward strand.
CTTAATTTATATTGTTACATTGGCCAAATTACTTTAATAAAGAGACAAACCCACAACAGTTGGATCAGAACAATGTCCTATCAAGCAGCACCCTTGTACAGTGCACAACCTGTACATACATACCCAGTGTCTTTGTAATTTAGAAATACCAGGAGACATTCCAGCTCTGAATTAGAAAGACATTTCTAGGGGCGCCTGGGTGGCGCAGTCGGTTAAGCGTCCGACTTCAGCCAGGTCACAATCTCGCGGTCCGTGAGTTCGAGCCCCGCGTCGGGCTCTGGGCTGATGGCTCAGAGCCTGGAGCCTGTTTCCGATTCTGTGTCTCCCTCTCTCTCTGCCCCTCCCTCGTTCATGCTCTGTCTCTCTCTCTGTCCCAAAAATAAATAAACGTTGAAAAAAAAATTTTTTTAAAAAAAAGAAAGACATTTCTAATGTAACTTTTAATAGTCCGAATGAACTGTTTCAGTAAAGTTCTAAGTCCCCCATGATTGGAGGAATTGAAACCCTGGATTAATTAAATTCACGTATTATGTGGAAATTATAGATAAGATTTTAAAAATCAAATGGCAGTTGGACTAGATAATCTTTAAGGTTTTTTTTTTTTCCAATCTTAATATTTAATATTCTATTTCAAAAACTTTTTTTGTTTTTTTAATTTTTTTTTCAGCGTTTATTTATTTTTGGGACAGAGAGAGACAGAGCATGAACGGGGGAGGGGCAGAGAGAGAGGGAGACACAGAATCGGAAACAGGCTCCAGGCTCTGAGCCATCAGCCCAGAGCCTGACACGGGGCTCGAACTCACGGACCACTAGATCGTGACCTGGCTGAAGTCGGACGCTTAATCGACTGCGCCACCCAGGCGCCCCTTTTTTTTTTGTTTTTTAAGCTTATTTGGGGGCAATAATAATTAGTTTTTTTATTTTTTTATTTAAAAAAATTTTTAATGCTTCTTTATTTTTGAGAGAGACAGAGACAGAATGCGAGTGGGTTGGGACAGAGAGGGAGGCACAGAATCTGAAGCAGGCTCCAGGCTCTGAGATGTCTGCACAGAGCCCCATGTGGGCTTGAACCCACGAACCGCGAGATTGTGACCTGAGCCGAAGTCGGACGCTCAACCGACTGAGCCATCCATGAGCCCCAATAATTAAGTTTTTTTAAAGATAAAACATTAAAAAGCAAGGCACACAGTACTTGGAAACAATTGGTGTCATCAGGAGGCGTGGTGTTCATTATATTGGAGGCACATAATTATCAATGTTCTGACCACAGTTTCACTAAACATACTGCATCCTCTGTTTCTGGTGCCACAAAACAGTAAGTTCAATTAATTATGACAGGACAGAGGCCAGGGGTCAGTTAGACAATATAGCGACAGCTTAAGAGAGAAATCGGGAAATCTGGGGGTCTCTGTTGGTTAAGCATCTCGGGTCACCATCTCGTGATTCGTGAGTTCGAGCCCCAAGTGGGGCTCTGTGCTGATTGCTCTGGAGCCTGGAGCCTGCTTTGGAGCCTGTGTCTCCCTCTCTCTATTACCCTCCCCTGCTCTCTCTCTCTCAAATAAATAAACATTAAAAAAAAATAGAAATCAGGGATGCCTGGGTGGCTCAGTCGGTTGAGCGCCCCACTTTGGCTCAGGTCATGATATCACTGTTCGTTGAGTTCAAGCCCCGCGTGGGGCCCTGTACTGACATCTCAGAGCCTGGAGCCTGCTTCTGATGCTGTGTCTCCTTCTCTCTCTGCCCCTCTCCCCCCCCTTGTGCTCTGTCTCTCTCTGTCCCTCAAAAATAAATAAATGTAAAAAAAATTTTTTTAATAGAAATCTACAGGTGCTATAGATAGTAAAGTTAATATTACCAAATGGGTGATATTAAGGGAAGTCTGTAGAGAACAGTAAAGGAGACAAAAACACGTATAAAGGATGGAGGAAGCCTAAAAAGAGCCCCACAGCTCGGAGAGGAGAGCAGTTTGGTGGCAGTATCTGTCCCTCTCCTGCAATGGGGTTGATTTGGCTGATGTGAATGAGAAGCCCCTTGCCTTCTCTCCCTTCTGTGATGCTTTCCACCTTGTCTGAGGGGAGCCATTCTTTCAGTAGGGTCCCTCTCAACTCATTTCCCCTTTGTTTGATTTTCCATTGTTACCTTTAATGTTCTGAAGGTTGACGAGATTTCTACTTAATACTTTTTGTCATAAATGCACCAGGGGACTTTCGGAATAAGAGGCTGCTGATCTCTGGAACAACCCCGGACACACCACTGGGCCAACTATTACTATAGAAGCTATTATGCCACCTAAGATGCATTGCTAGAAGGCAATCAACGGAAGAAATATGGAAACATGGAGGGGAAAAATTGTTCATGGAGCTTAAAAAGCCATAGAAGAATCTTACTTTCATAATATATAAACACTTGCATAGTGTTTACAAAAAGCCAGATATTTTTCCAAATGCTTTACACATTACTTCACTCAGTTCTCACGTAGGAGATATTATTATTTTGCCTGTTTTACTAACGAGGATAGTCTACATTATTATCTTGTCCTAGAGACCATGAATGAAACTCAAAGGTGGATGGTCTTGATTTTAAGGAAGAAATGAATACAGATTTCTTTGCAAGGACAACACTAGAGCCAAAGATAGAGTTTTGATGTGAGAGAAAGCAAAACTTTCAACACAAATGGATGTTCGAAAGTTGAATTAGTCCATTTTATTTCTTATATGTGAATTGCCTGATCATCTTTATAAAAGTAATTTTAGCTTCATTTATATTGTTTCTCATTTTGATGTTTAACATGAGAGCACTTCTGGTTTTTGTTTTCTATCTTAAAAACCCATTTGTTTTCCATTTCCCACCATTTTCAGACTGAAGTGTTGACTAGATTTGGTTCAATAGGAGTCAACATGATGACTTCCCCCAAGCCCCCATGGCGGGGAGGTGGGGGGGGGGGTCCCATGACCGACGATGGTGTGTTTAGTCATCTGGATTTGAAACATTTCTCCTTTTCTATTTCACATGTTCCTATTAAAGGCATGTATTTTTAGGAAATATTTCATTAAAAACTCAGAAGGTTGGGTGTGAGGGAGCTACAATTAAATGATAATATCAGGAGGATAGAGCATTGTTTCAAGATCACCTTCAGCTCTCCTGCTGGAGCATAAATGGGGGCGCAGGGCAGAAGCACTGATTTTCCAAGCAGGAGACATTTGTTGAGTGACAAAGCCTTATTACAATTTATTGACTTTAGTGTACAAGTGACAAATGCAAGGGTAATTGCAGTTCTTACAGATGAGGAGACATCGTTCTCCATGTACGTCCTTCTAGACGGGCGCAAACCACTGTTGGCTTGGCTTGCTGCCGTGGTTAATACTACCTTCTGTCAAATGTTGATGTCTCTCACTCTTTCCCATCACTATTTTTTTAGCGGTGATTTTTTTTTTTTCCTATTCTCTTCCTCACGCCCCCTCTTAGTTTCCTCTATGCCCTTTGGTTTGTTAATCTTCTACTGATTTTTTGTTTATTTAGCTCAGACTTAAGAAATGACTTCCAAACCTGACTGTACATCAGAATCAGTGGAACTTTTTTATTAAAGTAATTATTTCTGGACCCCACCCCAGGGGATTCTGACTCAAGAAGGCTTTACAAAGGCCATGAAAATCAGCAGTTTTAAAAGTCTGTGTTTTTAAAAAGATTCTCCTGTGATAATTATTTGCAGGTAGACCTGAAGATCCTTAACTGGTATCTTTTAAATTACCTTAGGCAGCTTTCACTGTTTACTTCAAAGCAAGAGAACTTCTAGAAGGCAACATCGGGGTGTCATCCACTTTAGGACAAATGCTCCCATACACAGCCCTCAGTCTACCTGCTCTCTGACCCCCCAGAGGGCAGGTGAGCTCAAATTCCACAGGGAATGTTTTTCTGGTTGCCTGCTGTTTTGAGGAATGCAGGATTAATCAGGCAGTGGGCCTCCTGCCCAGAGAGGCTGTTCTGAAAAAAAAAGTGGCCAGTGTTTGCAAAGCCTCCATTTGGGATCCAGGCCTTGGAAGGGGACCCCTTGAAGATGGGGGAACAGCGAGCTCCCTTCTGTGAGTTTCATGCCTCTTCAGTCTTAGCCGTGCACGCAGTTAAGAGAGACACCGTGTCTCCCAACTCTCTCCCCAGTGCATTTGCAGAGTATGTGGGAACCACGTGACAAGCACAGAGAGGCTTTGTTTGCTCTTATTAAGCTGGTTCTTCAGTGAGTACGTGTGGAGCTCAGTCCCAAAAAGAGCACACAGGTCTCACATACAGGGTATGCAGCGCCTGGGATCGTGAATTATTGAGTGCCTGAGAGCATTGTGATCATGACAGCAACTCTTATAATGCCTCTGGAAATTCTATCATTGGGATACAACATGACAATATATTATTTATGGGATAATGTTAGGATGTTTTGGAAGGTATTTTACCATCTCTCTTTCAGTACAGTGAAAATAAAATTCTTACATGATTTTTCCAGACAAAAGGACATGCAAACAAACACTATTTGAACTACTTAAGTAGTATCTACTTATTTAAACTTTATAGGTGAAATATAGTTTGTTAGCACACCCTTAAACTCCATAAGCTAAGTCAACATTATTGCTTCTATTTTTTTTTACATGAAATTTATTGTCTGATTGGTTTCTATACAACACCCAGTGCTCATCCCAACAGGTGCCCTCCTCAATACCCATCACCCACCCTCCCCTCCCTCCCACCTCCCATCAACCCTCAGTTTGTTCTCAGTTTTTTTTTTTAATTTTTTAACGTTTATTTATTTTTGAGACAGAGAGAGACAGACCATGAATGGGGGAGGGCCAGAGAGAGAGGGAGACACAGAATCCGAAACAGGCTCCAGGCTCTGAGCTGTCAGCACAGAGCCCGACGTGGGGCTCTAACTCATGGACCGTGAGATCATGACCTGAGCCAAAGTTGGATGCTTAACCGACTGAGCCACCCAGGCACCCCAACAATCACACCTTCTCAAAAAACACACTGTCTATCTGTGTGTTACAAGTGTGTGTGAATGGTTTTGTTGCAAGATTGTTGTTCTGCTGCCTTAAACAGCCTATTACATTTTAAAAAGAAAGATGATATAAAACTGACAAAATGATTAGACTTCTATGTCTGTATGTATCCGTCCAGACATTGTTCTAGGAACTTGCCCATACATACAGACATGTGCACACACACACACACGCACACAGAGAACTGGACTATTTCACACACTTTTTTTCACGTAACTGTAATATGGAAAACAATATGGACATTTTGTCAGTAAATATAAACATGTGTAGTCATTCATAATAAATACAGAGCATTTCATTATATGGTTGCCCTACATTTAATTTAACATATTTCCTATTGTTGAATATTTAAAATATTTATTATTTGTTGCCATCAAAAATATCATCCAAATACCTGTGCATACCTGTATGCTTATTCCCTCAAGATAAATTTCTAAAAGGAAAAGTGATGGCCTAAATTTTAATTTCCGAAACATGCTTGCCCCGCAGACATGCCTACACTTCAAAACTGCACCACTTATCCCCATGTTACTCAAGAAAAAATAAGTAAAATTCTAAATCGCACACCTATTAAAAGGGATGAGATCTGGATTCCAACAAGGATTAGTCAAGATGGTTCAAACAAGGACTAGTCAAAATGGTTGCTAACATCTAACGAGCACATTAAAAACTTATTAAACTCAAATTGACTCTTGATACTATTAAAAGGTTAACTCTACCTCCTCCCTCTGTTTGGGATAATATTTCTAAATAATGAGTCCTAAGATTCCATGCCACATATGGTGGGAAGCCCCAAACCCCAGAGATTTCTGAAGTGTATCCTACACCGTCCCGTCTTCTAATTAGCTCTTGTTCTGTGATTGATCTCTGCAGAACTCTTGTTTCAGCTCTCAGAGTTGCTTCTCTTTTTTGGTACCGGTTCTAACCAGAACTGGACTCTCATTCCCATTCCCTAAAACCTCATCAATACAAGATTGTGCATGTACATTTCACCAAAGATAGAGTATTAGCACAGGGGCAGCATAGAACACCTAGGAGAACAAATAATTTTAAGATTAAATATTATCCAGCTCTTCTTTTCTTTTTTTTAATTTTTTTTTTTTGAGAGAGACAGAACATGAGTGAGGGAGAGGCAGAGAAAGAGGGAGAGGGAGAATCCCAAGCAGGCTTTATGTTGCCACCACGGATCCCCATGTGGGACTCGAACTCCCGAACTGCAAGATCATGAC